>NC_066626.1:3973890-4273890 GCF_025201925.1 Gopherus flavomarginatus | reverse complement strand
CCCACCCTCAAGGGTTCAGGCAAAATCACAACCCTGGATCTAATCATCAGTCCCAAGGCTTACAAATAGATCACTAACCTCTAGGCTTTCCAGACCAGCGCATGCATGTTGTTTTGCTGTTTAATAATGGCAGTTTCAAGGTTTCTTAAATTATAGACAAATTATTTTTCGTTCAAATTCTCATTAGGTTTGAGGACCTGTAAAAACACCTTCCTAAGAACAAGGTTTAAGGCATAGCTACCTTGTTTTTTTACGGTAGTGAGGCAGCTGCATAAGATTTTTGTTTTTACCTTCAAACGGTCATAGAAATATAGGTCTGGACGGGAGCTTGAGAAGTCATCAAGTCCAGCCCCCTGCACTAAGGCAGGACCAAATAAACCTAGACCACCCCAATTGGTGTTTTGTCCAACCAGATCTTAAAAACCTCCATTGATTGGGATTCTACCCTTATATATAACTTCCTTCCTTCAATTTTTTTTCTTTTTTGTTGTTGTTAAATGATCTCTCTGAAACAAGACTTGCTGCATCTTTCTTTTACTTTTAAGTAAGTATCTGGCTTGGTTCAGCAGCTTTTTATAAAATTTAAAGATGTGTGTTGGGAGGTAAAAGGAAACTCAGTAAAAGAAATAACTTTGTGTCAAGTCATGTAGATCACTGGAAGATTAGCATGTTAATTCTGACAGGAAGCAGCAGAAGACTTGAGAATTCTTTAACAAGTGCCCCTTCTCTCTTTCCAGTGATAGACAGCTTCTGACAGAGAATACGCCAAAGTCCTCAGCCTTCCTGAGGGTAATGCTAGATTACTTAGAGGTATCCACAGAGGGGAAGAAATCAAATAACACTACAGTTCACGCTCCCAAACTGAATCAGAGAGTCCTGCTGGAACCTTCTAGGGACTTCTTTTCTCATCCCTCCAGACGTGTCCTCTCTCTTCTCCCAAAATTAGGCAGATAATTATTTGAAGGGAAACGTTAATGCAAGCAGCATTTGTACCTCAGAAACCAGAGCTGGATAATTCTTCTCTTCTCACTGCAGATCAAAGGAAGACTAGTCAGTGTTTCCCCTACACACACTCTTAGAAAACCTTTGATATTGCTGTTAATTGAGAGCCAAATAAAATTAGTGGGGGCTAATTATCACTAGTCATCCTTGAGTCTGAGGCTGGTACTGAAGTCCACTGCTCCCTGTACATTGTTCAGGGCTGTAAACAGCATGGAAAATCATTTTCAGTGTGTCAAGTTCACTTGGGATTTCTCTGAAAGTGCAGCTCTGAATTAATAACCATGCAGCCCAGCAATTTGTCTCTTTTCTGGAATGTATGTTATAATTACAATAGATGGACGTCTCCCTTCTCATTCGTCTATGAACAAGAAGAAAACATAGCTATTGCATTAGAAGATCAGACCTGTGGTCTGTCTAGTCCAGTGTCCTGTCTCCTACAGTACCTAAACTAGCTCCTTTAGAGGAGGGTCTGAGAAACCATTCAGCAGACGAATGTAGGATAACTTGTCTCCCTGTAACTCTTGTCTTGATCCCTATTAGAGATCTGGCTTAAGCCCTGAAACGTGAAGTTTAATATCCCTTCCCATTTATTTAAGTATTAACTGACATAACTGTGGATATTCTTGTCATCCATACAAATGTCCGTTCCCTCTTAGGATCTTGTTCAATTACATCCTGTGGCAATGAGTTCCACAGTCTAATTACATGGGTGAACAAGTATTTCTTTTGATCAGTTTTGAATTTCCCGCCTTTCAGTTTCACTGAATGCCTACTCCTCCCTCCCCAGAAAAAAAACCCAAACCCCACAGATAAGACTTCTATAAAGAGATGTATTTTTATTGTATAATAATACTAGCCCAAGAAGTGAGTTAACTAAAAGAAGATACAGCATGGGCCCTCACTGTGTGTGAAGTGCTACTCGGACACTTGCTGGCAGCTCTGGTTGGGATGGGGATGATGCCTAGAGTGGAAATAAACACCCAGGCAGGCCTCCAATCGTCCCATCCTTCTTCATTAGTACAGAGGCTCAGGGCTTCCATACTAATCCTCTCTTTACAATAAATACAAGGACACCACAGAGAAAATACTTTAGATGCTGGGGATTCCAGAGTCAGGGTGTGCAACAAGGAGATTGTGGCAGAATAATAAATGTAGGGTTAACACCAAAATAATTGTACTGTGGAGTAATAAACATTTTGGCCATTGGTCTCAGATTTTAGATATGGTGATTGAGACAAACAGCATGTTACCTACACAGAAAATGTCCTCAGAACATTGAAAAGAAAAAATTCTTTCCAAGCCAAACATTGTCATGTTTTCAGAACACTGCAGCTCTTTCTTTAATGTAAGTAATTACATTGTAAATTGTGTTTCAGTTTAGCCTCTCTCTGTTTTTCCAAAATTAAGAAGGCTAATTATTGTTAGGGTAACTCCCTCCCTCCTTATGTATGACTTTATCAAAGACAGCTGCTATGGCAACACCATCTTCTGTTTTCTCTCCCCTGCTATTTTTTCCTTTGCCATCTTAAGTTGTTTTCATTTTTCTGGATCAAGGTCTCCCTTTCCATTTTTTATTTTAATGGAGATATTTGACAGCTTTAATACAGAGCACTGTCTGTTCTCAGAGCTGAGAAGAAAAGTTTAATAAAGACAGACGTGCAATAAACAAGAAAAAGGCTCTGATTTCTAAGTGTTCTGCTTTGTGAAATATTTGTGTCTTCAACATTATTTTTTTAGCAGATTCCAGTAAATAAAATTGTTCTTGACATCAAATTTAATGTTTGTGCATATTATGTGAAAAGACTGTTGTCTGATAAAATATCCTTAAGAGTCTAACAAACAAAAACTAGTAGATTTCCAATGAACTACCAAACTATCTTTAAAGCTGACCTGCAGAGGGGGAAAATGGGTGTTCTGTGCTTTTCTTTCACTACTTGTAAAATGTAACATAAAAGATTTGTTTGTTCTTTGTTGCTTTTTGCTTTAGAAGTTTAAATCTTACCTGCCTTGTTTTCCCTGGAAGAATCTTTAGACAGCTAAAGAAATAGTAGGATTATAAAGTAGAGTACAAAGGAAGTGAAACCAGTGTAAATGATGAGTTTGAAGGCTTGGCAGACTGCTTCAGAACTTTTTTGGGACATCATTACTAATACAATAAAATGCCAGCACCATTAAAATAATCATTTCGAACAGGAACCCGGTCAGCAAGAAACCTAAAAGAAAAACCAATCTCTCTTCATCGTTGGAAGAAGCGTGCAGTCAGCCCCCTCCAACGACACTGGTGAGCGGATGTCTTTTGCAACATGCCTGTAAAGTCACCAAATTCAGGCTATATTGGACCAAGCAAGTTTCAGAATTCTGTAGCTCTCACAGAGTGCCTCTTTATAACAAAGGAGATACAGCTTGAGTGTTTCTACTGACCACTGCTGTGGCAGTATGGTGAGGGGAGAGGTGATTCCTCAGATATGCCTATTTAACTCAAACAAATAGCTGCGAAGAAAGTTTTGTTAAAGATTAAAACCTTGGCTATTTCACTTCTGGGGTCAGAGAGCTCCCACGCCCCTCCTTTGGGCCACCCAGGAGGCCTTCAGCAGAATCGGGGAGGACAAGATTTGGTTATGATCGTAGTATCTCTTAGACAGGACTCTATTTCTTGGAATGGGGAAAGACTTCAGGCTGCCTTTTTTTAGATTCTTTACTGTCCAAAGGACACTGGCCTCGTTATTTTCCCTTTGGTTATTCCTGACTTGCTCTGTAAGGCTGGATTCTGCAGGGCTCTCCAGGAATTTAAAATATTGCATAGTTTGTATGCTGGGTTTTGCATAGCCTAAAACTGAAGGGTCAGTTCTAATTTCTGAATTCCTTGGTTTGTGGGGAACATTGTTTTGGAGCTCTCACTGACAAGAAGCACTTCCGACAACACACAAACTGAATTATGTATAGAGCTAACTTTCTGGGGTTAAAATTGGCATTTCTAAAGCCTGCTGCTACCTTGCTAAAATACGTTAATGTGACACTAACCATAAGTAAGCCTAAAGGCAAGAGGCTTCAGATGCATTTTAGTACCGACTGATCAGAAAAATAAATACCCAGTTATACTTTATTCAGCCTGGCACTAGTCATTTGGCTCTATAGCGTCTTCCTGTGGCGTCATGTGGGGATCTGGGTCTGCTCCCCACTCTGCCACTGGCCTGATGGGCGACCTGCAGCAAGACACTGCACTTCCCTGTGCGTCAGTTTCCCCACCTGTAAAATGGGGATAATGATACTGCTCTCCATTGTAAAGTGCTTTGAGATCTACTGGTAAGAGCTGAGTAAGAGCTAGGTATTGTCTTACTGACCTAAAGTCAATGTTTACTATTAACACTGTTCTACAAAGAGAGAGCAGGGTGGATTCTGTCCTGCCTTGCATGTGAGTGCCTTGAATAGATGGTGTAGAGATTTGTCGTTACAGAAGTGTATAATTTTGTTACTAATCTCTCTCTTAATCAGCTAAAATCTGCTGCCTGAATCTTTATGATTGCAATGTTGTAAAAGCAAGAACACAGCTCTGCTCTAAGTTGTCTATAGTGCTGATAGTTGGAGAAATCAACTATTAATTTGAGCACGTTTGGTAAGTTAATTGGTGAAAGAAAACAAACAAGGAGTCCCAGAGATGTCATTGTTAATGACTCTTCTCAGCACCCTTAAAGGGCCTCAAGTAGTTTTCTGACAGTTGACCCAATATGAGCATTGGATGGAAAATATTTCACCTGGCATTGTACTCTTATGCTGCTGGTACCATATATGTTGTTTTTCAGCATTTTGGATATGCCAGCAGAGAAGTCTCATAATTTCCAATTGATGACCAAAATCTTTACAGTACAGCTCAGTTTATATGCAGTTACATACATGTATCTATGTAAAATTTCAGAACATGTCAGCAAAAGAAGTGTGGCAAACATCCGTGTTACTTAGAAAAAAAATTGTATGCATTTCATTTTCTTTATTTTTTAGCAAAAATATAGAAAATGTTTGGATTGCCCTGACATTACTCTTGCTTATATTGGCATCATAACTGCAGCTTAGATCACCCTTTTCATGCCTATGTACACATGTATTAGGCCAAGCGTACGAAGCTAGCAATAGAGGTGACTGAAAATCAGGGCCCTTTAAGATGTTGTTGAGTTGGACCCCCAAAATCAAATCACTGATGAGAATCTTGACACATTTTATGCATTAAGAACCTAGAGGAAACCAGAGATCATTAATAACTATTCTAATAATGAGCCTGTCAGCTTAGCAGGACAGTGGCTCATCTGTTCATATTGTAACTTTTTTTTACTTCAGTGAAGAATAGATTACTTTAATATTAGGTCAGCACTCATTATTCAGGCTAAAAAACCCCTTGACTTCGTTGGGAGTTCTGCCAAAATCAGGAACTGTAGCAGCGCCTTAAAAATTAGCATCCTAATTAGTGTGCTATTCTTCTGAAGCGTGTGTATCTAGCTCACGGATTTTTTATTTTCTGTTAGATAATTTTGCACTGGAGCAAGTAATACCAAGCCTACCCCAAAAAGTCCAGCACAACCAATGTTTAAAGCGTTCTAAGAAGAAACGGTATCTGAAGTGAAAAGCTTGCACTTTAATTTACAGCCAGCTAAAATAAACCACCTTAGCTATAAACCTCTGAAAACCAGGCTTCTAATGGAAACAGCACTAGACCTTAACTAATAGCAGCAATGACAGGTGCTGCTATGGTACTTACTATAAATGGTCAGCAAATGAAAAGGCTTGGAGATTGGTAAAAGCCTCCGTGCTTTGCAGAGTGATGTCTTGTGTTTTTAAATACTCTTTGATCAACAGTGTTCAAAACCTGATATTTATGGACCTGTCCTAGTTGTTAAGCACAGCAGTTAATGAAAGCAGCCAAGGAGTTGGGGGAAGGAGAATAGTTCTTCTCTTTGGTCCAGAAATTCCGGAGAATAAGACAGGCTCCAAACTCCATGATGGATTTAGATATTTCCAGATTGTTTAAACTCTCAGGCAGCTCTGGCTACGCTTTTCTGATTTTCAGTTTTTTGGAGGATCTGTGTAATGCAACTGTAGTGTACAGTAAACACCTCATTGAAGCT
Source organism: Gopherus flavomarginatus (assembly GCF_025201925.1). Lineage (NCBI taxonomy): Eukaryota > Metazoa > Chordata > Testudines > Testudinidae > Gopherus > Gopherus flavomarginatus. Next base: position 4,267,774 of record NC_066626.1, on the reverse strand, counting down.
GTTCGTTATTCTATACCATTTTAAAGAGGCATTTCATCATATTCATGGTCTTGACACACACTTCTGTGATAGTTTTTAAGTTAATTAGTAAAGTGATCTTTTATTTTTTATGTAATTTGCTTTTTAAAAATCTGAGCAAATTAATTCCTTTGTATGAGTCACTTCTGTCTTCGGAGCAGCAGTTCAGTTTGAGGAGTTGATGTGTCACATACTCTTGTTAAGATGGGCCCTGTGGTCAAGTTTGATTAATTCAGTGCAGAGTTACATAGGAGATCCAGGCTTGATTCCTGGTGTCGTACTTCTCTCTGCCAGGATAGTAGAAAAGGCTTTGTTGGGGATGGATCACTTGGTGATTACCTGTTCTATTCATTCCCTCTGGGGCACCTGGCACTGGCTACTGTCGGAAGACAGGATACTGGGCTAGATGGACCATTGGTCTGACCCAGTCTCACAGTTCTGTTTTGCATTACTCAGCACTGTCTGTGCTGGAAGGCACATTTCTGCTTCGCAAGGGAGATGTATTAGAATGATCCGTTGGGTGTTTCCATTGGTCACGTGTGTCTGTCATCCCATCTCGTGTTTGATTGGAAGCCCTTTAAGGCAGACGCTTGTTTTCTGTGTTGGCACAGCATCTGGCCAAGCCCGCTAGATGTTGTTGCAGTACTACAGATAACTTGGCTTTGTTTACTTTATCAGAAGGTGGGTTCTGGGATTTGTATATGAAGATAAACTGCACCCCACAATCCTTTTCTACTTGGGAACCTTAGTAATGACACAGTCCACAGATCTGGCCATGCTGTGTGCAGTGCAAGGCCCAGGAGGAATTAAAGGGACACAGGTGGCTTTTTCTGCGTTTCATACCTCTCCTCCCTTCCTAATCATGGCACTTCAGGTTGCCTTTGTTCCCAGGGGTAATTAAATAGTTGGGGATAGGCAGAGATAGCAGTGTTCCAGCTACGCCCCTTTCCCTGGCGACACACCATAGGTTCAGCTCCTGCCCCACTGGAGAAATCCTCTAAACTGGGGATTCTTTGGTTGGCCATTCATGTCATCACAAAACAGATTTAATTGGGACAGGATCCTGGCCCTAAATGTTTCCCTCTTATTTGTATGAGGAGATGCCTGCTCTGATTTTTACTTGCCAGTCAGCTGCATCTTCCCTTTAGTCTAATTCAAGCCTTAGTGAAATTGACCAGTTTTCTCAAGCACAGAGCAGTACCGTGAAAAGGCCAGCCACTCTCATTAATGGTGTGGATTAACTGATTTTCATTACTACTCTCTGAGAAACTCTGCTTGTTCTCCATGAGACTTAAAACTTTTCTAACTCCTAACAAAAGAGGATGTAGCGGGTAGTCAGGGCGATCCTCCCCCACCTCTGACCAAAAAGGTGTGGGTAGGTAAGGTGCAACCCCCTCCTAGGAGCCCAGTGTGGGGGGAGGGGATAATGGGACTGAGATGCAGTGTGTTTCAAGTACAAATCCTGCTCTGCTTCTGCCTTTTACATAAAGAGAAAAAGTTGACTTTTGACTAAACTGTACTTACCCACTAGTTATTTTTAAATGCATGTTTAAATGACCTAAAAGGACTTCACTAGAATCACTGGAAAAGATTTTCTCGATTATTCTGCATTCAGAGGAAGGTGGCATCCTCTGTGAAGTGTGCTCAGAACAAACCATATATATTTCTATAATAATTTTGGAATTACATCACTTTTTCAGATAAGTCCCCTTGCATCCACTTCATTGCTGCAGGTTTGTTTTCAGAGCTGTTGCTACATGGCATGGCTTACTACATATGTGGCTTCATTTAATTCTATTCGTTTCCCTTTGAGTTGTTAGCAATTTAAGAGCCTGTTTAGTAATATGTCCCCAAATTTATATAATCTTGGCTCTGTATTTTAACAAATGTCTTTGCCAAAAGTCTGACTGAATAACCCTCCTTTGATGAATACATATTATAACAGGGGTAGGCAACCTATGGCACGGGTGCTGAAAGCGGCATGCGAGCTGATTTTCAGTGGTACTCACGCTGCCCGGGTCCTGGCCACCGATCTGGGGGACTCTGCATTTTAATTTACTTTTAAATGAAGCTTCTTAAACGTTTTAAAAACCTTATTTACTTTACATACGACAATAGTTTAGTTATATATTATAGACTTATAAAAAGAGACCTTCTAAAAACGTTAAAATGAGTTACTGGCACACAAAACCTTAAATTAGAGTGAATAAATGAAGACTCGGCACACCACTTCTGAAAGGTTGCCGACACCTGTATTATAACAATGGCTTTCATGTACTTTATATCTCTAACAAAAAACACATGGCATCTTTGTACTGGGTAATTTGAATTGTGGTGGAGAATACAGTATGGGTTTTTTTAGAGTGGATATTTACTGAGAAATGAAATAATAAAATTCATGTTTTCTCCCCCCAGAGATGACCCCCCCCTTCCCGCCTCTCCCCTCTTCCCCCATTGCTTTAATAATCTGATTATCATCATCTGGGAATTTCTTTAAATCTACCTTAACAAAGCTGGGGAGAGCAATTTTTATGCTAGAATTAATAGATGCAGGCTGGACACAGCAGGCCTGATGCCTTAATAGATTTTTTTTTCTCCAGCTTTCCACTGTAAATTTGTGTTGCAGAGATGGAAACAAATGACTTATGCTATCACAGATCTACTCTTCAGTCAGCAGGAGTTGCTGTTAACAGGACTACGTGATTGCATCTGATATTTAGACGAGACATTAAAAAGCAACTTTTTTAAATTAAAAACCTTAGAGAATCTGATCAAGGGTGACTTGTAATAGTTTCTACTAGGTGGGGTGGGTGGGTGTGTTTGTGTTCAAAACACGGAAACGTTTTGTGACTCACTTGATCTCTGTCGTAACAGATGTTGCTTGCTTTCTGACCTTAATCCAGGATGAGGCCATTTTTGTTAAATAGTTTGCTACGCCACAGAATATTTATCTATTGACCACATCAATACCTAATTGCACCCCTCTTCCCATGCTATGAACGGGTGCACTTACTTTAAATAGTTCTTTCTTCAGACTTCATTTGTTCTTTAAACAAGAAAAACGATAAGCCTGTGGTTCTTGCTGTATCACCACTGTCTGTGTGGGGAAACGAGGCAGGGAAGAGTTTGTACATCGCAGATCAATGTTTGGCATTTTTTAAAAAATCATTGAGGTCACAGTAGATTTTTACAGTGTTTCGTTTTCTTCACGTGCTGAGCATCATCTTACGGACCTGTGATGTGCTTTGTATATTTGATGTTAGTTATGTACCAACTCTTTAGAGAGAGAGATGGCTTTTGTTATCTGATGGATCCTGCAAAGAGGACCCTGAGAACTTCTGGCATTCTTAGACCATTGCCCGTGCCTCCTTCAGAGAAATTAACAACAGCTCAGAGTTTAAAAAAGGCTGAAATGTATTTCCCTCTGTTTGACGTCTCACTGAATTTGGGGGATTTGTTGCCAAAGTAGTTATTTTATGTCTGGTTTCACTCATATGGATCAGCTTGTAAACTCAGGCCTCAGTATGTGTCTACTGAATACATGCAGTATTCTAGATGTGTTGGTCCCAAGACCTGAAGAAGAGCTCCTGTGTAAGTTTTTGAAAGCTTATCTCTCTCTCATCAACAGAAGCTGGTCCAATCAGATTTTACCTCACCCACCTTGTCTCTCTACTGGGTGGGTCAGTTTACACTCGCCCACAGACAACCTGCCAACCTGAAACATATTCTCACCAGTAACTGCACACTGCACCATAGTAACTCTAGCTCAGGAACCAATCCATGCAACAAACCTCAATGCCAGATCTGCCCACATATCTACACCAGCGACACCATCACAAGACCTAACCAGATCAGCCACGCCATCACCGGTTCATTCACCTGCACATCCACCAATGTAATCTATGCCATCATATGCCAGCAATGCCCCTCTGCTATGTACATCAGCCAAACTGGACAGTCCCTACGGAAAAGGATAAGTGGACACAAATCAGATATTAGGAATGGCAATATACAAAAACCTGTAGGAGAACACTTCAACCTCCCTGGCCACACTATAGCAGACCTTAAGGTTGCCATCCTGCAGCAAAAAAAACTTCAGGACCAGACTTCAAACAGAAACTGCTGAGCTTCAGTTCATCTGCAAATTTGACACCATCAGCTCAGGATTAAACAAAGACTGTGAATGGCTAGTCAACTACAAAACCAGTTTCTCCTCCCTTGGTTTTCACACCTCAACTGCTAGAACAGGGCCTCATCCTCCCTGATTGAACTAACTTCATTATCTCTAGCTTGCCTGCATATATATACCTGCCCCTGGAAATTTCCACTACATGCATCTGACGAAGTGGGTATTCACCCACAAAAGCTCATGCTCCAAAACGTCTGTTAGTCTATAAGGTGCCACAGGACTCATTGCTGCTTTTACAGATCCAGACTAACACGGCGACCCCTCTGATAGTTTACACTGGGTCTACATTAAAACTTCCACTAGTTTATTAATATTGGATAGAGGTGTAACTTTTCTTATGTTTCTATACTGACCATAGGCCTAAGATAGCCGCAGTTATAGCGGCATAAAAGTGCATTTGTTGATGTACCATCTTTCATTGGGGAAGTGAAATAAGGTTTGACAGCCAGACACCTTTTTGCCAGTTGGCAGGATAACCTTTCCCAGTGTAGGCTTGGCATTAGACACTGTGATTTGTAATCCTTTAAAAATGCTGATACTCAAAAGAAACACCCCACTGCCTCCCCCCAGAATCTTAGTAGCTTGAAATTGAATTCTGTATTGTAGTGGGATTTCTCACGGTGTCCCGTGAGGTGGTTTTGTGCTGTTCCTGAATACTGAAAATGTAGGCTGGGTAATGCTTTGGTTCCCTGCCTGTGCACATGAACAGGACGCAGGACTGTGCTGTCCTGGCATTGCTCAGCAAGGCTGCCTGCGCTTCTTTCCTTCCGCCGCCATGCAGGAAGTAGTTCTTGAAGTAGAAGAGTTGTGTGTGTACTGAGAAATTGCATGAGACTGTCCATCAAGGGATTGTCTTTTTTAATATTGCACTTGAATTTTCCATGCGCTTTCTCACACTCAGAAGGTCTGCTAACCCCCTGTCCACCTCAGACATGGATCCCACAGTTGCTTCCCTTTCCTAGCAGTCCTGGCCTCTCCCCTTTTCTCTGCCCATCCCTCCTGTTGCTTGGTTTTCACATGGTTCTCTCCACTCATTCCTCTTACCTGTCAACTTCAAGTCCTGATCAGTTTCCCTTTCCCTTTCGGTGTTAGGCTGACACATCCCAGAGGGTTGGACCTGGGCTATACCACAGAAATTGTCAGCCAGAGCTGTTTTTAGATGAGTCTCTCACCAGAACTACCTAAAAAGTTGGATCATGCCAGCTGGAGAGTCCATTGGGATCTCACATGAAGGGGACGTGATATGCTTGGGCAGAACTGAACTTTCTAGAATGTTAAGGGGAAAGCTGTCTAAAATCTATCCAGAAGACTGGTTTCCATTTAAAGAGATGGTGTGTTAAGTAATACATAATTCTATTTGGGAATGCATTACACTGTGTATAAGTAGCATATGGTAATAAGATTGTGTTGTGTCCCAACCGAAGGTTGTCTTCGCTTTATTTTCAGATGAAGTCGTTGAGACCTGAATAAATGGTATGAGGAACTTTAGCTGCCATGAAAATTAGGAAACAGCTGTCCGTTAAATGCAGTGAAAATACTGACCCCTTGAAAAAGTTTTCTGTTTTACTGAATTCAAGTTAGATCTGCATAAAAAGGCTGAATATTAATGTGTGTTAAATGGATTAGTTTTCCTGTAATAATTGACTGGGCCATCGTTGTATTTTCATTTTCGTTTATTTTGGGATTAGTAGCTACACTCTACTCCATTTCTGTGAGTCAAACGACAATGAACCCTTTAAACGTTTAGGATCCCCTCTCATTACAACTACTCATTAGGCTATCATAGGAAGGTGTCCAGGTTTCTGAAGCTGTCAACCAAGAGACATATTGGCCACTGGTTTTTAAAGCAACTTCTCATTGTGGAGAAGTTGAAGTTGAAATTGAAGTTACTTTAAAGAGGTTTTTTAGAAAGTGCTGAAAATTGGGCACCCAAAAATCACTAGTCTTTTTTTAAATTGAAAACATGGCCAAAGGTGTTCGGGGGTGAAGTGCAGAAGAAGAAGAAAAAATGGTTTATCATAAATGGCCTAGCCCTGACTGAGGTTGTTTGTTTTTTCTAGCTTCCTGGTCGCAATTTTGACAAAGGTTACAACTCCGAGGTGGGGGACAAGTGGATCTGGCTGAAATGAAACCTGCCGCACTTTGAAGCCCTAACACCAAATGACCACAGAACTTGAATGATGAAGAAGCTGCTTTCAATCTCTTTGCTCACCATTTACTGTATATGGAGCACAAAGGACACCGTGTAAATGATTCGGAAAATAGAGTGTAAGAGAATGGCCTCAAAGTAAGACAACCCCCCCCCGTAATATTTAATTCAAGGAAACTTCTTGCCTCCTTGTGGATTCAGCTCATTTTTGTTTTAGAATGATCCCCAATAATTGTAATAATCTGACACTGCAGTGGTAGCCTTTCTAAGATCAACATGGAATCACCATCAAAACTGGGGCTTCGTATTATACAGGATTGTGATTGTTTGACTGAAAAGAAATAAAACCTGTATCCTTATGATTTTTCCAATTTATATTTCCATCTCCATCGCAAACAGTTCTGTTAGACACACCATTCTGCTGCAGCTGTATTTCTGTAAATTGGTCTTTCATAGGTATTGACATCAAAGCAAACAAGTATATATACATTTTAAAAAAAAAAAAAAGCCACCAAGAGTGAGGGGAAATGAGTAGCGGTCACATTTAAACAACAAAGTATTCGTTGCACTTACAGCTGTAAAGATTTCATCATAATTGCCAGCGGCTGAGTATGAATTTCTTTCTCTAATATAAAACCATAAATCAAAATGTTGGAGTGTAAAAGGCAAAGTAAAAGTCATCATTATTTTACATGTCTCTAAAAATCTAAGTTCCAGAGTTCTTTTAAATAAATGATTCATTTGGCTTTAGTTACCAATCATAAAAATTAGACTTCTTGGCATTAGTTCTAGCAGCGCTGCCCAGATTCAGGCTTTTGTAATTCTGCATTTCCAGCTAGGGGCCAAGTACTTTAATCATTGAATGAAAGTGCTGCCAGGCACTCCAACATTTAGAGCAATGCTTTTGTCTAAGCAACCACGTCTGGCCCTTTTCCTGCACCAACCCTACTGTGAAAAGGCTTCTTTGAAAACGGCCTTGGGGGCCCAGTTAGATGTTGAGATAGGCAAGCCCACTTCCGGCCTATTTCCTTGGGCTGATCAAAAATCAGCTGTTTTGCTCCATTTGGTAGTGTATTACTAATGCCCCGTTCATGCTGTGGCTTTCAGATCAGCTTCTGCAGTTCCAGCATAATGTCAGATGTGCAAGTAAAGCAGGAAAGTCCTTAGTGACAAATGCATGTGTCCAACCACCTGGGCCACAGTTCCCTGTTCCAGACCGGCCTGGAGCACTGCAGAGCTCTCAGGCTGTGGGCCTCAACGGATCCTCCAACCTCAAGGCTGGAGCTTGGCATTTCCCCCTCTGGAAATGTGCATATGCAGGTACCACTCAGAAACTTGACTGCCGCAGGAGATAGGCAGGTGTAGTGGCCAAAGAGTGCAGCAGGAATTGGCAACACAGTCACACACTTCCGTAGTCCTCACACCTATCCAGATGGCTGTGTGCCAGCTCTCACATCAGCATGGGCCAGTTTTGAGGCCGCTCTTGCCACCTGGACCTTGTATTAGCCTTGCAGATGAGATGCAAGCTGAGCAGTGAGTGTGCTAGGGATGTATTTTACTAGCTTTTCCTTCCGTGCTTTGAGTGCCACCCTACAAGCAATCATTAAGGAGGGGTGGAGGAGAGATGACATCTGCTGGGCTTTCTATGACCTTACAAGTCCTTTTTTGAGCGGTCCAACACTGTTTCCGTAAGCTAGTCCTCTGTGTTCTGTGGACGTCGGTAACTTATTTGGCATTGCGTGTGCAAGTGTGGTGTAAGCTCCTCGGCTGGAATGTGAAGTTCTGGTATTTGGAATGCTGGAAAAGGTGCTTTGTTTAATTTTCCAGGGTGGGTGCTCTGTCTTTCTGTGGTGTGGAGCGGTCAGAAGCAAAGAAACAAATCTTCCCCTAAAATTCCAAGAGTCTTGTTTGAAGAAGTGCATATCCCCCAAGCCCTGCTTTAGATAGAACGTAATTCCAATCAGAAGAAAATGCGCACACAGCTCACATTATGACACAAACCTCTCCAGATTTCACTGGAGCTTCAAAGACTGTAAACTAAATATATAAGAAAAGCAATGTCCCTCCTCCTGATTCTGACGTCTCTCTCTTTGCTGTTACTTTGTCCTTACTGGGAAAAGAATTCCCTCTGAACCAACACTGAAAAAGGTATTTAGATTTTAATTCCATGGATTAGCATTCAGTGTCATGCCAACATCAACTTACAGTTCCCTAGTCAACTCTGTCCTGCCTTTTAGTAGATTTGAAAAGGTTAAGTATCTACAGCCATCAAGACACCATCTGTTAGTTTGTTGTGTATTATCCAGCGTCTGTGCAATATCAGCTTTAGTCTGCGCTGTCACCAAGACTTCTTGCCAGTCACAGAGTGCAAATGCCATTGGAGTTTAAGATCTCCAAAATGCTACAGATATGAACCGAACCAATCGCTGAGTGAAGTTCCCTAGCCTGTGTTCTCCAGGAGTTCAGACTAGATGATCGCAATGGGCCTTTCTGTCTGTTTAAAAATCTGAGTTGATGCCAGTCCCTGTCCAATTTTAAAACAAAAGGCTATGGCTACACTAGAGAGCTTATTGCAGTGCAACTCCCATCAGAGACCTCTCCCAGTACTCGGGGTGGAGTAATTATGTCGGCAGGAGACACTATCCTGCCAACATAGCACTGTCCACACTGGTGCTTAGGTCAGTGTAACATACCTTGCTCAGTGGTTGGCTTATTCACACCCCTGAGCAACATAAATTATACCAACGTAAGTGGTAGTGTAGACATGACCTTAGTTCACATGGGTTTATGGAGTTCTGGGTTCCCAGTAAACCCTCCCACTCCAACCAGCCCTGCAGTTGACAACTGGCTTGTGTTTTCGCACTTGAACTGTCCATTAGTAGTTTCCGTGTCAGCTGATGGAGAGTTGAAATCTTGCGGCATTGAACCATAGAGCAAACACTGTATAACAGCTTGACGTTTGAATTCCACATCTTCCCTCCTTCCTAAAAAACTGTTTCCCTTTTAGAGAATGAGCAATGACACTTGGCTTAGGGCCATGGCTATGGGATCCAATGAGTTACTCTGCTCCCTGTCTTAAGGTGCCTCCTGTTGTTTTCTGATGAGATGGTTTTGATGTTAACCACACAGCTTTTTTGGTGAGAGCAAATGCAGTGATAAACTCTCCTCTGCTGAAATAGAACAGAAAACAAACCTGCGGTACCCCAACCACAGACCGAATTCAAACCATGCCTCTCTGCAGAAAGGCTTGCTCGGGGGCAGGTCTACAAGAGAAGCTGCTCTGCCGTAGCATGTCTGGTGAAGATGCTCTGTGCGGATGGGAGAGCATCTCCTGCAGGCAGAGCGATGGTGTGGACAGCGCTTCAGTCGGTGTAACTTGCGTCGCTCGGGGACGTGTCTTTTTCACCACGCTGAGCAACGTAAGTTACAGCGGTAGCGTAGACCTGCCCAGAGAGAATGTAATTTAGACCCACAACACATCCTAGAGGGCTAGGGATGTTCTTTACAAAGGAATTGGCAAAACACCATTTGTGCATGGGTTGATAGAAACAAGTGTAGCAGAGGCTAAGTAGGGGAGTGGTAAATAGGGAGCTCTCAGTTCAAGCCTTGGGGGGTAAAACCACAAGTGTACTGAGGTCAGAGGTCTCAACTCCTCCTGTTGGGAGAACCACACCATTTTTTGGCCATCTGTTATTAGGAGAGTCTTTTACGCTCAGGATTAATGTGCTGTGATTACACTTCATGGGAGACGATTGCATACAGCCTAGCTACATGAGACCTGGTTTTAAGACATAGAAGTTACTTAAAACCATGTGGAATCAGGGCTTCCTTCTTTTTCTGTTCTTTTCTTTGGGTTATGTGGGATCTTGGGCAGATAATTTTGGACCTGATTTTCAGAGCTGTTAAGCATCCACAGCTCTCATTGATCTCAGCTGGAGTTACGGGTGCTCTGCAGTTCTGAAAATCAGGCCTTTATTCTCTGTTGGATTTCTCCATATATGAAAGGTGGTAAAACTACTGTCTAAAGCAGTGAGCCCCAAACAGTGGGGTGCACCCCCCTAGGGGGGCAAGGAAGAATATTTGGGGAATGATGGGGTGTACTCACCTGCACTAGACTGAGAGAGATCAACATTGTGGGCTGAGGAAGCCATGCCCACCAAGCCATACTGAGCATGCTCCAAGTGCAGCAGTAGTATAAAGAGGAGCAGCTCAGTTCAGTCTGGACAGACAGCTGAAGGACAAGGACGCTTGCATAGTACAGGCTCCAGCCCAGGAAGCACCGACAGCGGGAGCCAGGAACGCCGAGACCCAGGCGGAGATGCAGACATCCAGGAGAACCCAGGATCTCTAGGAGCCATCTGTACCGATGAGTCTCAAGATGTCTGGACCACGACTACAAGGAACAGAGTAGGAAGTAGCCCATGGGGGACACCAGCCGCAGGGCTGACAACTGTCCACGTGTTGCAATTGGATCCCCATTGACTCTGTGGCGGAGTCCCTTGCCACTGACCAGGCCCTGGGCTGGGACCCAATGAAGTATAGGGGGCTCAGGTCCCCCTATTCTGGCTGCCACACACCCCTAGGTGAGGCTCATTGTCCTTGAGTCTGGCCACTAGGTCTTACTGCCCTGCAGATAAGAGCAACCCCAATTGACTCTGGCCACTAGGTCTTACTGCCCTACAGATAAGGGCAAGCCAGTGGACTCTAGCTATTAGGCCTGATCACCCTACGGATAAGGGCAATCCTATGAACGCTGGTTCTTAGGCCTTGTAACTCTGGGACCTAAAACAGTGCAATGAACTTATTTCGTGGCTTGGGAACACCCCCTTGCATGCAAGGAGGATGGGGAGCCCCCACCCTGCACTAGATGCAGTACCCACACCTCATCACAGGGGGGTGCAACAGGGCCTGGGCTAGCCCCCATAGGGGGTGAGGAGGGAGCACCACTCAGCCATGGCCCGGCCTTGGCTTGGCCCACACTAACAGCCACAGCCCTGGTTCAGCCCCTGGCTCCCAGCCCAGCCACAACTCCGGGCTCTGCCTCAGCCCCCAACCACGGCCCTGCTCCTGGCCCAGGCTCCCACCACCGTTCCCAGGGCCAGTGGACAGATCACATTACAGGCAAGGAGGGTGGGGGAGTAATGTAAAAAGTTTGGGGACCACTGGTCTAAAGCATTGGGATAATATGTGCTATGGGAATGCAGAGGAATTTACCAATATCCTTCAGTGGTACCAATCTGTTACATGAGCACAGCTTTCCAAAGGAGCACTGCAAGATCTTCTAGTGTAACAAGACCCTATGCAATAAAATACTTAGCTTTAAAAGAAGTACACAAGTGTCTTTGTAAGGGCCTGCAGAATTCCAGGTGGTGGCAGGGTCTCCCAGTCACATACATCCTCACCCTGATTGACCTGAACAAATCATCTGGGGGCTAAGACCTGTCTGGTCTGTGGAAGATGAGAGTATCCTTATCTGCAGAGTAGGTTCCCTCCAGCTGGGAGCACTGTGAGGGCATTGCCAGGAAGTTTTTTTTGCCTCCTGCTGATAATTAATTGTTCATCTTAATTAATTAGCCTCTTAGAGTTGGTATGGCAATTTCCACTTTTTCATGTTCTCTGTATGTTCCATTCTATGCATCTGATGAAGTGGGCTGTAGCCCAAGAAAGCTTATCCTCAAATAAATGTGTTAGTCTCTAAGGTGCCACAAGTCCTCCTGTTCTTTTCGCGGCTACAGACTAACACGGCTACTACCTGAATCCTAGCTTTAAGTATTGCGTGTAGGACCCCACCCTGCCCCTCCAGCAGCTGCTTGGCAGGGTGCAGAGCAGCAGTTATTGCTTCACAGGCTGGAGATGGCTATCGTGCTAGCAAAATGAGCACAGGTGCCACACGCTAGGGAGCTCTTCTGAGAAAAGGGAAACCATTTCCCCCTCACAAGCCGTCAGCAAGAACCACTTAGTTTGATCTGACCCTTTTAACCCTGATAAGACGGCAGGTTCCGCCTCTAGTTATTAGGCAGATAGCATCGTGGTGTTTGCTCGAGAGGCACCTGGGGAGCACAACATGGGCAGGTTCTGCTTCGCTGAGCTGCCAGCTGAAATTTTTTGCTTTCCAAAAGCATATTCACAGCAAGATCACAACAGGCTGTAGCCTGCGCTTAACCTCCCAGTGCCTAGATCTCCTGCTGGTTCTGTCGCTGGTGGGCTTCTTTCTTTGTGCATCTCTGCCACCCTCCGCCCTCCACCTTAACACGATGTCAGGGGTCAGCCAATACCCACACTCTGGGAGTGCACAAGACGACGCCATCTCTATTAGCAAAATTCAGCAGCATTTCGGCAGTGATGCCTCTGGATGACGCCAAAATTTGGCGGCATTTTGGCGGATGCTCATCTGCCACCATGGCCCGTGCCAGACGAAAAAGGTTTGGGGACCGCTAGCTTAGTGTGTCCAGAGCACGGCCAGAGATAGCAAGGCTCCCTAACCAGCCCCACGTATGCTGTCTCCCTAAAGGAAAGACACAAACCCCTGCCCCTCTCCTGCAAATGCCGGTGCATTTGGTACACAGCACTGCCCTGGAGAGATAATCCCAGACAACGCGTCTGGGAAGGAGCTAAGGCCTGTGTCCTTTGGTCAATGTGCCTGAAAGCTGAATTCTCTCCTTCATGCCCATGTTTGCTGCTGCTGGGTCAGACAGCTAAGTGGTTTGCACATTGGCCTGCTAAACCCAGGCTTGTAAGTTCAATCCTTGAGGGGGCCACTTAGGGATCTGGGGCAAAATCAGTACTTGGTCCTGCTAGTGAAGGCAGGGGGTTGGACTTGATGACCCTTTGGGGTCCCTTCCAGTTCTAGGAGACAGGTATATCTCCATTGGCTGTGGATTTAGTGGCACAGTGCCAAGCAACATGCTTGCCTCCATGCTGGATGGATGTTCCTGCTTTTAGTGCTCACGGTTGCAAAGCACCCGCCCTTTTCCCCCCAACTCGCCTACCTTGATCTGACAGAAGATGAGAGAGCAGGGCTTTTGTCCTGGTCAGTACTCATGACTGAAAGCAAACCTGTGTCGGGGCAGCTCTTACCATTGCCTTCCAGGAGTAAATGTGGCTCTTCCCCAGCACCCACTAGGTGTCACTGCAGTCCTGTTTTTCTAGAGGAGGGTGGTGCTGGGTTAGGATTGTCAGGCTGGGTCCTGTTTCTCTGCCTTTGGATTTCCCAGTGAATTCAGTACTGAGTTTTATAGCATGGGCAGCTGAAGTCCTCAAACCCGATCCACACTGGGCGCTAGCAGTGTCGGCTCCCAGCTCTGCCACTCTCATTTGTAAGAGCCCTGTGGAGTTTGGTGCCGAGGTGATTCTTACTGCTGAGATGGCCTATTGTTAAGTCCATTAGGAACACGGCCCAGCATGCTTTCCATAGGCCGCTGACCAGCTGTCAGCTCCGAACAGCTTCCAACACCTCCTGCCATTGCTTGGATTTGAACCAGCAACCGAACAGCTAATGGTGCTGTAGCCCAATCCCAGTGCCAGTTCTCTTCCCTGCTCTGTAACCACACATGAGGCTTTTGCAGCTCTTGGAGCACGGATTTTCAGTTGTCTTCGCTTGGTGTGACACAGGGCTCATCCAAGGAATTTGCTTCTCCTCTGGCTGTAGTGTCATAGGCGCAGACTCCAACTCTGGAGCACCCACGGAAAAGAATTAGCGGGTGCTTAGCACCCACCGGCAGCCATGTTCCCCCCCTTCCCCCAGCACCTCTTGCCCACTGGTAGCCTAGCTGATCAACTCTGCCCCCTCTCTCCCACTGCTGCAATCAGCTGTTCCGTGGCATGCAGGAGGTGCTGGGAGGCAAGGGGAGAAGCAGGGGACAGGGCACACACGGGGTGGGGAGTGGAATGGGAAGAGTCAGAGCAGGGGTGGAGGCTTGTGGGAAGTGGTGGAGTGGGGGCAGGGCCTGCAGCCGGGGGGGGCGGTGTCAAACTTCCCCCCGGATAGAGAGGAAGTCCCCGTGCCTGTGCTCAGATTTGGCAGGTGCCAAATAGCCCACCCAGGAACACTTCGTAACATCTACTTCACGTGTTTGTTCCCTGGATTTGCCAAAGAATTCTCTTTATACACCCCTTTGGGGCTAGGATGTCACCTGGACGGATGCTGGAGCTGAGTCTGTGCAAATGCTTCATACAAAACAAATCAGGAAAACTCCCCAAATGCACATCCCCCTAACTCGATCTGCCCTCAGCCAGCATCTCCAGCAGCCCTGTGTTTCCTGCCTCCAGAGACAGTGTCCATTTCTTATACTATTTTTTTCCTCTCTGAATATGATGCATTGAAATCTACTTCCCAGATAATTACAAGAACTGCAGGAAAAGAGGCAGTGTGGTCCAGTGGGTAGGCCCTGGGCTAGAAGACCTGGGTTCTATTCCTGGCTCTGCCGTTGACCACATGTAAGTCACTCCCCTTCTGTTTCCCTTCCCACTCTTGTCGGTTTAGACTGTAAGCTCTTGGTGGCCAGGCCTATTGCCCACGTATCTATAGATCACCTAGCACAATGGGGCCCGTAAGCTCTATTATAATATGAGATGTATAGTGTCTGTGTTGTGTTATATCCGTGTAATCCACGGGAAGACAGGTGGCACCAAAGGACAGGTGACTGTGACAGAATGTACCCCCGTGTCCACACCCTACCCACTGTTGTGATAATCATTCTACAAAGTATGCCTTGTGAGGTATCATTTGAAAACTCATCATTTGCTGGTCAATATTGTCCTAATAAAATGTGTGGCAACATTGTATGGGGAGTTATAAGATTCCACTGTGTGGAGTTATTATCACAGGTGCCAAACTGAGGTTGGCAAACAGATGTCTCAAACAAAGGAGTGTGTGCTCTGCTTAATTTGCATGTATGCAGTAAATAGGCAGAAAGGGGAGAAAAAGGAGGCTCAAAAGGTGAGAAAAAAGCATCAGGGAACATCCTTCCATATAGATCTTTTGTCTCTTGGTCCCCAACTGAGAATGTTTTTCAAAAGAGGGACTGAAACTATATAAAGGAGGTGCAAACACACCAAGATACCCCCTGCTGCCTATTGCATTCATGGCATGAGAAGCAACAAAGGCAGCATATGTTGAAGTCTGGGAGAAGGGGTCCTGACCTAAGAAGCTTGGTCAGTAAGACTGCTGAGAGCATGTGGTGAGAAAACCTTTAACATAGTTTGTTAGGCACCAGTTGCATTTTATCTTTCTTTTTTTGTTGCTAACTTTTCTGCCTCATTACTTGCACTCTCTGAAATCTCTCTATCTGTAGTTAACAAACTTGTTTCACTGTTTTATCTAATCCAGTCTTTTTAATTGAAAACTCTGGGAAACTCTATTTGGGTGGCAAGTTGTGTGCATGTTATTTCTATTAAAGAAATAACGGATTTTATATAAACTTGTATTGTCCAGGAGAGGGCTGGGCAGTACAGGCCATACAGTTCTGGGGGGAAATCTGGGATGGGGAGTGACTTGGGGTCACCCTGCAGTATAACCAAGGCTGGTAAGAGCCGAGGTGTGGCTGGCTGGCTGCAGCACACACACAGATGCATCCGAGACTGACTGACGGGCTGGAGGCTGTTTGTGAGCAGCCCAGGCTGGAGGCTACAGCAGCAAAGCAGTGTAAAAGGCAGGCCAGGTTACAGGGCAGGGGTAACACAGCTACTCATTGATCTGGATTGAAGCCTGGTATGTCGCAGTTGTGTCTGTGCTATATTATGCCAATCTCGCTCAGTGGGAGGACTGGTGGCACCAAAGGACAGAGGGGCTCTGAAGGCCGCATGAGAAAGCTACTGCCCCTGTCCTGCAAGCTGCTCCAAGCAGGCAAACCCCTCCTGAGCTCTGTATGGCCAGAGGGGTCAGCCTGTGGTGACTCACTTGCTGGTTTGAGGCCAAAGTTTTCATATCCCTTTCACCAGCTCCTTGTTCCATGTGGTAGAAACCATGTTCCTGCCCATAAGCATGGGTAGCGTCACCTCCTTGAGCAGAATATACATGCACATGACCGTCTCCTAAACTGTAGGGAAAAGTCCTCTTATTCAAGAACGTTAAAGACTTTCCTCTCCAGCCGCCATATTGAATGACACTGGGGATTGAACTAGGGCTGGCCCGCGCGAAGAGATTAAGTTAAAGAGGCAGGATCTGTTGCTGAGGGCTGTAACAGGCTCACAACCTCGGAAGGTGACATGTGACACACACTGATCCATGATTCAGTGAGTTACACCTGTTCACTGAGGTGCTGATGAACAAGTAAATAAGGCCCCGATCCAGCCAAGCACTTAACAAGTGCTTCACTTCATGACTCCGACTTTGCTAAGAGCATAATGAAGAGTTAATGTTTTCCACTAAAAATATTTCTTGTTTTCAGGGTGAGGGCGTGCCTGAATTTTCAGCACCAGGGATCGTAGCCTGTTTTGGTTAAGGAAGGAAGATGCCTGTCTTCAGATTTTTAAGCTCACTAGTGGAATGGCATTATTATTATTATTATTATTTATTATTTCTTTGTATAACTGTGGTGCCCAGGAGCCCCAGCCATAGAGTAGGACCCTGTTGTGCTAGGTGCTGTACATAGGATACGACAAGAGACAACAGATGGAGACAGACAGACAAATTGGAGAGAACAAGGAAATCATGAGACCGCGTTGGTCAGCATGACAGACAGTGATCAGAGCACGCCAGCTGTCTAACCACTGTGAAGGTTTAACGGTCCGTGGGTCTTTTGGGGTGTGGTGTTTGTTCTGTTGAACAGTCAGTGAGCTGAGCCAGCCCTGTGATGTCACCTCTTTCACCATAGTGCATGCCATGACACTGCCTCTCCCTTGTTTACGTAGGATTTTATCTGGAGATCAGAAAACATTTGGGGCTGGATCTTTCGAATGGAATAGCATTTCATGGCAACCTGGCCAAAGGGAGTTGAGTAATGTTAATGCATAATATTTCCTAGCGGCATAATTAGCAGCAGCTGCTTCAGAACTGAAACAAATTACCCTTAAAGAAAGAGTTTAAACTGGAGAGCACTTTGAACTGAATGACAGCATAGTCTCCTGCAATATAAATCCTTTTGGTTTATGAGGAGGGAGTGGGGTTTGGTGCTTAGAACAGGGCTAGGGGAGTCGGGCTGCCTATGTGTTTTATGCAGCTCTGGCAAAGTGTGAGTCATTAAGGCCCGAAGTGCCCACTAAGGCCACCCTGGGTGCCCAACCTGAAATACGAATAGATACACCACCTAGTGTTAGCGGTGAGGGTAATTAACCACTGGCACAGATTAACAGTCGCTAATGGGGGATGCCCCATCGCTTTCCCTGTCCAATTCAAGTTTGGATGGCTCTGTCAAGCCATGCTGTTGTCGTGCACTTCCAGGTTATTGGCTTGATAGTGGGAAGAACAATTCTTTCCACCGCAGGCATCACTTGGTGGAATTCCGTGGCCTGGGTTATACAGGAAGTCAGGCTAAATGATCATGATGGTCCCTTCTGGCCTTGGGACCTATGAAATACCCAGGGTCTAATGCTCCAGTAATTCAGTTGTTGGGTCACAACTCTGACAAACTCAGGCTGGGCACCAGAAATAACAGACACTTGAAAATGCTGCCCTAGACATCTGTGGGGCTGTACAGCCATAAAAGCCCCGCAGCAGGCCCAGTTCAGCTGACTCGGACTCACAGGGCTCAGACTGTGGAGCTGTAAAACTGCAGTGTGGACGTTTGCACTCAGACTGGAGCCCTGGCTCTGGGACCCCGGGGACAGGGAGTAGAGGTGGTCTCAGAGCCCAGGCTCCAGCCCAAACCCAAATAGCTACGCTACAATTCTAGCCCCGCAGCCTGAGCGGCCCTGGATTCAGAGACTTGTTGCTGTGGGGTTTTTATCACCGTGCAGAAGTACCAAGGTCTGTTTCCCCATCTCTAGGCTGCTGACCTATAAGATGGTGGTACGGAAAGGCTTAATTAATTCCTCTTTGCACGTACGACGCTGACACCTTCCTCCTGAGGATTTGAAAGTGTTTTGCAAAATATTCATAGGAACTGCACTTTTTCAAATAATTTACTGCCAGGTTGTGAATCATCAAACATATTGTGCTCCAACTGCTTCCCTGTGCTCCAGATATTTTTCAAGCCAGAAGGAACGACTGTGATCATGTCGTCTGCTTTTCTCCGTAATGCAGGCCGGAGAATGTCACCAAGCGGCTCCTCCAATCACAAGCCCTAGCAGTAGGGGGTGAACTACTCCCGCCTCTCTCTTAGCAAGGAACCCAGTCTGGATTTCAAGTCTCCAAGTGACGGACAATTTATCACATCCCTACATAAGTGGCTCTGGTGATTAATTACCGCATTGTTAAAATTGTGCCTTATTTCTAATCTGAATTTGTTCCAGCCATTGTATCGTATTATGCCTTTGTGTGATAGAGTAACGAGAGCTCTCCTACCAGCAATCTTCTCCCCAGGTAGATATTTAAAGATTGTGACCAAGTCACCTCTGAACTCTCCCTCCAGTAGCTGTGATGGCTCAACCCTGCCCGAAGGCCTAAAATGTGCAGAAGTGGGGAGGCAGGTGGGTGCACATCCCTGCCCAGAAAAGAGTCTCCATGTTGCCACTGTGCAGTAGACACCCTGCAGGTCTGGGGGTGGGAGAGTAGCAATGGTGGAGAGGAACACACTTCCCTCAGGCGACTGTGACCTTACAAGAACAAATCCAATTGCCCACTGGGGGGTAGGGATAGCTCAGTGGTTTGAGCATTGGCCTGCTAAACCCAGGGTTGTGAGTTCAATCCTTGAGGGGGCCATTTAGGGAACTGGAGTAAAAATCTGTCTGGGGATTGGCCCTGCTTTGAGCAGGGGTTGGACTAGATGACTTCCTGAGGTCCCTTCCACCCCTGATATTCTGTGAGCAGGTCTAGGCAGATGGTGCTGCAGTGAGAGAATGTGGAGGAGGCAGCAGGAATGAAGTTCTGCACTGCCTGTTGAAATCACTGTGGACAGGGCTAGGTGGTGGAGGCTCAGGACACAGCCTCACAACAGAAGGCAGTGTATTGGCTGCAGGGCACCCTCTACCCAACAGCCCCAGCACTGTGATAATTTATCACTGGGCTAGGTGGTCATTGTGCTATGGGTCTGGACAGGGGGTAGCAGCAAGAGGAAAGGGGGAGTTGTCCACTCAACTTTCACATCATAAGGTGAGAAACTGAAGCAAACCCCCCCCAGGTATGGTGGGGTGGGCCCCCTTACTTCATTTAGCATACTTTCTAAGTCATTGTTGCAGTATTTTCCCAGCCTAATGTTGTGTTTCCTCTCCCCTTACTACAAGATTTTTTTTACACATCGACTCAAAACTTGCAAGTGGAGAAGCATTGATTCTTCAAGGCACCTAGTGGGTGGTTGTTTAGGTTCTCCAGGTTCCTGCATGAGATCGTGAGCTGGTTCTGTTCTGTAATGCTGAAAGGGAACCCCTAGATATTGTATCCTGTCTTTGTTGCTGCTAACACCTCCTGGCAGAAGGATTATACCATTACAAATTGTTTTACTTTGCAAGAGAAAAAAGACTCTCTCTCTCTCTCTTTCCTTTTTTGAAACTTTTCATACCCCTAAAACAGGAGTAATAAAGCAAGAAAGTGATTTCCCCCCCCCTGCACTGAAACAATTTTTAAAAACATCACAAAATTCGGAAATTTTTGGTTGAAAAACAAAAACTTTTCATTAAAAAGTTTTGGGTTTTTTTAATCAAAAGGGCATTTTCCTTTAAAAAAATATTGGTGGATTTTTTTTGACCTTGTATAATATTGAAGGTTTTAAAAACAATAAAATGCCTAAGGTCTTCTTGTGGCCCATTGTCTCCCAAGGGAAAAACGACAGAGTAATTGCTAAATGCTATTTTATAGCATGAACTCAAGAATGGCCTATCAACACTGAAGAGCAGGAGAATCCCAGTCACTGTCCTTTGGTGTTGGAACAAAAGTCTGTTCAAGTATATTTGTTAAATGCAGGATATCTTTAAAGAGAAAAAATACGGGAAAAAATTGTACTGAAAATCCAGGCCCAGACCCACTTTGAGTTCAGCTAAACAGGTTTAAATTAATGTCAGCAGGACCAAGTCTACTGATCGGTAAATGCAATAGAAAGGTGCTGAGAATGTAACATCGCCTTTTGCTGGGTCATTGTTGGGCTTTTTCCCAACACTCCAAGTGCTTGAGACCTCAGATAGAATCTGTGGGGGGAAGTAAAGGGCTGGAAGTCATCTGGGTTCTATACCTGGCTGTGCAGTCAATTTGCTGCTTGAAATTGGCAAGGGCATTTAACTGGTTAATGTCTGTTTTCCCGTCTGTACAAGGGGAGTATGACTATTTCCTCATGTCAGAGGGGGTTGGGAGAACTACTCTTTGTTAATTGCTCAAAGCTCCTCTGAGGAAAAATGCAATGTCTACATCCCAGGCTAGTGTAAATTGCTGTTCTTCCATTGGAGCCAATGGGTCAGATCCCCAGCTGGTGTACATCACAGTATCTCCATTAACGCCAACACCAATTTACACCATCTGAGAATCTGGCCCACTGTTTTTAAATGTATATCTGTTGCTAGAGGAGAAGAGGAGATGCAGAAGAAGGTGGTGGTTGTGGTGGGCTCACTCATAAAGTAGATACATTAAAACACATCAGAAAGAACTTCCTGAGGTTGCAATGGGTCGTATTTCACCACGGGCCGAGTGCACAGTTTGTTCGAGACTGTCTTTTATCAGACACTTGGTACACGTGGCAAAGCTCAATTGTTAGTCTCACATCATCTGTTGCAGGTAAGCATGTTATGTCAATCTAATGGAGAAGGATGCCAGTGGGCAACATCACACAAGAGATCTGTGACAGAGCTGGGAATAAACTTCAGATGTCTTGAACACCAGTTCTTTGATTTAAAAACTAGAGACCAGGGGACAGACCCTTAGCTGGCATAAAATCACATAGCTCCAGGAGCTATGCAGATTTATACTGGCAGAGGATCAGGCCCTAAGCTTTGTATTTAACCAGAGCCAAACCTGGGACTGGTTCAGGAAGTGGTGTGTGAAAGTAGGACAAGCATCAGTTCTATAAGACTGGAGAATGCAGAGTGGCAATTCTTGCTGCTACATTCCCAAGAGCGTCTGCGTATGGACCTACTTTCCATGCTGCTGAGAATTTCTGGAAGGCTCAGAACCTGTGAGCTGTTAATGATCAGAGATTTGTGGTAGTAAATCTGCTGTCGTGGGAAGGATATCTGCCTGGTACTTATGTAAAAACGAAGGCCATTTATTCAGCAGGCAGTTAGGAACAGAGGATTACTGTGCTTCAGCTGGGGAAGCAGTAAATAACTAGGTTTGTATAATGGATCTGACATGGTGCATTATGCTTTGCCAGAAGTAAGCGCTTATTTTTAAACCTTCCATGAAAGCGATCAGGCCAGACAGACTAATACCTCGGAAAGCGTCAGCATTTCAAGCACTAACCTGATTGTCCCGGCTTGAAATGTTTGTTCAGTTAATTTCTGGGGTGTGTAGTATGTGTGTGTTTCTTTAAAGATCAGGGGACTAGCCAGCTGCTAACAGGAAGATATTCATAATGCTACATCTATATCAATGCACGTAAGTGAATGTAACAATCATGGGGGAAGATTTTCAATGGGCTTTGGAGCAGGCCTGAAGACTGAAGTTCTAGTGTCAGGAACCCGTTGTCAGAAATACTTACAGCATAGGAAATACAGCGCTGTATTGTGCAATGTCTGCTGTATCCCTGCCACAAAATACAGCCCTCCACTTTCGCCATCAAGCCCCCAGCTCAGAGCAGCTCACCTGGGTCTGTCAGAGCCGCTTCACAGGGGAGCATGTGGCCTGGTTTTCTGTCAATGTCATCAAACAGAAACCCAAGTGTGAAATTTCATTTCCGAGTGCCATTGCGGCAACCTGTGACAGTGACTGTGACATATGTACTTGGCTTCCCCTTCTGCCTGGGGCTTAGTGGATGAGTGTGAGGATCTACCTTTCCCTTCCGAAGTTCTGTAGGGAGCCTATGGACTTGTTTACTCCCAGACGTTGCACCGGGTATCGATGACATTGTTTTGAAAACCCATCCAGTTAAACTGATGCACACCCCTGTTTGAACACTCTGATTTTGCTTTAAAAGTGGCTTGTTTTGGTTTAGCTTAAACCGGTGCCTAAGGCCTGATCGATACAGAAAGAGGCACTGGTTTAACTTAAGGTGTGACTTTTAAACTGGTTTAGTGAAAGCGAGGCAAAAGGCAGCGTGGCAGCCCTGATTTCAGCTTAAACCAGGCTTATTTCAGTTTATCTTGAACTGTTTAGGAATCCACTTAAATTAAACCAAAATAAGCCACTCTGAAACTGAACTAGGAGTGCGCTGTTGGTCCATCTCCTACCACTCCTTCTCCCACGCCAGCTGGTGCTTCTGGAATTCATGGGCTGGTCCAGCCTATAGCTGAAATTCTGCATTTCTTAGAGCAGGTCATCCCTCATCCTTTTCCTTTCCTTTCCTCCCGTAATTTGGGGTCTTCGGTGGTTGCCTCAGGCCAACAGAGGTGGAAGGCCCTGCCACGGCCAAGCGTGGGGTTTTTTATGTCCATGGAAAGACAGAAAAGTTTCTCCTTTTTAAGCATTCTGCGTCACAGCAAGGCCACACATTGATATTTTTATCTTCGCGGTAGACTTTTATTTAACTCTGCACAGTTGCCCGTTCAGAATCTGCTGCATCTGTTGCCCAATATATGCTGACTAGCGCATAATTATATGTAGTATTTGCACCATCTATATTAGTATGCATTAAACATATAATATTAAAAACAATTATATAGCGCAAATTAGCCTATATCTTTTATAATTCTGTATCCCATAATACCCTGCATTAGCTGAAGTAAGTTTTACCTGCAGTAAATAGGAAAGCCATCAGGCTCAGGACATAAGAGGTTTTTTTTACCATAGCACTCAGGTGAAGTGTCACGCTAATAGGCCAGTACAGGCGTGTTCCCCAAAAAAGGACAGGATATACCCTAGTACAAACCTCAGAGGTGACTTCACAGCCCCGTACCTGAAATGCTAGTACCCAAGACAAAGATAAGGACAGGAAAAGACCAACAAGTTAAGGACTGGGACAAACTGATGGGTTGGATTTTAGTGACATGTAAAGAGATATGTAATCTTACTCCTGGGGGAATTCTGCCCCATCAAAATTAAAAATTCTGTGCACAATATTTTATAATTCTGCAAAACTCTGCATATTTTATTTGTCAAAATAACGCAATATAATTGTGCCAGTTTCAATTATTTTGGTAATTTATTTTGAAATATCAGTCAGTAAGTATGTCTGTAACAATATAGACACAAATAAAAATCCCCCCAAGAGTTGAGAGTTAAAGAAACCACTAGGACAACCCAGTTCCTGTTTCTCTGCCCCCTCCCCACCACAGAGCCCATTCACGGGGTGCCCCCCAGCCCAGACACCTGAACCCTTCCCTCCCAGAGCCCAGCCGCAGGGTCTCCACGCCTAGGGTGACCAGACTGCAAATGTGAAAAATCGGGATAGGAGTGGGGGATAATAGGAGCCTGTATAAGACAAAGACCCCAAAATCAGGACTTTGCCTATGAAATCTGGATATCGGGTCTCCATACCCCCAGCCCAGACACCTGCACCTTTTTTGCGTACTGCTGCTTCAAACAGGAGTCAGTCAAAGTACACTGGGGAACTTTCGGTGCAGAGCAGCAGGGTCTGCACAGACACTTAGCTTGCAGCACACCCGAGTGCTGTAGATTTACACCCTACTGGGCCATGCACTGACTCCTTGTACAGAAATGTCTTCATTTAGCAGTCAGCAGGTCAACCCCAGCTAGAGTAAATCACTGGGTGCACGTAATTTCCCTCCCACTTGGAATCCATCTTCGATCACACATTATAGGGGGGAGAAAGGGGGCCATGGTAAGGGCGTGACTTCTGCTCTCAACTGAAGCAAAGTCCACTCCATCACACTTACTATCCTCCATGACAATAATTCCATTGGTCATAAACAGGCAAGATGCTTCGACTTCTGCTGGACCTCCCCGCCAGGCTATAACAGAATTGGTGGGGGCTTCTTACCCAGCTGTGACTCTGCCTCTGAAGCTGCTTCCTCTCTGTTCTGTTCCCCAAGCCCTTCCCCAGACAGGTCTATGGGCTGGAGGGCATCCTCCAGTCTGCCTGGCTGCATGATCTGGTCTGGGGGCTGTTCCTGCTCCCTCAGCTGCCCAGGTCTCCTCTGGCTGTGCCGGTCCTTCTCTCCCAGTCTAAAAATCAGATTGATTCACTTTAAAAGCCCATCAAGCCAGGCACTGGGCACCGGGCTTGGGGCAGGACTGAGCACCTGGTCCAATTACTCTTAGTAGGGGCAGGTGAATGAGGGAATCCAGA
This sequence comes from Gopherus flavomarginatus, assembly GCF_025201925.1. Taxonomy (NCBI): domain Eukaryota; kingdom Metazoa; phylum Chordata; order Testudines; family Testudinidae; genus Gopherus; species Gopherus flavomarginatus. The sequence goes on along the minus strand of NC_066626.1, from coordinate 4,242,993 downwards.
TTTGTCACTGGGGTCCTTTGCCTTGCAACATATGCCCTAGCAGTCTTTCATTTCTCTCTGGGCACAGAGGTGCAGACAACTTCGTCTTCTCCTCCTCCAGCCTCTCAGCAATGCGGTTGTAGAGCAGCTGATTCTTGGGTGCATCTCCTGCAAGCGTGGCAATGACTGGACCCACAGCAGCGGTCCCTGGGTGTGCTCCTCTGGCCAACTGGCAGCCTCCTGGGATGAGGAGCTCCTGGGCAGCATCACGGGACAAGCGAGCTGTGAGGGAATGGGACAGGCTGTGCACACTGAGGGGCATGACCACCAACCAGGTGTATTTGAACTGGAGAGTTGCACAGGAAGTGAGGAGGTGGAAAGGCAGGAACTACAGTCCTGGGGAAATGGTGGGAAGGCCTTGGAGGACTATCACAACCTGAGCTCTGTGACCCAGGCTTCCGCTGTATCCTGAGCTCCAAACGTACACCCCCATCTGAGCAAGCAAGCCCAGATTCAATGCCATACTGAGCCGGGTAAAAGTGCTTGTGTGTGGCTATTAGGGGAGATTGGGCTAAACCATGGGTAAGAGTCTGTGTTAAGTGTGCATTGAAGACGGACCCCACTGGCTCCTGCGGTGGCAAACCACGGCAGCTCCTTTGCAAGGTTGATCTTGTCAGACATCAGCTTGTTTGCCATTACAGAGAAATACAGGTAATGTTCCTGTAAAGCTGTCATTCCTAATGGGAACTCAGTGTAGTTACAGTCCCGCTGGGGCAGCTGGAGAGCTAGGTTTCTAACCTTAAAATCAGCCAAGTGTAGTAAGTTAATGATTAGATTTATCCTACAGCAATCTAATGAGAAGCAATACAGCCAAGCACTTTGCATGCAATGACGCAAATCTGAATCTTAATAGAAGCTGACAGCCTGACCCTGCTACCACGCTCTGGCCAAGGAAAATTATCTTGATCGCTCTCTGGAGAAACCAGCCAGGGCTTTAATATGCTTTTTCAAAACATTTTATTTGACCAGCTTTAAAAAAAACAACCCTGTAGTGATTTAGGGCTGGCTTATATGACCTCAGCTAGTTCTTCCCTTTCTAAAGTCATAGCTGTGTAGGATGCTCAAGATAACAAGGCTGCCCTCAAAAACTCTTTGGAAATACTACTGAGTAACCAGTGACCTAGTGGAAGGAGTCACAACAATGGTTAGGCAAAATGCCAGTAAAGAATTGTAGGTGAGCTTTACAGTAATCTAGCTCATGTAAATTGTAGATGCATGGAAAAGTGTTGGTGCCAGTTATATATATATGTGATTATGAATATTAGTTCCTGTGAAGATTATCTCCATGGGCTGGGATTTTCAAAGTACCCGCGAAGTCACTTAGGTGCTGTTGAAAATCTGATCCCAATTCCCCCTGCTGTTCAGTGGGGTTTGGGCACCTTAGAGTAAACCACAATCCACTAATGATTCAACCATTTCCGCGTAAACTTCCCCTTCCTGCCTCTTCCCTGCTCCCTTCTCAGGTGAGGGGAATACAGCCAGCTCTCTTGAGCCAGCCTGGTCTGAGCTCACCATTAGTAGAAAGGCAAGGAGCAGTGGCTAAGAAGTCGCTAAGCTTTGGTTTGAGATTGCAAAAGCAGAAGAGGAAAATTAAAACCATGGCTATGAGATTTATTATGGGACAGTAAATCGTTCTTAGCAAGTCACTGACTCCATTTTTCTGCTCAGATTTAAGCTTTCTGTGTCAGGAATTGTGTCTTTCCTTCAGGTTTGCGTAGCGCCTAGTTCGGTGGGGTCTTGCTTGGGGCTGATCTAATTTAAATACTAATTCCTCCATAGCTATTCACCAAATAATGTTTATGAATCCGTTTTGCTCCCTGGACTGCCGGTGAGCTGTTCTTTTTGAGTGCTCATTAATTGAAATTTGAGCTGTGTTGGTTTGATTTGATACAGGTCATGTGGTCTGGCTTCTGTTCACATGTTATATTCATGCACAAAAACTGTGCCCAGTTGGTATAGCATTCTTCCTCTCTCTGGTGGTATCTAGGCCACCTAGAGATTGATGTGTCTGCTCCCAGCTTGGCTAACAGACACAAGTGTTTTTAGCTCAGACAGGAGAGACTCAGGCATTGAGAACCAGATGTCCTAGGTTTAATTCCCACTGTTGGTGACCTAACCATGGCATTGGTATGACATATGTAATGTCCTGTAGCCTGAAGCCTTCAAGAGTAGAGAGCTCACTATTGACACCTGTTGACATACAGTAGGGTGACCACATGTCCCGATTTTATAGGGACGGTCCCGATATTTGGAGCTTTTTCTTATATAGGCACCTATTACCCCCCACCCTCTGTCCCGATTTTTCACACTTGCTGTCTGGCACCCTAACATACAGGGAGAAGAATGGTTCAAAACTGCTTGGGAACGCCAGATGAAGGGAGACTACACAGGGCAGGGAGCTCTCTGCTGCCATCTGTTGGGGAACAAGGGGAAATGACTGAGGGGGCCGCACCTATGTGACAATTTGATGCATTTTTGGTTAACATACACTTAAGTTTTGAGCCTGGGGGCAATAAAATGCTGTTGCCCCTGACGGGAAATGAAGGGGTCAGAGAACTGCACCAAATGTGCCGGGGATGAGGAGTCACCCTGACTGAAACTGTAATTGGGCATGATTGGGTAAGGGATCTTGGCAACAGTAGGCTCTGGTTCTGCTCCCATGGGACTCTTTGTGGGTGAGTACTCTGTTAAGGATCCTATATACCACTTATTTCTCTCTAAAGAGTTAAGTAGCGAATGCAGCAAAACAGTGAATGGTAAAGAGCTTACCTGACCGATGAGCCTACCTATGAGATTCTGGTTTAAGCTTCCCTTCCCAGCAATTAAAGCTGAAATCACCTCAGCTGGGTTACATGGGAGAGCCCCCATGGCATCCCAGATGCCACTGACCTGCTAGAATCCTTGGACTCTACCACTCTAGGACAACAAACAATGAGTAGGGAGCAGGGATATGGTAGAATGCATCAGCCACTTACAACTATCAGAGAAGGAGTGAGGTTGTTGGGACTGTTGCCGAGACACCCAAGGTGGCCGGGGGAGTCTTACCTAAAACTGTTCATTTATTAATTGCTTGTTTTCCCAAATTCATTCTGTTGTCCGTGTGCTTTTCCCTCTCCCTCCCCACCTAGTAAAGTTCTCTTGGTTTTAAACCCCTGCACTCAATGCTTATGAGGGGGGAAGTATTGCCTACCAAGGGCACATAAGATGGTATATATATATTTCCCAGATTTCTGGCTGGGGGCTTGAGCTGGTGTTGTTTGGCTTTAGAAGGAACCCCTACAGAACTGAATGGCCCTTTTTGCTGCTGACAAGACCTGGTAGAAATGGTTGCACCTGTAACTCTGACACCAGAAGCCTGACTGTGAATATTCCTATTTCTAAACTTCAGATTTGCTTTCCATAATTATTCTTTAGCGTTCACGTTGATTTCCCTGTTTGGTGAACATCTCTGCCAGCCAACTACTTCCCTAGAATATTTGTAGGAATTCATCATGAGAAGGGCCAAAGCGAATTGGGTGGTTTTATTCCAGGGAATCTTCTTGGAAATTAGTTGCAGTGACAACCTAAAACCCAGCCAAAATTCACCACTTCCTTCTGTGGGATGCCTTGAACCAGAAAGGAATGAAATCTCTAATCCTGATGTCCCCTAGGAGGGCCAGGCAGGGATCAACTTGCGCTACAACTAGCCTTAGTGTTTGGTCTATGAAATGACGTACACAAGCCCCCAGCATAACTGATGCCTGTCAGCCGTGGCAACATAACTATGCACAGCACCCAAAAGGCTGGGTCTGGAACGGTTCACTTAACTGAACAATCCATATACAAACGGAACTTTCCTTCTTTACCCAACCTGTGTAAGGGGCCATTCCCCCAGCCCAAGGGTGACTAAAATGGTTAGTACAGTCTCCCTGCCCTTGTGGCCGGTGCCCCAGGAGGACTCACTGAGGGGTAAACTGCTCAATTACGTCAACACCGTGCAGTGCATGAGATTCCATCAGGCCTGCGGGCAGGTGTGATGTGGACTGGGAGCAAATTCCTGCTGCATGACATTCTGCAGCCCTCCTCTCCTCGGGCCATGGGGAGTGTGGAATATACCTGTAGATTCTTGCTCGCTAGCTTATCCAGGCTAGTGAATGGGATGGGAAGCCCAGCAGTCACCAGGTTTTTGCCATGGAAAATAGAAGGAATTGATCGTGTCTGATGTGGTCTGCCTAGACGTGCTCTTCAAATGATTGAGGGCAGCAGGATGCATCAAAACAGCCCATGCCAGCTACCCAGCCCAGTGATCCAATGCCCAGTTCCCTTGAAGTCCCCTTCGGGTCTGTCCACGGTAAGGGTCTGTGCTGCATGTTGGGAACAGAACTCAGCAATTAGTATAGAGTCACTTTAAAAATTGCCCCTGCTTAAAAATCCTCTATTCTTAAGGCCACAGTAGAACTGTATCTTTCCCCTAGGTAGATGTTTGCAGGAATGGCCATTGTACAGCCATTTTGGCCACACATAAAATTCATTGTTCCACTGCACCTGAGTGTCTGACATAGGACAGGCTTGCCCCATCTTCTGCAGGATGCTGGTGGCATGAGTAGAAGGTTGGAGTGGCTGGGGTCTCAGCAGCATTGGGGGCACTAGCCTGTGACTTAGGAGCCCAGAATTTAGTTCCTTTGTCCACTACAGACTTTCCGAGTGACCTGGAGCGAGCCACTCAGGACTGGCTCCTCAAGGGATTTGCCTCTGTATCTCAGTTCTCCCTCTGACATGGGGACCATAGTGCGGCCCTTCATCACAGGGGTGTTGGGAGTATAAATTCACTGAAGACTGGGAGGCGCTCAGATACTATGATAAAAGTACTTTACAGAGAGAATTTCCCCATGTTTGGGGGAATATTTGGGCCTAATTGGGAACAGGATCCGAAAGGCTTTGGTTTACTTTACATTTTAAAGAGCATTTTAGTGAATAAAAACGACAGGCAAAACATTGATGAACTGGGAATATGGTGGAGCTGTGTGAAATATTTGCAGTGAAATCCGAGGAAAAGGCAACTCTGGAAAGATGGATGGTCTTTCTTGGGCTGCAAGCAGCAAGTCTGGAGCCTTGCAGCCTACAGTATTCTCGGCTTGGCTGCAGACCGCTTGTGTGACGGTAGCCAAGTCACTTGGGCCAGATCCTCAGATGTGTTTATACCTTAATTCGTCTGGGTCTTCATGTCTTTTAGTCTCTCTGCGCCTTGGTTTTTCTATCTGTAAACTAGGGATTAAAGCAAATATACTGACTTACCTCATCTAGTTTGGTTACAAACTTGAAACCCACCCCAGGTTTGCCTAAACGCTCATGGAAGGTCTGTGAAGCTCAAATGAACGTGAGGCCTCTTGGAAAAATGTACACAGACCTCACAGGTTTGCTTGCTTTCCCCTCAAACTGGGGCCTGGGTCCTGCAAGCCTTTCCCCAGGCAAGTTGTCCTTACTTGTGCGTGTATTCCTCGCTGCTGCTATCGGTTCACCTCTGACAAGAAGGCCACTTCTGTAGGCGCCTACACATGGATTTTGATGCCTCACTGTGGGCTTTCACTCTGAAGATTTTGGCCATAATACTTAGCACCGAAGTTGTCCACATGTGGTATAGACATTAGCTAGTCCTCACACCTGTCAGAAAGGTTTTATAGATGGGGAAACTGAGGTAGAAGATGAAGTAACTCCTGGCCACTAAAAGTACGTCTACACTTTAAAAATAAAAAGTCCCTGTAGCAGTGATTCTGTGAGCCGAGGGGGACCTGACACTGCTATTTTTAGCCCCTGAGCATGAACCCTGCAAGCCTGAGTCAGTTGTCCTGAGTTCTGAGACTCGCTGCCGTGTTTTCTGCAGTGTAGAAGTACCCTCAGTGAACTAGTGATGGAGTCTGAATGAAAGCAGAGCATTTGCTGACTGTCTGTCCTGCTTGCTTTCATTCCTCTGGACTACTCCAGGAGAAAAGGCCCGTTCCTATCTGGCTAAGACTTGTTGCAGCTCAGTGCATGGAGCATCAGGAAAGGCAATTCTGAGAGTCCTAGGGGAGCCGAGATCAGTTGCACAACAGCTGCAACTCACAAAACTCCTGGATGCAACTTTCTGGTTATAGCCTCTCCCAAAGACCCTGTTGGTATGCGATAACATGCAGCCAGATACTCGGCTGGTGTAAATGAGCGTAGCTCCATGGGTTTCAGGGTACCTATGCTGTTTTACAGCAGCTGGAGAGCTCACCCTTCAACTTCAATGGAGCAGTCCCAATGGATACGATTGGCTCTAGTAGAGCTGCATGGATTTACACCAGTTGGGGGTTTGGCCCATAATGGGATACTTGCAATCTCTAAAAACACTGTTTCGGTTTGTACCCCTTCCAATCGCTGTTAAAGAAGTTACTGTGGCCTGCTGGGTTCTCGGAATTTTGCTGTCCCATCCAAATCAGAACTCTTGGAGTTCTGTGCGAATGGCATATTTCAGGAATGAAGTGTTTTTTCTCTTTTAAGCCAAAAATCTGAGCGAAGTGTGCTGAACGTTTTGCCTGCGTATAAAGCTGAGTATGAAATTCAAGAGTTGCCCCAGCGTGAGTCAAGTCTGTAGCTATAATCATAACATCGGTTGCAGATCCCACCGATTGCCTCAGAACTCAGAGATCTGAAGGCCCCATGCTGGGTTCTCCCACATGACTTTCAGGAGGGTTGAACCTGAGACCTTCTGCTTACGGCACCGACCAGCGGAGCTAAAAGCATAGACTGCCTTACAGATGTTCTCTCAGCATGTCCGAAAATATGTGTACTGTTTCTTTACATCTACAGAAAGCCATGCAAAGTGGGGATTGGGAAGGATCTAGGCAGCAGCTCTACAGTGAAGCAGAGAAAAAGAAACAGCTTGGAAATTATACTGTTTTCCTTCAGTGTTAGAAGAAAGCATGCTATAATCTGTGACACCTTCCCATTATCATATAGCAGCACATGTTCTTATTTATGCTTAAGGAGGCCTCTGGGATGCTGGAGCCCCTTAAGAAAAACTCAGTACAGGTTCCTTATTTATGAATAAACCCTTGTTTTGAAAACCGCTCCTAAAAACGCTTTAAGAGTATTCTGATGTAGCCAATTCACTCTGGGATATTTGCCTTGTGTAGGAATATATTTGCTCATGGGTATATTTTTTTCTCTGAAGCACCCAGGTAAAAGCCTTGTGTTTAATTCACTACATTTAGCCTTCAGGGATTGAGAGTTGTGGAGATTTTTGTTTTTTGTTTCACCTGTAGCTCCCCAAAGTGCTAGAAAATTCATAGACATAATGGAATTCATATATTTCTCGCTATTGCAATTCCACTTCTAAAGGAAAAAGAATAATGGCTCAGTCTCAACTGATGAGTCAAACAGACCTTTTGCCAAAATGGCTGTGATAAATGTCGTTCGTAGCACTAGAGGCAAAGCTAGACGCCAGGGTGTTTGGGTCCATCTACGCTGGAGTTGGAGGTATAATTTGCAGCTGACTGAGCTAGTCAGCAAAAAACAAAAGCATAGCCATGGCAGCACAGGAGGCTGGATGGGCAGCCACCCTGAATACACTCCTCTCTGAAACCCTAGAGATACACTAGGGTTTACCACTTATGCCACCATAGTTACTCTTTTATTTTTAGCATGCTTGCTCCCCTAGAACTAGTGCAGGTATTCGTAGATTCCAAGGCCAGAAGGGACCATTGTGATAATCTATTCTGACCTTCTGTATAACACAGGCCAGAGATCTGCCCGACAATAATTCCTAGGGCACATCTTTCAGAGAAACATCCACTCTTGATTTACAAATTTTCAGCGATGGAGAATCCACCACGGCCTTTGGTATGTCCAGTAACACCTCCAGCTCCAATGCCCAGGTGCCCTTTGACTCTCTCAGCCCTCCAACAAAGATCTAAAACCAGCTTCCAATGTGAGGCCCAAAAAGGAAGTGCTGAGATTGGGACCCAAACATGGCAACTCTGGCCTAGCTGCATTTCTCTAGAGGCCGGGGGGCAGGGGAATTATCCAGGGGTTTGCTTTGGGCCTAGACCTGGTTCCCATGTATAAATTTGTGCGTGGTGGGATGTTACTTTCTTATGCTTCTAACAGTTCCCCAATTCGGTGTGGCCAACCCCAGGCATCCAAGAAACATGAGTCGGACTCCACCCCCACCATTCTGAGAGAGACACACACTTTGGATTCTTTTTTATTTGCCTTCTGGTATTTGAAGTGAGTCCATGTCCCCAGATTGAAATGCTTAAGGCTTTAACTGCCTGAACAACAGAACCAGACACCGTAACTCAAATCCAGTAGCAGGCTCATCAGCTGCTACATATGGACTAGCCACGGGGGGCACAGAGCTACTGGGTTAGGCCTGGGTATGCAGACATATACCACCCACGTAGTGTATGTTTGATGATAAAAACAGTAAACTAAGTACACATTTAACCAGGAAAATAAAAGGAAAAGAGACCCCCACATATGTGATGTGCTGAGCTTAATAGTGGAGATGAAACCTTAGCTTCTGCAATTCCTAACTTACAAATTAATAAACAAATAAATAATAATAAAAAAGCCCAACAATGAAGCAAAATAAAGCAAACAAATATGAAAATCCAAAACTACTGTAAGATTTGGGGTATTTATATCAGTGAACCAAGTTTTATTAGCAGGGCTGTGAAAGAGGAATTAAGTGGGGCTAGTTTATTCCTAAATTAATGTAGGTTAGGCAGTGAAAAATTCTGATCAAAATGATCAAACCCAGGCACCTAAATTTCAGCTCGTAACTCCGTGTAAGCTCCCTCCCACCGTTGCCTCCCTGGGTTACTTGGGAGTAGGCAACACTCCCCTCAACAGTAAATAGGGTGACCAGATAGCAACTGTGAAAAAACAGGACGGGGGTGAGAGGTAATAGGCACCTATATAAGAAAAAATCCCCACAAATGAGACTGTTGCTATAAAAACGGGACATCTGGTCACCCTAACAGTAAAGGAGATCCTGAGTATCCCAGTGGTGATGCTGGGTAGGTGGGAATCCTCTGTCCACCCCTCTGCTGCAGTCCTTTTACTTGTAAAGGAAACTGATCCTAAAGGATCCTCCAGGAGTAAACCTGAGCTGATCGATGCAATGGGTCTAGCTCAGAAGTATCAGTTATAACCAACAGACAACCAATATCCTCTTAGACTACCTTAGACACACCTTTACTTATCCACCTAGAAAACCATGAGGTAACAGACTGAGCTTAATTAAAATGTCACAACCCCTGTAAATCAGCAGGGGGCATTTCAGTAAATTGATTAATAAAAGGCAGTTTACAGCAGTAAATAAAATGTAACCAACTGCCCCCTCATGCCAGTTACCCCACCCCAGAGTGTGCACTCCTCTGACTGCCAGAGTTCTAGACACTTGCGTTGGCGCTTGTGAAGATTTTGAAGCCTAGGACAGCACGCTGTGGGTCCAGTAAAGCAGACCAGCCAATGCAACAAGGGGAGAGCGATTCTCCCATGGGGTCATTCCATGCTGGAGATGGGAGTCGTTATCAGCAGAGGTCAGTAACCCTGGGTTCTGGTTAGATGATAACAGCACTCCCTCTCCGCCCAGGCTCAAGGACACCTCTTGCTGTCCCCCTTCCCCGCATGCACTTTGTCAAACAAACAAGGGGGTGGTGACTCTCACTGCCTTCATGCAAGCCCACCTCAGCCAGTTCTGGGCACCGCATCAGTCTCTGCCCTGGCTCCCGTGAAGGCCAGCAATAGCCTCCGGGGCTACCTGCTTGCTTAAAGCCCCAGCAGTTTCTCAGACCCAGCTGCTGGCTTTGACAGAGCTCCACACAGCAATCTCCACTCCTCTGGCCAGGATCTCAGCTCCCCACCAAGAGGGAGTCCACCACAGCTCCTCCTGCAGAAGTCTTTCTCTTCCCCAAGGCACCATGGGAACTGTAGGTTGGGTGCAGCATGGAGGCTCTTCCTGGTCCCAATGATGTTCAGAGACAGTTTACAGCAGTAAATAAAATGTGCCTATATCAATGTTTAGGTTCCTAAATAAAAGTGGTCTGATTTTCAGAGGTGCTTAGCTCCTGCACTAGCTGCACTGGCCCTGCAGGTGCTCAGCAATAGAGTTGCCAGGTGTCCTGTTTTCAGCCAGAAAAGGGACCTTGGTGGCTCCAGCCAGCACTGCCAACTAGGCTGTTAAAAGTCCGGTCGGTGGTGCTACGGGTCTAAGGCAGGTTAGTCCCTGCCTCTCCTGGCACCGCACCGCGCCCCTAAGCAGAGGGTCCATGGGTCTCCATGCCCAGACCCCACCCTGAGCACTGGCTCTGCACTCCCATTGGCCAGGAACCACAGCCATTGGGAGCTGGGGGAGTGGTGCCTGAGAGCGGGAGCAGCGCACGGAGCCTCCTCACCCCACCACCTAGGAGTTGGACCTGCTGGCCACCTCCAGGGTGCAGTGCAGAACCAAGACAGGCAGGAGCCTGCCTTAGCCTCCTGTGCCACTACTGGGAGATACCCGAGGTAAGCCCGTGCTTCAGCTCTGAGCCCTCCCAAACCCGGAGCTCCATCCTGCACCCTAAACCTCGCATCCCTGGCCCCAGCCCAGAGGCTGCATCCTCGGCTGGAGCCCTCACCCATCCTGAACCCCAACCTCCTGCCCCAGTCCAGAGGCCCCTCCTGAACCCCTCATCTTGGGCCCCAGCCCAGAGCCTACCCCCCTAGCCCAGAACCCATACCCTCTCACACACCTTAATTTCCTGTCTCAACCTGCAGCTCCCTTCCGCACTCAGAATCCCTTGTCTCCAGCCCCCAGCCTGGAGACCCCTCCTGCACTCCAAACCCCTCATCCCTGGCCCCACCCCAGAGTCTGCACCCCCAGCTAGAGCCCTTACCTCCTCCTGCACCCCACCCTCCTGCCCCAGCTCAGTGAGTGAGGGTGGGGGAGAGCGAGCCAGGGAGGGAGAGGGAATGTAGTGAGTGGGGGCGGGGCCTTGGGTGAAGGAGCCAAGCTATGGTGTTCGGTTTTGTCGATTAGAAAGTTGGCAACTCTACTCAGCAGCCAGGCCTCTTTCTATTTAGATGCTTACATCTGGATTTTGGAGTCAAACTATAGGCACCCACATTTGACAATTTGCAAGGCAGACCTTCTTCTAATAAGAAGAAGATATGCAGTTGGACTCGGAATACTATAGTCTCAGACAGACCTGAGAAATGCAAACCACGGGTGCTAACCCATTTAGAAAATCCTGCTCTTCCTAAATGCAGGAGCAGCCCCATTTCTTCCTTTCCAACACACCTTCCCCTTGGAATTCACATATTGTTCCACCCACCAAAGGCTGCAATGTCAGTTTTCAGGTGGATACAATATGTCATGTAAGTACCGTTCTACGGTGCAGCTTCCCAAACCTACACAGCTCGTGGGAACCAGTTTGTGTGCAACCAGATAATGAGGCAATTAGGTGTTTCTTATTCTCCAATTCTGAGCTTCTTTTTAAAAAAATGGGGCATCTCCCCCACTACACTGCAGACAATATCTGATCTCAAGCAAGCAAGCCCTACACAAGACCCTTACTTTAGGGTTGCTGACCTGTAGGCGTAGTGCGGGTGGTGTTCTGTATTTTTCATGTTGCTTCTAGTTACTAAATAAAGTCATTTTCTAAATGGACCAAATGAAATAAAGGCAGATAGCTTAAAATGGTCCCAAACATTTGTGTAACATCAGTGTGTGTGTGTGTGATAAATATTTTAAATTCACACGTTAAGATAGCAACAAAACAGTGGTGATTTACTGTATGACTAGGGCAGTAATAAGCTGTGCAAATACAGCAGTAATCAAGTGTGCAAATGGGCAGGGTGCTATATTCACTGTTGGCAACATGCAAAACATCTAAACAGGGTTGAATGAATGTACCTCTTACCCCAGCCATAGAACTGCACAGAGAAAATGCTGTCAGGGGAACAATCACTCAGAACAGTAGCTGCACCTACTGTGCACTGTAAAGGAGGTTCTCCAGGCCAATCCATGGGGGCGGTTGGAGATGGGCTGCGGAATGGTGCTCAATGGGTCTTCTCTTACTCGGCTTCATTGAGCCAAACCTAAAAGGGATGCTGAGTAGCCATAGAGGAGCACCTTGCACCCTTTCCAGGGGTTGGAGGCTGAATTCCATCTTCCATAAGTCCCTGCACCAAGTCTGACTGCTTACAAAAAGTACAAACGGCGGTGGAACCGTTTGTGGGGTAGGGGAGGACAAGCTCTGCCAGGCCCTGCGTGTCACAGGGCTGGTTGCAGCCACGATTCTCACTGTAGTAAATAATAAATAAAATAATAATAATTGGAGATATACCAGTCTCCTAGAACTGGAAGGGACCTTGAAGGGTCATCAAGTCCAGCCCCCTGCCTTCACTAGCAGGACCAATTTTTGCCCCAGATCCCTAAGTGGCCCCCTCAAGGATTGAACTCATGGGTTTAGCAGGCCAGTGCTCAAACCACTGAGCTATCCCTCCCCCTTAAACTGTACTGCACACCAGTGGCAGGCCCCCTATTTTCAGTGAGGTTGGGAGCAAGTGTTTCTTTCCGTCACATGAGGAGTATCACAGGGTCTAGCATTGGGCACCAGGTGTTGAAGAACTCTTCAGTGGATCCATTCTGGACGTGAACCGATGCAAGGAAGTGTAGAAAACACTTGATCTTTGGCATTCATGTCTGGAAGCTCACTGCTGGTGGGCTGACCCAGTCACTCTCCTTTCTCACTGTACATCTGCAGGTGAATGTTGGCCTATTGAGACTCAATAGTGACTAAAGATGAGCTGGAATCAGAGCCTAATTTTGGGGGCTGGTCCTTATCTCACTAATGAGCCAAACCCTTCTGAACTTTGGGAAGATTCTGCTCTTAAACTGATCCTTGCTCCTTGAACCTCTCTCTTGCAGCTTCCCTCCCAATCAGAAAAGCTGTCTTCAAATCCATCCTCCTTTTAATGAAGGCATTTAAGGAAAGTCTTTATGTTTGGGCATCCCCAGTGGTCCTTAACCTGTGCAAGAATGTCACTGCCTGTTCCTGAGGAGGGGAGGCTTGAGCACTGACCTGCTAAACCCAGGGTTGTGAGCCCAATCCTTGACGGGGCCAACTGGGGTAAAAATCTCTCTGGGGAGTGGTGCTGCTTGAGCAGGGGGTTGGACTAGATGACCTCTTGTAGTCCCTTCCAACCCTCATATTACATAATTCTATAATGTATTACATCTGTTTACACTCATTACACAGAGATGTGTTTAACAACTACGCAGCGGTGTCCCCTACCCTCTATTTCAAGGACCCTTGCTGTATGTGAATGAGACAATTGTCTTAGGAGAGGGTTCTGGTTATACATGGAATAATCTAGAGGACTGATAGATTTGGAGGTGTTTGTTCTCCATAGGAATACAAACAGCACTGACTGTTTCTCTATTGGTTGTCTCTAGGGGATATTAGCCTTTCTATGGATGTTTTTGGCATTGAGCGTTTTGCTATAGTTGAGAGTGTGTCATCTGTTGCCTGATCTTCAAAGATGTTTTTAGTGTCCCGCACCCTTTTATTTCCTATCTTTCGATGTTGCATTCCTGCATCCCAGCACAAACCCTGGAGAATCAAAAGGCTGCGATGCAATTATCTTCCAGTGCATTTTAATAAACAATCAGGTGGGTTCTTTGTGTCAGCACTAATTTTACAACAGGACTGTATTTATTTATGCTGCACACATATGAAAATTGCATGGAAGTTTTAACCTCTAGACGGTCCATGTAAGCGTGTGACTCCTGGCCAGAGCACCTCCTGGTGGCCAGGCAAGCCATAACAGGCTCTCTTCCTTTAATGCCCCCTGCAATGCTCTGTTGCTTCTTTCAACTCGGCATTTAGCGGGGAGTCCCCTATAGTCCCACCCTTCCAATAGTCCAACAAACCAGGCAAACTCAGAGTCTCATGGACTCTATGCCAGTCCCTCTGCTCCAATCTGGGACCCACTGTTCTTGGCCAATCTCAGTCTTGAAGCCTGTACTTCTGGTCTGGGGCTGGAGTAGATAATTGAACCCAGGCCCACCCTCCTCTGTGTCCAGCCCAGGGACCCTGGTTAGAGGGGTATGGACTCTTCCTTCAACCCCCCAGCACTTCCCTGGGTGGCTCCTGTCCTTTCCAGCTTGTCATCCCCTCCCACAGACCCGTGAATGCCACTGTGGATTGGTGGCTCCTTGGGGCTGCTTCCTAGGTAGTGACTGAGGCGCTCCCTCCGAGTCGCTCCCTGTAGCAGCAGCAGGGCTGTATTCCAAACAGTCCTTCTGGCTTTCTTCTCAAGCATCCAGCTCTTCTCCTTGGAGTGTAGCGTAGGCCTGTTGTAGAGAATAGCCAGCTTCTCCATCAGCTGGCCCCTTCTCCCCAGTTGGTCACAAGGCTCCGAGGATTCAGTAGGCAGGCCAGCCTTCTCCTGCTGCATGACAGCCATCCATCTGCTGTCCTTTCTAGTCAACCCCAACCTGGACACCGACTGAGGTGTAGCAGTGCAGGGCTGATTGCAACCACAGGCTCTCATTATCCCCTTCAGGCCCACTGTGAGGGTGGTACACCCCATCACAGTCAGTACGAATGCAACCCGGCTTGGGAATGTCCCCATATGGTTAGCTACTGATGGCTGTTCAGTGGCCTATGTTAAATGAGTCCCTATCAATCTCTTAGTGGGCAAATGTCCACCATACAGAACTCACGGCTTCAGGCAGCACCATTAGAGTTTCAGCTGAGGAGGCAAGTGGTGAGTGGGCATGGGACCTGAACTATCAAACTGCTCACTGCTATACCTTATCCCTCCACGACCTGCTTGGAGATGTTTATGCTGCTGTTTCCTTTGCTATGCTTATTCTGTTCATTGTCAGAGCTGTCAGTACCGCCATCAAAACAGCAAATGCAAATGTGCATGCAGGATTTTTTTGTTTGTTTGATTTTTGCTTTATATTGTTTTTTAAGTAAAAATTAGTTTGAGAAGAAGAATGTCTGCAGGTAGGGCATGGAATGCCAGAGGGTGCTACAAGGAATGGCCTCAGGGAGCTTTTCTATCTCTGAGTTTTTGCTCCATATTGGCATTAAACCCTATGTGCAGACTGGGGAACAAAATCTCTGATAAGTATATTGTGATAGGACCATATACGCAAGTAGAAATACAGGCAGCTCTGAAATGACATTTTGGAGGGCAAAGTCATGAGTGTTTATCACAGATGAAATTTTAAAACTTGAACAAAACAACTGCAAGAAGCACAAATGTTCTGGAGAATTTGTGATGTCAGGAGAAATATTGCCTAGAAAAACTGTTCTGAAATTGGATCACAGTTTGAAATTTGCAAGGTTTTGATTTTGCAATGTAAATTACAAAGGTTCCATCTGGTAATCTGAGCTGTTCAGGGTGTTCCGGGGAGATCTGAATGCTCACTACCAGCACCTAAAGCTGCTTCTAAAGAAGTAGGAGCTGGCACAAGCCAAAGATCTGCACTAATTTTTTAATAGCCTTTTATTTATTAAACTGCTCTGGATTAAGATTTAATTTCTTTGCTCTCTATATTTATTATTACTTCACCTGCCTTGAACCAGGAGCTGCAAGCACTTTGATAAATGAATTGTGCTTCCTGGAACAATGTTCCAGCAACTACTCAGTGCCTTCCAATTCTTCAGCATAATTGCCAAAGTACCACTCTTGAAATCGGAAAGAGCAAACTACAATGCAGGGCCTGCCAGCAGACTGGGTACCAAAATCTAAATACCCAACTCTGTGCTATCTTGGATCACTCCAACTGTCTGGCTTCTTCCTGAGGTCATTGCTAAGCCAGCTACGGTTAAATAACTAGTAATTTCAAATAGTACCAGACTGTCCCAAATTACTAAGTGCTAGATTCTATGATCTGTGCTGATGCTGAGTAATGCTGTCATCTCTTTGCCAAGCAGGAGCAGATGTTGGGAACTTGCATGTCAGGTTCCCACTGGAGGAGAAATATGGGTATATCATAGATCATAGACGATTAGGGTTGGAAGAGACCTCAGGAGGTCATCTAGTCCAACCCCCTGCTCAAAGCAGGACCAATCCAGCTAAATCATCCCAGCCAGGGCTTTGTCAAGCCAGACCTTAAAAACCTCTAAAGATGGTTACCCATTCCAGTGCTTCACAACTCTCCTGGTGAAATAGTTTTTCCTAATATCCAACCTAGACCTCCCACATTGCAACTTGAGACCATTACTCCTTGTTCTGTCATCTGCCACTACTGAGAACAGCCGAACTCCATCCTCTTTGGAACCTCTCTTCAGGTAGTTGAAGGCTGCTATCAAATCCCCCCTCACTCTTCTCTTCTGCAGACTTAATAAGCCCAGTTCCCTCAGCCTCTCCTCATAAGTCATGTGCCCCAGCCCCCTAATCATTTTTGTTGCCCTCTGCTGGACTCTCCCCAATTTGTCCACATCCTTTCTGTAGTGGGGCCTCCAAAACTGGACGCAATACTCCAGATGTGGCCTCACCAGTTCTGAATAGAGGGGAATAATCACTTCCCTCGATCTGCTGGCAACGCTCCTACTAATGCAGCCCAATATGCCATTAGCCTTCTTGACAACAATGGCACACTGTTGACTAATGTCCAGCTTCTTGTTCACTTGTAATCCCCAGATCCTTTTCTTCAGATCATTAACGAAGATATTGAACAAAACCAACCCCAGGACCGACCCCTGGTTCCGACCCCTGAGGCACTTTGCTTGATACCGGCTGCCAACTAGACATTGAGCCGTTGATCACTACCCATTGAGCCCAACAATCTAACCAGCTTTCTATCCACCTTATAGTCCATTCATCCAATCCATACTTCTTTAACTTACTGGAAAGAATACTGTGGGACACTGTATCAAAAACTTTGCTAAAGTCAAGGTACATCACATCCACCGCTTTCCCTTCATCCCCAGAGCCAGTTATCTCATCATAGAAGGCAATCAAGTTGGTCAGGTACGACTTGCCCTTGGTGAATCCATGTTGACTTTTTCTGATCACCTTCCTCTCCTCCAAGTGCTTCAAAATTGATTCCTTGAGGAACTGCTCCATGATTTTTCCAGGGACAGAGGTGAGGCTGACAGGTCTGTAGTTCCCCAGGTTCTCCTTCTTCCCTTTTTTAAAGATGGGCACTACATTTGCCTTTTTTCAATCATCTGGGACCTCCCCCAATCACAAGTTTTCAAAGATAATGGCTAATGGCTCTGCAATCACATTAGCCAACTCCCTCAGGACCCTCAGATGTATTGCATCCGGCCCCATGGACTTGTGCATGTCCAGCTTTTCTAAACAGTCCTTAACCTGTTCTTTCACCACAGCGGGCTGCTCACCTCTTCACCATACTGTGCTGCCCAGTTGAGCAGTCTAGGAGCTAACCTTGTCTGTGAAAACAGAGGCAAAAAAAGCATTGAGTACTTCAGCTTTTTCCACATCATGTCACTAGGTTGCCTCCCCAGTTCAGTAGAGGTCCCACACTTTCCCTGACCTTCTTTTTGTTGATAACATACCTGTAGAAACCCTTCTTGTTATCTTTCACATCCCTCGCTAACTGGAACTCCAGTTGTGCTTTGGCCTTCCTGATTACACCTCCGCATGCTTGAGCAATATTTTTATACTCCTCCCAAGTCATAAGAACATAAGAACATAATAGTGACCATACTGGGTCAGACCAAGGGTCCATCCAGCCCAGCATCCTGTCTGCATACAGTGGCCAGTGCCAGGTGTCCCGGAGGGAGCGAACCTAACAGGCAATAATCAAGTGATCTCTCTCCTGCCAAGTTTCCACGTCTTGTAAGCTTCCTTTTTCTCTTTAAGCTCACTGAAGATTTCACTGTTAAGCCAATCTGGTAGCCTGCCATATTTGTTATTCTTTTTGCACATCGGGATGATTTGTTCCTGAGCCCTCAATAAGACTTCTTTAAAATACAGCCAGCTCTCCTGGACTTCTTTCCCCATCATATTAGGCTCCCAGGAAATCCTGCCCATCGGTTCCCTGAGGCAGTCAATATCTGCTTTTCTGAAGTCCAGGATCCATATTCTGCTGCTTTTCTTTTTTCCTTTTGTCAGGATCCTGAACTCGATCATCTCATGGTCACTGCTGTCCAGGTTGCCACCCACTTCTGCTTCCCCTACCAATTCTTCCCTGTTTGTGAGGAGCAGGTCAAGAGTAGCATGGCCCCTAATTGGTTCCTCCAATACTTGCTCCAGGAAGTTGTCCCCAACACTTCCCAAAAATTTCCTGGATTGTCTGTGCACTGCGGTATTGATTGAAGTGCTCCATCAGAACCAGGGCCTGTGATCTGGAAACTTCTGTTAGTTGTCTGACGAAAGCCTCGTCCACCTCATCCTCCTGGTCTGGTGGTTTATAGGAGACACCTCTAACCTTAACCCAAAGACTCTCAACAGGCTTTTCTCCAGTTTCATACTGGAGCTCTGAGCAATCATACTGCTTTCTTACATACAGTGCAACTCCACCACCTTTTCTCCCTTGCCTGTCCTTCCTGAACAATTTATTCCCATCCATGACAGTGCTCCAGTCATGTGAGTTACATCACCAAGTCTCTGTTATTCTAATCACATCACAGTTCCTTGACTGTGCCAGGCAGGGTCGGCGCTTCCATTAGGTGACCCTAGGTGGTCGCCTAAGCGCCAGGATTCAGGGGGCAGCATTTTGTGTGTTCCTCACGGGGCACACAGGAGCTTCCGGTTCCGCTCCCGTCGTGCTGCCGAAGAAGGACCTTCTGCCGACGTGCTGCGGAAAACAGTGGCAGGCAACTGAGCAGCTCAATGACTGCCGCTGTCGCCTGAGGCATTTCAGTGGAGAGTCCTTCTTTGGCGGCATGATGGGAGTGGAACTGGAACTGCCACGTGCCCCCTGGGGAGCGCACAAAATGCCACCCCCTGAATTCTGCCTAGGGCACCAGAAACCCTGGCGCCACTCCTGGTGCCAGGACTTCCAATTCTTCCTACTTGTTTCCCAGGCTCTTTGAATTTGTACACAGACACCTAAGATAGCTTAGGTTATATCCTTAGTATCTCTAGTTTATTTATAGTATGTACACCAGTCCTGGAACAGAGCTGGTCACCAATGGCATGCAGGGAAACTCCTCATTCAGGAATCTCAGTCAAACACCAGAGTCCCATCCCCAGTGAACAACTCTGTGCTAAGAATCAACTCTTGTTAGAGAGATTAAAGCAGAAATTCTTGCTGTTTGCAACCACTTTCCCCAAACATCACAAAACTAACAACAATACAGCATTTCTTCCAAGACTTCCCACTGTTCTCATATGAAGGAAAAGAAATTGTAAGACTGTTTGTAACAGCATCATCTGGTGGCTTCTGCCCTAATAATGCAGTTCTCCACATGCAGGCCAGGTCTGCTTGAAGAGTGAATTACTACTCAGCTTATGAGTGATCAGTCCCTAAATTGATGATGTATATGAGTGTGACTTAATTAGGATTTGTTTGGTTTCAGACTGATATTCCAGTTTGGACCACAATGACTGGTAATAATTGGAGATATACCAATCTCCTAGAACTGGAAGGGACCTTGAAAGGTCATTGAGTCCAGTCCCCTGCCTTTACCAGCAGGACCAATTTTTGCCCCAGATCCCTAAGTGGCCCCCTCAAGGATTGAGCTCACAACGCTGGGTTTAGCAGACCAGTGCTCAAACCACTGAGCTATCCCTTCCCCTCTGGCTAACTTGAACCCAAACCCCAACACTTCCACCAGCCTGTACTCCAGGGATGCAGCTCTAGAGACTGGTCCTGTCACAGGCAAATCAGCTAGCAGGCCCTTGCTCATGTAGCTATGAGAGTTCTCAAGAAACCCAGAATCTGAGTCGACTTGTTACCCTCTGCCTCCAGCATAAGGGAGTCTTGCTTGAGCCTGGCTGGGTGTTAGCTCGCTAACACCACCAGCCTGTTAGCCACTCAGGCACTCTTCCCTGGGCTGTGCCAGCCCTGTCAACACCTTGCAGCATAATAATAAGTGCACCTCAGTCCCTGAGCCCCTTTGAAGCATTCCCCAGGATATCCAGCCCCTGACACTGGCTTCTCACAGAATTGCCATGACTGCTGTTCCCAAAGGAACCCCATACATACCAGCTTCTATGATTCAACTCAGGATCAGCACTTTGCTTAATGTATCAGCACTTAGATGTATTTATAGTGAAAACAAGAATAGATTTATTATCAAAGATTCACGTGATAGTGAGTAAGGATACTGGAAACAAAGGGTTATAGATGACACCAAATCATAATATCCTTTTCTAGAGACTAAACTTAACTAACAGTTGAAGCAAGAAGTTTATGTCACCAAAAGCCCTCTGCTGCATTTTCAACCCAGGCTGGCTGAGATCCTGTTTTCATGAATGTTAACACATGGTTTACTTCCTAGGTGCAGGGTGCTGGAGTGTCTCCTTTGCTTCCTAAATACACCTCCCTAAAGTTCATTGTCTTCGCACACAGCCAGGACAACCGCCTGTGGCTTGTTTTTTCCTGTGTGTTATGTCCCTGTTGACTTCACATCTCATTACTGATTTCATATGTAAATGGGTATCCATTGTGTAAGCTTACAATGCATAATTTACATCTCAACAAAGCTAGGTGAATGAACATCTCTTGTCTGACCAAAAACCTGTTTTTCACCTCTGCTGATGAGAACTAAGGCTGTAAGTTTGTCATGGAGGTCACCGTGACTTTCCATAACCTCTGTGACTTCTGCTGTGGCTGGTGCACCTGGCCCAGGGACCATCTGAGCAGCTCAGGCAGCCCCTGGGCCAGTGGCACTGGCCATTGCTGGGGCAGTCTTGGCCCACTGCACCCCCCACTCTCCCCAGCATCAGTAGGAGTTTGGGTGTGGGAGGGAGCAGGGGGTTGGGGCATGTGACGGGGTGAGGTGGGTTCCAGGCAGCGTTTACCTTGGAGGGCTCCACAGAAGCAGTGATATTTCCCTCGTTCAGCTCCTAGGTGCAGGCATGGCCAGGAAACTCTGCACGCTGCCTCACCCCAAGTGTTGGCTCCGCAGCTCCCATTGGTCGCGGTAACTGCAGGTGAAGGCAGTGCGCAGAGGCAGTGGCCAGGCAGCTCTGCACACTGCCTTCACCTGCAGTTACCGCAACCAATGGGAGCTGCGGAGCCAGCACTTGGGGCGGAGGCAGCGTGCAGAGCTTCCTGGCCATGCCTGCACCTACGAGCTGAGTGGGGGGATGTCACAGCTTCCAGGGAGTTGTGGGAGCCAGATAGGGAACTTGCCAGCCTTGCCAACTTCCTCCCCTCCCCTGCTGAGCACCTGCAGGGGTCCTGGGCCACGCCACCTCCAGCACCCACGGCACCCCTTGGGCTGCCCTTCCCCAGCACCTGTGGCACCCCCAGGCCGCTAAATTTAGTAAGGGGTACATAGTAGAGTTATGGACAGGTCACGGGCTGTGAAGTTTTATTTACTGCCCGTGACTTTTATTAAAAATACCCGTGACTAAAATGTAGCCTTAATGATAACTAATACCTTGCACAGACTGTAAGAACAGTTTCAATGTATATATGTACATAGTATCTGTACAAACATTTCATACATATATTAATAGCCTGTGTGAGGCCAGCTTTAATTTGAGACCTCACATGACATTGCTTCATGGAGCAGAATGTACATGCTGACTCATGAGATTTCTGTAACCCCTTGCCAGTTGGCATTGAGAGTCCTGGGTCACAGTCGTACAGTGCAATGGGGTCTTATTTTCAGAGGAGCTGACACCTACACCTCTGAGTGCTTTCAGCTGGAGTTTTGGGTGCTCACCCTCTGAAAATCAGGTTTGCCCTGTGGTGTCACAATTTGTAGTCTGATATAGAGGGATCCAAAAAGAAGTAGCTCTGTTGGACAGATAGAACTTACTGTGTTCAGGTTGGGCTTGAAGGGATCAAAAACCAGCAGTTTGTTTAGGCTTAGCTTTTCACCCATTCCCATATATATAAACTTTACAGAGCAAGCCAATGCAGCTGACTAACGGAACTTAGTAATTGAATTATAGTCAGCGGTGCCGCTTATTTGTGAGAGATTGCAGACATCAAGTTTAATGAGCGCTGGTGCTGAAGGAATTTCACGTTCGGAGATGCCCAACTTGAATGGGGTGAATGTGGGTTGAGGGTCAGAGGTGGATTACCAGCTGTTGATGGGGAATATTTTTGCAGAGGTGTCTATTGTTTCCCTGTCTGAGAGAGGACACAGTGCAGAGCCAGCGAGTTATTGCTCTGCGCAGGAGTCTGCCACCGAGATGCTTACCCTTTGGTGCCTCTACATAGCCCTGGGGCTTGGTCTTTTGTTCCTAGTGGACCTCTCCATGACTTGCTTTCCTGTCTGTTTACCTGTTTTGTGAAGGATAAATCTTGCAATGGGGGATGTTGTGGTGTTAGGCATATTCGGATGAGGCTGAGTCAGCACCTCCTGTTGAGATCAAAATGCCAAAGGAATCACAAGTGTTTCCTGACTTGTTCGAGGTTAGTTTTAAGCTCTGGTTATTGCACTATGTTTGATTTGATCTGATCCCAAGTCTTGCGATATTTGCTTTATTTGGTAAAGCCCCAGCACCTGCAGTCATGTGATTACAGGAGAATCTTCCCTTTCATTTTTTTATAAAAAGATGTTTCTAGCTCTCATGGTCATGAGAAAAGCTTATGAACATCACCTGAGTGTCAAGTATCAGGAGGTAGACATGTTAGTCTGTATCCACAAAAGCAACAAGGAGTCCGGTGGCACCTTAAAGACTAACAGGAGGCCAATAACAAGAACCTCAAAGGTATTTCTTTAAAATGTCATGATTTGGGCCCGCCTCCTGATTTTTGGCTGCTTTGGTTGGTGATACCGCTGCTTCCTCTCTTCAATAGCATCTCTGCCCCTGCCAAAATCTCTCTGATCGCCATGCCTGCAGTCTCCCTAGCTAACGTTTATTTTTGTAGCCTTGGACTTCTCTGATGATTTTCACTGGGAGCTGGGTGCCAAACTCCTTTACTTGCCGTAATTCTCACCTCATAGTGCTTGTCCATCCTCTGTTCTTTACAAACATTAACTAATTAATGATACCAGTACAGGTTTTTTTAAACCAAATGCTCTGTGTGGAGATTTACTGCAGCCCTGGAAGTATTCAGGAGGTGTTTTAATGAAACTGTGGAAAAGACAGACCTATAATTCTTACCTAGATCTGCCCGGAGGGCTTCACTGATTGCTGAGAATCATCTCAGGATAACCCTTTGTCTCGGAGTGAGGTGTCGTAATAGAGAGCTGCTTTACCCAGGATGCATGTGCCTCACTCTTGTGAATGTTGTACATGTACATGTGCCTCCAGGGAAGGATACATCATTTTAATTTGTCTTCAGAAAAAAAAATAGTGCCTCTATTTTCTTCTCATGTGGGAGATGCTCTCCCTTCATTCTGGTGCCCGTAATACTGTCCCTTTTTGTCTATGGCGAGACTAAATTGGGAATTAAGCCCCCTATGGAATATACACGGAGGGGAAGATAATTTAAACAAGTGTTCTTGTGCTAGTGGGTAGATATTCAGCACAGACCTCTATTTCCCCTGAATGCACTTGGACTCAGTGGAAGGGTAACTGGCTGGCACGGAAGAGCTCTGGTAGCTAGCCCACTGGTGCAATGGCTAGCAGCACATTGCTGTGTGCCAGATGTGGCTTTGACGGCTTTGCACACTGACTGTGGGTAGCCCGTTCATATGTCAGAGGGGATGTGCTTAACTTAGCTATGTGCATGAGCGGTGGAGCGAGCAACCGCCACCTGGCGTAGGAGTACATCTGTCTGTATGGTTAATTTAGCCATCCATCAGCCTGAGGAGAGGCCGCAGCCTACTCCCAGGCAGCCTCCACCTCCTGAGAGAGAAGCCAGTACTGACACCACCACCCATCATGCTGCCCAGTCTTGTCTCATCATGTCCTTGTCCTCCCATGCCTGTCTGTCGCCACCTGTTGTCTTTTCCTCGTACATCAATGCTCAGCTCTTTGGGGCAGGGCCAGATTTTTGTTCCGTGTCTGCATAGCACCCAGCAAAATAGGGCCCTGGTCTACAGCTCCTAGGTGCTATGGTGAGACAAAGATAAGATAAATAGCCACTGCAGGGATGGGGCCAGCAGAACCAAGCACAGGTGTAGCAGCCATACAAGGTTAGCTTTAGCCTACCAGAAATCTAGGGTTACCCCCCCCCCAAGGGACCCCTTGGAGTTGGGTGGTTAGCCTTGGTTCCTTGCAAGTTCTTGAGGACCGCGTACCCACTCCACTGCAGGGGCTAAGGCTGGAGAACTGCACAGCCGGAACTTTTCTGCAGGACACTCCATGCAAGCAGTGTGTTCTGACCCTTCCAGCCCAGAGAGTTTCAGAGTTCAAATCACTAGCGGAGCATCTGGGCATGTGCAACCCACCTCCGGGGAGAGGAAACACAGGTCATACCAGCAGACTGAGGTATGTCTGCGGAGCAATCGGGAGGTGTGATTGCAGCACGTGTAGGAAAACTGGAGCCAGCTTAGATCCATTTAACTTTCTAAAAATAGCAGTGTGGCTGCAACTGCACGGGCTAACCGACAGGGGCATGCACAGGCATACAAATTTGGCCACTTTTGGAGGAGGACTTTCTGTGCTCCCTGCAGCCAGAGGAGCTGGCTCTTTTCCACGCCCCGAAGAGCTGGCTGTCCTTCCTTCCCCCTCCCCATGGCCAAAGGAGCTGGCTCTCCTCCCTCCATCCCCTGCAGCTGAAGGAGCTGGTTGTCCCCACTGCGTCCCCATGGCCAGTGGAGCTCGCTCTATCTGCCTCAGCCCCAGAGGAGTTCTGTGCTCCCACTGATTGCGAGGGGGTGGGAGGGCATGCTCCTGCTAAGCTCCTGAACACACAAGCTCCTAAGATCAAGCTGCCATAGGTTTGCTACTAGTTTTAGCAGGCTGGCTAGATCAAGGCTAGTTAGGGTGTGTGTACTTGTGCTGCAGTCACATCTCCCGATTGCAGTGTAGACAGATCCTAAAGCGCAGTTGCCCTTTGATCAGATGCATTTGAAAACCAGTCCTGAATTCTGACTTGTTTCCACTGGAATGAGATTACAAATACCTACGCGAGCAGAAAGCTTTGCTGCCAGTCACATCCAATCCCAAGAGTGTCTCTGGATCTATCCTGGATCCAGGGCCACACAGAGATGTTCAGCGGTCCCCTTACTCTTCCCAAAAAATTAGGGGAAATGTGGGTGGTGGGAAGTGAGCTGCAGAGCAGGCTCACCCCACACTCACCCTGCAGGGACAGCTCCCATCCTGTGGGGCTGGGCCCAGCTCCCAGTTCCAGGCCTCGTAGCACTCCTCAAGCCTGGCCTGGCCTCTCTTCTGTCATGGCAGCCAGGCCAAACCTGAGTGGACTTGGGACCCCATGTGCCAGGTCCCAATGCCACTCGATTGGGGGACCCTCTCAAGCTGGCCCTTTTGCCTCCTCCCAGGAAGCCCTGCCCAAATACTCCACTGAATCAACCTCGCATCAGAGCGCTGTTTGTCTCAGCATTGCTGGGTTGTGGCTCTTATAGGCATTGAGGACAATTGGTGGAAAAGTTCAGGCAACGTAATTCCAGCACCAGTAAATTAGCAGAGCAGAGGGAGTGCCCCAGCCTAGGCCTTTGACTTTTCCTAGTGTTTCAGCAACTCCTTTGGGTTGTGTTTGTTGTATTGGCTCTCCACTGGGTGTCGTGGAGAGCACAGGCACTGACTTCCTCTCTACCTGAGGGGTGCTCAATTCCCCCTCAACCTCCCCTCCACCCCTTCCCTCAAACTTCCACCCCATGCCTCTTCCTGCCCCTGCTCCACCCCCCTGCCTCTTCCTGACCTGCTCCACACCTTCCTCTGCTCTGTCCCTTCCCCAAGGCCCCACCACCACCTCCTCCCTCCCACGCTCCATCCCTGCCCAACCTCTTCCCCACCTCTTCTCCCCCCCAAGCGCCCCATCCCTGCCCCTCCCAGCGCCTCCTGCCTGGTGCGGAACAGCTGATCACCGCAGGCAGGAGGTGCTCGGAGGGAGGAGGAGGAGCTCATCAGCAAGGCCAAGGGCAAGTGAGAGGCGCTGGGGGCCGGGGATGGGGGGTGCTTGGCTGCTGGTAGGCGCTAAGCACCCACTAATTTTTTTCTGTCGGTACTCCAGCAAAATTGGTTCCTATCCATAGGTAACTAGAGGTTAATCTCATTTAGCAGTGAGAAAAAAAGAATTTAGCAGCTCGTCAGTCACTAACAGCTTGTGATACAATGTGAGACCAACAACTGACTCCTAATTAGTCGCTTTACTTTATTTTTTTTTGGCTTCCAATATTCCCGTGAAATGCCTATAAATCCTCATACTTCCCTGACAAGCTGCGCAGACTCCACCAGGGAAATAGTTAACCCTTTTTCCTGGGGAAAGGTTAGACCTGTCTCGGCTTTATTGCAGAGACCCTCAGGAGAGGATAGAATAGGAAGGCCTTCTTCCCCCTAGTCAGGCTCCTTTCTCTCCTCGCATAAGCCACGGCCTCACCATGCAGTGCATACAATTGTGTGGTAACCCTCTGTTGGCAACCCTCTGGGAAATTAGGGTTGCCAACCCTCCAGGATTGTCCTGCAGTCTCCAGGAATTAAAGATTCATCTTTCATTAAAGATTATGTCCTGTGATGGAACTTCCAGGAATACATCCAACCAAAACTGGCAACCCTATTCCTTTCTGATGCCTTTGAGTGTCTGTCCAATTGTGTCTTAACTAAGGCTAGTAAACATTGGTTTATAGTTAAACTTGGCTGCACACTAAGCAGGGCATACAGGCAAACTAAGGTACTTCAACGGCAATGAAAATCATTGGTCATGTTTTTAAAGGGTTTCCTGTTTACATAAATGCAAAATGTCAGTCATCAGTTTAAATCCGCTTATGCGCACACATAGATTGGGTTGTGGCCTGGATTGTCTGTGCGCAGCTCCAGTAACTGGATGTGCAAACAGGCGCATGTGCAAATTCAGAGCTCTCAGCAATCCGCGGGGGCTAACTTTCAGAAACAGTCTCCCATTTTGCCAGTGTGTTTTTGCAAGCACAGATAAATGCTGTCACTTGCTCTTATGCACCGACCTGCCTGACTTGTCACAATCAGGCCAGTAGATACGTGTGACACCATTGTGCCCACATGGTTGTCGGGGCAAGAAGCTCTTAAAAAAATCGGACCCTCTGTGTCAGAGCCACACACTTCAGTCAGAGTTCTACCCACCCACCACTGTCTAATCCTTTTTTACAACATACAAAGCTATTATAGCTTAACAATTGCTTGGCAAAGGGATGACTAAGAGGCGAGATAACTGTCTACTCTAGCAGCAGAGGAACAAGTGTGTAGGATTCTTAAAGGAGAAATTACTATCAGGAATAAGAAGAAATTATAAAAAGGGAAGTTTGTGTTAAACCTTAGGAAAAATATCCTAACAGTGAGAACAGTACATCTATGGGATATCTTTCAAAGGGAGGTTTTGAAGCTCTTGTTGCTCAGAATAAATCTGATCAAGACCCTTGGGCAGGGCAATCAAGTGACCAGGTTAGAGGGTGGGTAGGTGTTCTGGCTATTCTGCTGTAGAGAAGAAACAAGCAGTAGTGTCATCAAGGATAAAGGTGAGTAAATGGAGTTGACCTACTTTCCACTTGGGGACATGGAGTTTCGTTTGGGTTAGTTTACTCCTTTTTTTTTGTCACCACTACACCACTGGGCACAAGGTTTTTGGGTTTTTTAACTCAGGCCTGAGTTTTGCCAAAGCAGAGTGAGAGTGGTTCAGAGCCAGGTTCCATTTCATCCAAGCTAGCAATGGCTGGGCCTCAGGGGTGATTGGGCTGATTTCATGAAAAGAGCTCCAGTTCTGATCCATCTTGAGTGTGGACTGTCCTGAAGATTCCTAATTCTGTGAGTGCTTTGTCGGCTTGTGAGTTTCGATGATTGACCCCAAAGGCCCAAGCTGAGACAAATCAAGCTCTGTTAAGGCTAACTGGTGCTGTTCAGCCACAGCCTTGTGGGGTCACATGTAGGGCTGCCCTGCTGCACTGGGGCATCTGAAGGTGTTCAGCCTCACTAAGACTCCATGCCTCCCACAGCCCCTCGGCCAAGGAGTAATTTGCTTCAGCCCTTTAATAAGTGCTGCATATTTCCCCCAGTAGCCATGCACATGGGGGAGGGGAAGAGGGCTGTGATCCCACCTACTCTCCATAGGTGACTCTCCCTTAGGGCAAGTTGCTTTTGGCAGTCAGTGTGTCAGTCTCAGGCATGGGCAGTAATATTGACGGCTGGGCACAGGGCTGGAGGGCTCCTCACTCCCCTTTATGCAGCCCTTGTATGTGTAACAGAACTGCTGGCCCCTTACTAACAGTCAGTGGGGTGTTTCGGTTGGCTAGCTCCCAATACCAAAAGAAAGGTCAATGGGAAATCAGGACTCTGAGACTGACAGTCCCCAGGAGCAATGGGGAGAGGTCAATGCTGCAGGTCAGCCTGATTGACAGGGCGGGCAGGTTAATGAGGGAGTCAGGAGGCCAGGGGGGTCCCATTCTCAGTGTGAGCTGGAATGGCCTGGGTCAGACAGAGTGGAGCCGAGCTAAGGAGAGAGCAGGGGCACAAGCTGAGCTGGGGAGCAGAGCCCTGCCAACCAGAGGGGCCAGAGAAGCCACCCAGGAAGCAGGTCAGTGCTGGGAGCAGAGCTGGCGCAACTAAAGCCAGAGAAGCAGCCCAGGGAGCTGGAGGCAGAGTAGCAGCAGCAGCCATGCTGAGGCAGAGTGGTGGAGCTGGAGCTGGGGCTGGGGCAGTCCGGAGCTGGGTGTGGTGAGCAGCTGGCAAGAGCAAGGGGGACCCTGGGCAGCAGGCCCAGCACAGAGAGAAGCCCCCAGCCAAGAGGCCCTGCAGGCCACACAGGGGGATTGTAACCCTGACGGGGAGGCTGATGCTGGGAAGAAGGGTCCTGCCAGCTAGAGCCTGAGGGCTTGTGGCCACTGCCAGAGCAAGTGTCCAAGTGGGGTGGAGTGGGGGTGGAAAGAGGTGGGAGCACTTGCACTGATTTAACTGCCAGTGTGGGATGTTTCTGAATGGCAGCAAACAGCAATGTAAGCCATGCAGTGTCTACACTGACACTGCGTTGCCCTAATTATGTCAACCTAAGTGTTACGCCTCTCACAGAGGTGGAGTTATTAAGTCACTGTAGGGGACAAGTTACATGGAGGGAGCTTCATTTTAATGTAGATGCCTACACAGTTAGGTCAATGTAAGCTGCCCTATGTTGACCTAACTCTGTAGTGTAGACCAGGCCTAAGTAGCCTTCTGGATGGGCTAAGATTAATGTTGCTTCAAAGGCAGCTTGCAGAGGCCAGGAAGTGCTGGAGAATCAAGAAGCCATAGCTCTCCACCCATTCCATCAGTTTCTACAGGGTGGTCAGGTCTACCATTGACATGGTCCTCCCTTTTTAAAGCCACTTATACTTCTGGTTAGGATAGCCACTGTCCCCTCATTTAATGATTATGAATGTTACTTTGGAGAAGATCTTAGTTGACAACTAATTCCTTTGGCCTTTTTGAGATTGTTTACTGCATTCTGTCTTCACTGATTATTTCAGCTCATAGTTTCTGATTGATTCGGAGATGTCAGAGCATCTGCAGCTCCCTCTGACATCCAAATGAGCTATTAGTGCAAAGTTCCTCCGAAGATGGAGCACTTTAAGTGGCAACCATACTTCCAAACCCCTTTGAAAGAGGCCCTCTGGAACATTTCTTTACAGCTTTACTCTAACATTGACTCACACCTTCCTCCACAAATCATCCCACTGGGACTACTCCTGGACCACGGCAGCACTCAACGTGAGTAAGAGTAACACAGTCTAGCCCTTCCAGTAACCTAAGTGGTACATGGGGAGCACAAAGATGGCGTGGATGTATTTACACAGATGCAGACTTGACTATGACCAGTTAGGCTCAAACTTTATTGCATCTCAATGTCCCGGCTTCCTCATAGAAACAACAACAGACTATCCTGTGATTGGTGGATGTGCCTGGAAAAAATAAATTAAAAAAAAAAGACTCTGCACAGTGGCCTGCTAATGTTTCTGACCTCTGAGCTGGAGGGTCCATCTCAGCGTAGCTGAGGCATGGCAGTGCTTGGATCAGTGTAAAATACTATAAGAGAGGATTGAAGATGAAGACATAAAATTTGACTTCCCAAACTAGAGAGCCTGTACCAGAAATAACGGTGCTAACGAGGAGCCTTCCACATTGCTGTCTGCACACACTCATTTTTTTCCCTTCCTCTCGCTTGACAAAAATGGCTTTGGACTTTTGGGTTTTTTCCTGTGATTAAGACTAATGAGAAGAGACAGCTGAGGATTTCTTAGTATCTGCTGGCTGATTTCAGTTTTACGTCTGTTGTGACAGAAGTTCTAATGCTATTATTCCTAAGCAAGGACTTTATGCAATGTGACCGTGAGCCTCATGGAACCTTCTTTCATCAAAGCAACTTAACCCTTTCGCAGCCTACTCATGGGCGAGGACTGAGACCTGGCGCGTGCTGGCATGGCCAATGAAGCAACAAATGAAAACAGCAGAAATCCAGGTGGAAGAAAACTAGCTGAACCTTGGCAGCATTGCCATGGTAACTGGAGAACATGCTGCTGGCTGTCATTGCAAATAGCATGGCTTGTAATGTGTAGGTTCCCCAGCTTCTGCAGTGACCCAGATGCTATTGTTTTGCTTAGGAAATAAAGGCAGGCCCAAATAATAACTCATGGAGACATGTTGGAAGCCACTGACATTGTGATAGCTGGTTGTATTGTAAGTATTATAGGAGATTATTATATTTAGTCCATTCCATCTTTCTTCTTCTACAATACCACACTGTTTCTGGTTTATGACATATTCTAGAGATGAGCCAACCTCCTGAATGGAAACCCAGCTACTGGGTTCTAATCCAAGTTCACAGCTCATCCACGTCTCTATAAGGAGTTGAGTCTGAACCCCAAGGCCCAAATTAGTGACTGATCCTAATTCCAAGCACCTCCATTAGGATTGTTCAGAGCTGTGGCTTTTGTTCTGCCCACCACAGAGACTCAATGTTTGACTCCAGCTCTGGAGTTCGGATCCACGTTTCTGGCACAGGGACATCTACCAGTATCTTCATCACCTTTGGTCTTTCTCACAGCTGTTTACACTAAAGAAAATGAAGCCAAGGCAGAAAAGGGGCAGTTTCCGACCTCTAAGTGACTCCTGCTTGACTCCCCCCTCCTTAGCCCCCAGCAGTAGAACAACAGGAAGGGGAATGGCCCATGTAAAAGCATCTTCTAAAGCCCATGCATATGTTGGCCCTGATTGTAATTTAACATACACTGGTGTTATCTGGGAGTAATTCCGTTGAAGTTAGACCAGTATAAATAGGATCCACATCTTCTGAGTTTTGTAGTGGATATTCCCACAGACTGTCCTTCATTTGAGAATCCTGTGCCTTAATAACTGAAAATGTATTCTCTTCACCGCCACTCCGTCGTCTAAGTCACCTCAAGACTCATGAAGAGAAACTACAGCTGTTTGCTGAGGGAGTCCTGTCTCTCCATCCCCATCCTCCCAACCTCTTGGAACTTCTCATCTTTTGTGTCTTACTCTCCTTATTTTCTCTCTCATTTTAAAGCCACGTGAGATGCAATGTCTGAAAGACGCTATATAAAAATAAACTGAATTTGAAAGGATCCCACACATGCCCGCCTTACATGTGAACTACAGGGAGGTTTTATTTTTTAATAAAGATATTAGAATGAAATTTATCCTTAAGGTGGCTCCAGCTTGTGCCATTAAAGACAGCGCCTGTCTCATGTTGGAATGGGCTGCAGGCTGGGATGCGTGTACTATGGAAGGGAATGTATACTGCCAGCCATTGAAGGATACTGCAGTGAAGCCTAGTGTTACGCAGGAGGTCAAAGTAGATGATCACAATGGCCCTATAATTAAGACTCCATGTTTGTCACGGAGGTCACAGAAGTCCTGGATTCTGCAGCAGCCAGTGCACCTGGGCAGGGAGCCAGCTAAGCAGCTCAGGCAGCCCCTGGGCCAGTCGCACTGGCTGCTGCTGGGGCAGTCTCACCCCCACCCTGACCCCTCCCACCACCACCTCGGGGGTGGGGGGACTCAGGGCTGGGGGTGGTGCTTGCCTGGGGGGGCTCCGTGAAAAGGCAACAGCAACTCCCCTCCCTCAGCTCCTAGCTCCACATGCTGCCTCTGCCTGCAGACACCGCCCTCCAGCTCCCATTGGCTGCGACTCCCAGCCAATGGAAGCTGCAGAACCGGGGCTTGGGATGGAGCAGAGGCAGCAGGTGGATCTAAGAGCTGGGGTTGCTGCTTCCCAGGAACTGGATAGGGACCCTGCCCCATCCCCATCAACCCCCCCACACCTCCCCAAGCACTCACAGCGCCCCCCCCGGCTGCACCCACCCACCCCTGAGCACCTACAGCCCCCGAGCACCTGTGGTTTCCCCCCAGGCTGCATCCCCCTGAGCACCCACAGCACCCCCCTGGGCTGTAACACCCCCCCGAGCGCTCACAGAGTCCCCCTCGGGACGTACCCTTGAGCACCCATGGTGCCCCCCATTGAGTACCCAGGCCTCATCACCCTCTCCAGCACCTGCAGAGCCCTCCCCCGGCTGTGCCCCCTCCTCAGCACCCATGTAGCCCCCCGGGGCCACACACTCCTCCCCAGCACACATGGCGCCCCCCGCAGGCTCGCCCCTCTAGCACCCGCAGTGCTCCCAGGGCTGCCCTTCTGAGCTGTGCCCCCCCACACACATCAAGTTTTAGTCAGGGGAATATAGTAACAGTCATGGACAGGTCACGGGCCATGAATTTTTGTTTACTGTCTGTGACCTATCCATGATTTTTACTAAAAATACCAGTGAGTAAAATGTAGCCTTACTTATAATCAATTAAAGGATACAAGTATTGGGAGGATTTTAGACAGCAGCCTGGTGCCTTTTGTAAGATTCAAACTCCTAGTGATAGCAAGGGATTTGTGTAAGGGGAGTTGCTGCCCTCACTCTCTAGCTGGCTGCAGCATCTTTTAACTTGCAAAACCGAAGTAGTTAAACATCGTCCTATAATATAAGTGGGCCCTGCTGCCTCGTCAAGCTTGAGTGGGCAGGAGGAGGAGAGCCCAGCTGGATCCCCGCAGCTGGAGTGTGTCAGATGGGGAAAAATGGGGGAAAGGATGGACACAAAATACTGAAAGAAGGGGATAGATGTCTCCCACCCCCTAACCTAGGCAGCAGAGAGAAACCATCTCCACTGTAAAAGGCAGGACCACAGGCACCAAGATGACAGAAAATGATCCCAGGGTGGCGCAAGAGCAATCCCTTCTGGCTGGGGTTGGGCTGTGTCTGAGCTGCTCTCCAGCTTGAATGGATTTCAGCCCAGAGAATTTTTGAAAGCCAGGAAGTAGACTTGCCTTCACGATGGACGGCTGCCCACCAGGAGGTAATCATGGGCTTTAAAGCCAGAAGGGGGCACAATGCTTCTATTCCGACCTGCATACCACAGCCGAAGAACCTCACCCAATGATTCCTCATGGAGTATCCATGTTCCCTGAGCCAAGAACAGGCCATTACTGGGCTCCCCAAGAGCAGATCAAAGTGTGTCTCAGAGAGCCACAATGCAGTCCCAGTGCCCCTGTAGTCAGCTGGGAGGAGGGAAAGTAGTCTGCACCGCCCCTATACCTGGCACAGTTTAAGTCCTGCTCCATATCAGCTCAGCTGCACTGGCTGTCCTAGGGGATGGAGCCAAGGCACTGCCTTTTCCTTGCCTTGGCCTGCCCACTCCCCACCCACCTGCCCCCTTACCGCCCTGCCCAGACCAGCGATGTCACATAAGCAAGTAAGGGAAGTTCTTAAACATGCTGATTTCCTTACGTGGGTGCTTAAAGCAGTTGATGTCTGAGCCATTAGGTCCTGTGACACTCTATACCTTGGGGGAGTGCCCTGTAACCCGCATATTCATCATTTGTATACTGTTGTGATATTTCATAAAACACACTATGTAAGGTATCACGGGAAAGGCTATGATCTGCAGAAAGCCTTTTGTCTATCTAAATATGTGTATCATTAGTGCATATGAAGTTAAGAGATTGTGTTGTGTGGTTGTCACTAAAATATGCTGTCAGCTGGGGAATCACCCAGATATCAGCCCCCCCAGAAACAACAACAAGGGAGCTAACCAACACCTGGGTGGGTGTCAAACAACCATCAACAGCCATTGTCCAGCAAGGGAGCTAAAATTCAATGACTCACCTGGACAAGGCCACACCCATAGAAGTGCTCAGCAATGCCCACCAGATATGACTGGGCTTGTGTTCTCCAAGCATATGGAATGAGGATATAAAATGGGGGGCAGAGGCTGCACAGTTTTTGTCCTGTCTCTTCCCCACCTATGCTGAAGGCAATGAGAACGCTGGAGCTGAGGAGATGGGTTCCCCAGGCTAACAGGAGAGCCTGTGTATGAAAGATTGTACCCAACCTGCAGTATCCAGTGGGGTGAGATATTGCTTAATCTAATAAGGTTGAGAATTTAGACTGTGTGCTTATCTTTTATTTTCTTTTGGTAATTACTCTGACTTTTTGCCTATCACACAAAATCACTTAAAATCTATCTTTTGTTATCTATAGACTTATGCTAATATTCATCCTTATCAGTGAGTTTGACTGAAGTGTTTGATAAATCTGCTCAGGTTACAAAGGCTGGTGTATATCCACTTTCCATTGATGAAGTGGTGAACCAATTAATAAACTTGCATTGCCCAAGAAAGACGCTTGAGCAATGCAAAATGGTACATTCCTGACGTACGTGTCTGGAAGCTGGGGAGATCTGGCTGGTGCCTTTCTCTGTGTGATTCATGAGTGGCTCTGGGATCATTCATGCAATCTACCTGAGTGTGGGCATCACACATGCAGTTGTACTGAGTGATAACAGCACCTGGAGGGGTTTGCTCCTTGTCACCAGTAAGGCATTGTGAGAGTCAACCCAGATTAACGAGTTAAGGGGGCACAGCGGTCCCACAGTCCCAGGTTGCATCCCGGGGAATCCCATCACAGGTTCTCATTCAGAAAAGCACTTACGTATGTGCTTAACTTTAAGCATGGTGTCTAAGTCCCACTGAAGTCAATAAAGTAGATAAGTCCATGCTTGAAGTTAAGCTCAAGTGCTTTCCTGAATAGGGCTGGAGTTAACCACAGTTGCTTGCCTAAATCAGGGCCTATTAAAATGCTGTCAAGCTCAATAATTGGTGGTAGGACTACAGTGTGAAAGGCAGCAAAGCATGGAGAATCCAGCTTATCCTTTTATAATCTGCCCCCTAGGTTAATTATCTTCCCCATAACAAAATTTGCATCTTCTTTTCAATTTGCATTTTTTGTTTCTTATATTTTTTCCTCATATAATTTTTCTAACTTTGGCTTCCGGCCACCGTATCTTTGCATGGCTGAACTGTTCCTTACCAACCTAAATTGCCTCGTGAATATGTAATACTTCAGGGCAGATCTTACTTTTTCTAAAGCAAAAGAAAACATAACTTTTCCCCCCAACGGTACAATTATAGCTGAATTCTTAATAGAATTTTAATGAAGATACAACTGCACCTAGAATCCAATTCCAGTTCTTCTGAAACATAAAGCAGAGACTTCAGACACTGCTTTTTTGTCCAGAGCTGTGGAAGTTCACAGGTGTTGTTTTGATCACTCTGCAAGGTCTCGTGCAATAGCAACACCCCGAGAACAAGGAAACACTTGGAAAAAAGGAGCTACACAGATCAAGCAAAGTACTTTCCCAAGATCTATGTGCGGTCACCGCTTAGAGTGACCAGATGTCCTGATTTTATAGGGACAGTCCCAATTTTGGGGTCTTTTTCTTATATAGGCTCCTATTACCCCCCACCCCCCTCCTGATATTTCACATTTGCTGTCTGGTCACTCTATCACCTCTGCTCACACTGTGCCAGTCAGACTTTATACCATGGAGTATGTTGTCCTCCTTCCACAAATAGTTATCTCAGCATTTTTACTATGGACTAAATCTTTAACCCAGCCAACAGGACTGTTGACTGAGGGATTCCACTGGGAATCTTTCCCCTAAGACACTCCGCAACCATTGCTGTGCTAGCCCTCACAGCTGATGTGCTTCTGAAGTGAATGGCCAGTTCAGCCTTCATTGGCCCCACCCCAAGCCACCAGTGCAAGCTGAGGTGAAAGGAGTTTTTGCTGAGCTGTGCTTTGTGATGTGCAGAGCACCCAGCCCCTGACTACTGTCCCTAATCATGGTAGAACCATCCCAGTTGTGCTCCAGCCAGCACCCTTAGGGGAAGGGGAAGCAAGATTTGCCCATAAATGCAAAATATTTTTTGATGATTAAGATCATGAAGTGTTGGAAACACAGAGTGAGAAAGAGAAGAATTATCTTAATAGTAATAATTGCATCCATACAGGACTTGGATTCCATAACTTTGAACTATAAGGCAAATGGGTGTCTTTGGACAGCACATGTAGGAACTCATAGGGAATATTTTGGCCCTCATAAATGCAGTAGGCTCAGACTTGGAATTAAAGGGAACCAAAAATTCCCACTAGCAGATAACGTGTCCCCTCATTTGTACCAAGTTCTAAATCCATGGAAAATTAAATCACACATAAGCTGCTGAGTTTGTTTCCCTTAGCAAAAGGCAGAAAGAAGAATCTATTTCTTGCTAATAATGTCTCCATAGATTTCCTTTTAAAAACACTTTCCATCATGGCAAGAATGACACTCATGCCCCCAATCTACCCCAAAGCCACCCGCCAAAAAAATGAAAAACGAAATAAAAAGCTACGACAAACCAAGCAACCAACAAAATACCCCCACCAAAAGGCAGCAGGGCCAGAGACTCCATGCAGTCCACTGGGGACACTGTTATTGGTATTGATTTTACGTGTAAGATGCTCATATGCTGCAGCGATGGACAGCAGTTAAAAAGCCTTAAGGCAGATAGGGAGAGAGAGACACTGCTGAGTCAAATGGATGGGTCTGTTGGATGCTTGACTGAATTAGCCTCTCCACCGCTACAAAGGATGAAATCTATCTGTTCCCCACACACTCGGGGGGCAGCCACCTTTACTCTGTTCCTAGTTCTCAGGGCATAACTCCACAGTCTAGGGCACCCACCCTTACCCTTCCATGGGCTCAGGGCTTAACCCTACACTCTGCAAGTTTGCAGGGTCTTTTGCCAGTGAAAGAGCCTGAAACAGTAATATCCATAACCTCTATTTGTTGAGATTTCGCACCCACAGCTGTTGATAAGTGATTCCTTGCCAGACAGAATAATGTCAAAGAAAGTTTTCTTTAAGCAGCTCAAGATCTGTTTCTTTACCTGGCGATGGTGGGTACTGTCAGGATGGGATCGTCTTCTTAACAGCCAGGCAGTACATTATTTTAGTGTAATTTAGATGGAATGTAAGGATGTGACTTCCTGCTTCTTGGCTCATGGTGACTGCTTTCCTAATATGGCTGCAGAAAAAGGCCTCAGACTTTACTCACCCAATATGGAGAGTGTCAAACTCCCAGGGTAGCTCCCTGTAGGGATGGATGAGGATAGATTTGCTGCTCAGGTGGTACAGAGAGGAATGGGGGGTCCGTTTTGACCCTAAATAGACCAGTGCAGAGGAGGCCATGGGATCTGTACTTAGGCAGGTCCAGTGTCCCAGAACCCCTGCCCTCATAGAGGGGCATTGTGGGACTGTGGCCACTATTCTTGGATAGGTGCTGTGCTGCAGTCCTGTGCTCGATCCATGGGCTGGGAGAAATGGACTCTTCCCTCACACCCGGGGTTGTTCCTTGAAGGGGCAGTGAGTTATATGGACCTGTGGTGCCCATGCTCCAGGAATATTCAGGGCCTGACGGCCCGGCTCCATCAATGTTCTCCCCTGGCCCCACCTCCCCCAGAGCATCCCCTTGTCCTTCCTGCCACCCCCACACGCCTCCCCCAGAGCATCTCCTGGCCCTGCCTGCCGCCCCTCGTGCCAATTTAAAATGGCCCAGGGGGCCCCAGTCACTGCCACCACCATTGGCAGCGCAGTGGGGCTAAGGTAGCTTCCTGCACAGCCTTGCTGCGCTCCACTTCCTGAAGAGGCTGGAATGGCCCTACAGCCCCGGGGGGAGGTTGTCTCCACATGCTGCCTCCACCCCGAGCACAGACTCTGTAGCTCCCATTGGCCAGGAACTGCAACCAGTGGGAGCTGTGAGGGCGGTGCCTGCAGGCAGCAGTGCCCAGAGACACCGCCCCCAGACCCTCCGCCTAGGAGCCGCTGCCGGAGCAGTGTGCAGTTTGCTTTCAGGAGCTGCCTGAGGTAAGGGCCACACCCCTCACCCTCCCCCGCACCCCAACCCTCTGCCCCAGCCCAGAGCCCATACCTTGCGCCCAAACTTCATCCCACCCAAACTCCCATAGGCAAGTGTGTCTGGGGGGGTGGGACTTGGACCCGATCTGGGCACCACCAAAAATTATACAAACCCGCTGCCTCTGGTTCCTTGCACAGAACCCAGCATTGTGGAGGGAAGGACTTGAATTTCACTGTGTCCCTCGGTGAGTTATCAGCAGCAGGGATTGAACTCGACACCTTGCATTCTAAAGGCATAAGCCTCTACTGCCTGAGTGAAAAAGATTCATTCCTATAGCAGGCTCAACATGCACTACATAGGGCCCAGCCACATGTAGCAGGGAAGAGAATGCCATCAGTTTCAGGCTATGTTGGATGAAGTGGGATCATGTGAATTCCAAAGCCATGGGTTTCTCACACAGAATGTCCAGCCAGCAAGCCCATATCCTTTATTCCAATAGCCTCCAATTTTAACATGTCCATTTCTCTCAGTTATGAGATAGTTATCATGAGTATTCGCTGCCATGGCTTTTTTCTTCAGGATAATTTGTAAATTTGGGAATAGTTCATGAAAGTTTAAAGATGGACGTTTTAGTTAATAACAAAGAATAGTTCCAGACTTAACCGTGTAAGATATCATTTGAGAAAACACAGGTTGTGAGGTCCTTGGGAGAACTCAGCTGTGGTAGATAACTTTGGGCCAGTCTTCATTAGAAACCTAGGTTGTGTTAACTAACATGACTCTGTAGCCAGGGCCAACTCATGTTTAACATGGCACCAACTGGTCATATTTAAATGTATGTTACCAGCCAAATTCTCCCATGGCCAGTTGACATGATGTCCTTCTCTGGTTGCATTAGTTAACACATCTCCTCAAGGTCATGTCCCAACACAACCTAATTTTCTAGTGAAGGCCCACCGTGAGGGACTCCCTGCATCAGTACTAAGTGGAATCCTTTATGGTGATGGTGGGGCGAAGCCTGCCCAAAAGCTAAAGGCCTGCCCCCTCAACCAAGGGAAAGGAGCCAAGCCATGCCTGCATACTGAGAAAATAAATGAAAACTCTGGGATGGGAGTGAAGGTTAAAAATCAGGGATCCAGAGGAGGATACTAAGCAGAGAACCCTCGGCAGCCCACGCTCCTCCTCAAAGTAGTCTAAGGATTCAATGGACACTGCCCAGGGGAACTCTGCCTGAAGTTGTAAACAACAAGGGATCGGAAATAAGCATCACAGTCACTGGCTTCATCCTTTCATGGTGACGGGTGGTCGTTATGGCCAGTGCCAGGAAGAAGCTGACGAGAATGTCCCATGATTTTGTGGGGCCACGGATGGGGTGTACTAGGCAGTACAATGGTGCCAAAGGCGCCGTGGTGCCGGGCCCACACTAAGAAGGAGCCCCGGGACCCAGACCATGGCCCTGCTCCCCTGTGAGGTCCCACCTGCCACTTGGCCTCTGCCCCCTCATCCTCTACTCACTTCTCTCCCCCTTCTCCCCCCTCCCCCCGTGTGAGCAACAGGCGGGGATTCGGGGGCGAGAAGAGGCCAGATGAATGGGGCCACAGTCTGGGCACTGGGACCCACAAAAGATTAAATCAACCCTGGTTCTTGCGTCAGGCGATGAAAGGAAAAGTGCAGCCAGAACTTCAGTAAGAGGCTATATCTTGACTTTAGTAAAACTTTGATACTGTCTCGCATGACCGTCTCATAAACAAACTAGGGAAATACAACCTAGATGGAGCTACTATAAGGTGGGTGCAAAACTGGTTGGAAAACCACTCCCAGAGAGTAGTTATCGGTGGTTCACAGTCAGGCTGGAAGGGCATAACGAGTGGGATCCTGCAGGGATCGGTTCTGGGTTCTGTTCTGTTCAATATCTTCATCAGCTATTTAGATAATGGCATAGAGAGCACATTTAGAAAGTTTGTGGATGATACCAAGCTGGAAGGGGTTGCAAGTGCTTTGTAGGATAGAATTAAAATTGAAAATGATCTGAACAAACTGGAGAAATGGTCTGAAGTGAACAGGATTAAATTCAATAAGAACAAATGCAAAGCACTCCACTTAGGAAGGAACAATCAGTTGTACACATACAAAATGGGAAATGACTGCCTAGGAAGGAGTACTACAGAAAAGGATCTGGGGGTCATAGTGGACCACAAGCTAAATATGAATCAACAGTGTAACACTGTTGCAAAAAAAGCAAACCTCATTCTGGGATGTATTAGCAGGAGTGTTGTAAGCAAGACACGAGAAGTAATTCTTCCTCTCTACTCTGCGCTGATTAGGCCTCAACTGGAGTATTGTGTCTGCTTCTGGGTGCTACATTTCAGGAAAGATGTGGACAAACTGGAGAAAGTCCAGAGAAGAGCAACAAAAATGATTAAAGGTCTAGAAAACATGACCAGTGAGGGAAGATTGAAAAAATTGGGTTTGTTTAATCTGGAAAAGAGAAGACCAAGAGGGGACATGATACAGTTTCAAGTAGATAAAAGGTTGTTACAAGGAGAAGGGCAAAAAATTGTTCTTCTTAACCTCTGAGGATAGGATAAGAAGCAACGGGCTTAAATTGCAGCCCGGGAGGTTTAGGTTGGACATTAGGAAAAGCTTCACAACTGTCAGGGTGGTTAAGCACTGGAATAAATGGCCTAGGGAGGTTGTGGAATCTCCATCATTGGAGATTTTTAAAAGCAGGTTAGACAAACACCTGTTAGAGATGATACTTAGTCCAGGGGACTGGACTAGACCTCTTGAAGTCCCTTCCAGTTTTATGATTCCAAGAGGTTCTGGAAGAGCTGGACAAGGGACTGCAACCTGACACACCCTCCATAGATGTGTGTCAGGGTCTCCCGGTCCCCACGGAAGGGCCAGGTGTAAGGGGACAGTGCTAACTGGAAGCATCACTGTAACACATGTGAATGGTGTTGGGAAAGTGGAGAAAGGGTGCACTAACACCTTCTCATTCCTGGACATTTATTGGCTCAAAATTCCTTGTAGTTGTGAAACATTTTGTATTCACCCTCTTTGTTTTGTTTGCATGGAGAGAGCGCTGGCACACGCTCCAGGAAATTAGCTCTTAACTAAAAGCATTTATGCAATCGGGGGCTGCATTTGGGGAAGTTAAGTCTACAAAAACAATCCCCACACAATTCTGATTAAGGGAGATAAATCTGTCAGTAAGAGGCTAAATTTACTCAGAGCATAACCTCCCACCCCTTGCCCCACCAGCCAGGGGCAGGCTGTGTTTGCTTCTCTTGGGCAAGCTCCAGAGAACATCAGGAGGCGAAAAACAATCTCCAGAAATTTGAAAAATGTGGAACAGGCTGGGGGGAAGGCAGCGGAGCTCAGTCAACCAACAGCAACGGCGATGGATATAATTTCAGCCCCTTTGCTGCTTTCAAGGCGGGAACGCAAATGGCAAAGTGTTTTAAGCTGAAAGCTCAGGGTAGAAATTTTCATTAATAAAACCAGCAAAGTAAACATATGCCCTGTGTGCCCGCATGAGAACCAGGGAGAGGCAAACCTAAAAAGGCTTGGAGAAGCTCGTTTATGTTTGCGTGCTTCTCTGGAGTAGCCACACCTCTTGAGTCTGCCAAATCAGCTTGTAAATCTCATTGACTCGGTCTCTCCTGTGAATTATTTTTTTCCTCCCACCAGGATCTGCGCAGCTGAGTTGTGGCTTGTGCAATGCAGTCAGCCAGCCATCCTGTGATGGTTTGGGCCAGTCCAGGACTTTAGAGTGAATCTGGTCTCTAAGTTACAGCAGTGTAAACCTAGAGAGACTGCTCTTCATTCAGTGGATTTACTGGATTCATGACTTCATTACATTAGGGTGAGGTCAGATCAAAAGGTTTGGGCTGGAATTTCCAAAGGAGCCCAAGAAAGTTTGCCATCCAGATGCCATGCACTTTCCATCGGAGTTGGGCTCCTGACCCTCTGCCTTCTGGTATTGCTCCCAGTTGTACTGAGAGTAACAGTGTTTCTCATGGTAATTCAGCCCATCTGCTCCTGGTCAAAAATCTAGAGGAGAGCGACCTTCCACTGTGAATATGCTGAAGCACATAAAAAAAAATAATCAGACTTCTTCAAAGCTCAAGGCAGGCCTGGTCCATTTTGAGTCCTGAGCAGGGCTCCTGGAAGCTCTCACTTTGTCTGAACTGGGTCACCCATCCCTAGTTTTGTGGGAGGTATTTCTGTAGCTAGGAGTTGTGCTGGGCTGGGGTGGGAACAGCAGGAAGATGGGAGATGGGTTAGGCAGGGAACTGGCAGCTGGCTGGGGAATTGGGCAGCAAGTCATTACTTCTGTCCACTTTCCAATGCACATAGGCTGCTCTCTACCGCAAAGATTTCGAGCGCTGTGTTCCCCGCACCTGGAGCCCTGCAGCGACGCTATCTGAAACATTTCTTCCTAGCCAGAGACTGGTCTGCCCCTTTAAAACTCATTTCCTGGGCACAGCACTGATCAGGCACCACTAACAGAGTTCTGATGATTTACTGGAGACTCAGTTGTAGGGTTGGTTTGGTTTTTTCTCCTCAGTTATCTTTTGCATTTTGTTTGGTTAGTTGGGCCTCAGAAGAAGCCTCTGGTTCAAATAATACCTCGGATCGGAAGCTTGACTTTGTGTGATCGGTCAGGATTCAGCATCAGGCAGTGAGCTACCTGAGCAACTTTTCAGTTCTAGAAATGGCAGGAGGGTAGCGTGAGCCCCACCGCTGCAGATGCTAGCTAGCAGAGATCGTAAGCATTTTACTTGGGGATCAGTTAGTTAGTCACTACAGAGTGCAGGTTTGGCTCTGTACTACCCCCAGGGAGTCCAGATGCTGCAGGTGCCCCCTCCTTTAGCACCACTCTCTAGCGCCAGGAAGAAGCTGACGAGAATGTCCCATGATTTTGTGGGGCCACAGATGGGGTGTACTAGGCAGTACAATGGTGCCAAAGGCACACTCCTTTAGCACACTCATTGGAATTCCCTGGGGCCTCGTGTACTGTGGCTGAATCTGGCTCATGTGCTGGGGCCATGGTGTGTGTGGAAGGCACCCGTATAGCCTGTTGCACTCACACATCAGGACTATCTAGTCCTAATCTGACATTATACCGTCAATAAAGTGCTGGCTGCCATCTTGTCCAGCACACTAGGAGATATACTAGAGACTTCCAGAGCTAAAAACATGAGGTGCTACAGATTGAGCTAAAGAGCCAGGCTCTGTTGATTGGACTGTAGTAGACTCCTATATACTCTGTGGATCAGGCACAGAGGGGGAACCTGTGCCACAGACTCACCAGTGGGTTACGTACTTCCTCTGGACAGAGGAAGCTCATTCCGAGTGTCTAAGGCCTACAGCAATTCAAATCCCAGAGGAGCACCCACTTACGTGACAGCCACCAGCTTGGCCCAATACATGCGGTACTGAACCAGCGACCTCCAGAGATAAAAACATGAATTGCTAGAGCTCCCTGTCGGGGCTGGAGCAGACCCATAGCCTCTGCAGATCAGGCACAAAGGGAGACACAACCCAAATGTGAGTTATGCTGGCATAAGAGTGATACAGCAGAGTGATGTATGGTATATGTTTAAGTCATAGAATATAAATTCT
This sequence comes from Gopherus flavomarginatus, assembly GCF_025201925.1. Lineage (NCBI taxonomy): Eukaryota > Metazoa > Chordata > Testudines > Testudinidae > Gopherus > Gopherus flavomarginatus. The sequence continues at coordinate 4,198,911 of NC_066626.1, read as the reverse complement.
ATATTGGATCAATCAGTAGATTGGCAGGGGGCATGGATCAGCATTCACATTGTGCTCCACATCAGTCCCCGGCCCAGGGAAGCTAATGATCCAACTAGCAGACCAAATTCTGGTCACATGCCACCTGAAGCTCGTTGCCCATATACCAAGAAGCAGTAGGTCAGTGACATCCAAAAAAACTCAGTATTTAGGCACATAAGGCTATGCCCTCTGCTGAACCTCACTGGCAGCACAGTTCCTAGAAAACTGGCTTACCCTTCTTAATTTAGAGAAGCCCCAGCTAACACTGGGGGCTGGCTTGGGGACTCATTCTGACCAGTTGGGCCTAGCACAGACCTGGGGATCTGACTCAAATGCACGTGCTGAGGACAAAACCTTCATTCAACCTGACTGCTCCATTCTTGGCATGAGGACATACACAGCAAACGAGCTCTTGGCGTACCAGAATGCTTCAGATAGGCCGAACAGAGGGGCAGCATGGCTTGGACTCCAAAAATTAGACCAACTAGCTTGGTAAGGATTTTCAGATCAGCCATCCTAGGTAAAGCATTTTAATGATAAAAGAACATAGACAGACAAACAGACGTGTGTGCCCACACACATGCACAATGGCTGTTCATAAAGCTCATTTGGAAATAAAGATCTCCTGCTTTCCAACTTGACCTGGCTGACATTCAAACCATGCAGATATTTTTGTGTGGCACCTTCTACACTTCACGCATTCGCTAAACAACACAGGATTTTGCTGTAGAGGGGCAGGATTAGTGTAAAGAGTCCACCTACTTGCTGATTGGCTCTTGAGCCAAACCACAATCCAAGAACACTACACATTCTTCTTACGTCCAATAATGCACCATTTTCCTGATTAAAAATGAGAGGCGCAAAAAAGATGCTAAAAAACAAACAAACAACAGGCCAGGGCCAGAGCCTCATCTAGGGTAAACTGGCGTAGCACCACTGAAATTCATAGAACTGTGTTGATTTGCACCAGCTGAGGATCTGGTCCTGTTGTCAGTCCTCAAAAAAAATCTACACCTTCTTATCCTGGAAGCTGTGGTCAGCGCCAGTGAAATATGCCATCTATACAACAGAGTTATGCTTTTTTAATACACTTTGCTGCTGCCAAAATAAACTCTCCTTGAGATACAGACAAAAAAAGGCATTAACAATATTAGCATATGCTTTAGTGGCTGCATTTCCTTTAGCTATCCCTAGCAGGACTTGTGGTTTGAGCATTGACCTGCTAAAGCCAGGGTTGTGAGTTCAGTCCTCAAGGGGGCCATTATGGGGAGTGATCCTGCTTTGAGCAGGGGGTTAGACTAGATGATCTCCTGAGGTCCCTTCCAACCCTAATCTATGATTCTATAACCCCTTTCTTTCTTTGGGGCTTAACTCTAGGCCTACCTTAATGAGCTTTCCCCTAAAAATGTATGGTTCAGCTGTCCTAAATCAGCACAGATCCATGGAAGTCAATGGCATTATGTCAAATTACATCAAGTGGTGTTCTCTAGCCTTAAGTCCATCCCCTTCTGGAGCAGCAAGAAGGGTTGGTGGGGGAAACCCGCAAATGTGGGTTCACATTCTGCCAAAACCAAACCCCTCATTGTGCCCTCTGTGCTCCAAAGATGAGCTCTTGCCACAGCATAGCCAACTCCCAAGTTGGTGACTTCATCATATTGCTATATCTCTTTCCAGCTCTCCACATGCCCAAGGGGGACTCTGAGAAAGCAGAATTCTTCTTGGCCAGCAATCCAGGTGATAAACATTGTAGTGATCTTCTAATGCAATGTCATAGCACAGGGATGCTGCATTTGTCCAAAAGGATGGCAGAACCCACCTGATGTTGCTCTTCAGGTCAGGAGATATAAGCACTACTGCCTTGGTTGCAGCTTGAATTCCACTAGTCTCATTCGCTCAGCCCTAGTCCAGCAATGACATGTTTCTGAGAGGCATCCTTTTTTCAAAGCTGCTGTTTGCAACATCAGCCAGGATACACGTCTCACTGTTTTTCCGAGTCTTATCTTCAAATTTTCCTCTTCCACAGCTTCACTTCTTCTCTTCTATCCAGTCTCCTAAGTCTATAAACCTTCAAATTAATTAACTCTGTTGTTATTTTTTCTGTGGTGTGCTGAGGATTGTGTTGGATCTGCAAGCTATCACTTTAAGAGCAGGGTTTTTTCCTTGTCCTGCTTGCAGACTAGGGGGCTCTGTAGGGAAGCATCTGGGAGAAGCTCGCAGTCTGCAGACAGCCAGCCTGAGTAAATGGAGGTGAGTTGCGCATCATTGCTTTAGGGAGCAGCCTGCTTTGTCTCTCTCAGCCTTTGGATTCTTGTGTGTTATTGTTCTGGAGTCTAAGAAACAAAGTTGAGTTACATTACAACCTTCTAGCAAGAATGTTTATGTTTTTAATTGAACATCTCTCTGTGTAGGCTGTGAACATAACATTCCCCACACCAGAAATCCTGATCCGTAGTAGTGTTCTCTTTAGGGTTGCTCCAAAGTTGCATTCCTATTTTGCTACTGTTGGCTTACCCCTACTTGCCCCAGGCATGTGTGCTGAATGAATGATGGGCACGTCCCAAAGGACACCCTCTATGGTGAATTGGCATCTGGAAAAAGACCCAAAGGATGCTCAAAATTGTGTTTCAAGGACGTGTGCAAGCAAGACCTCCAAGCAATGGATATGGATAATTGGGAAGATCACACTCAGGACCACAGCTTTGGAAACAAGAACTTAACAAAGGTTTCCAGAGTTCCTAGAGGAAGCTGTCCAGCTTAGCAGAGGAGAAAAGAGCTTGCAAAAGGCAGAACCAATAGGGTCGAAACACCACCTTTAAATGTGACAGATGCAGCAGAGACTGTCTCTCTCAAGTGAGTCTCTTCAGCTATAGCCACAGCTGCCATAAAACCAACTGTGTAAATTCTTTACCTTTCAGCAGCACATACCCTTGATCTCTCAAGATAGAAGGATTCCTACTATTTCTCCAAGGTCAGAGTCAGATAGATTCAGTTGCTCCTCCTGAAAATAATACTCATGCAATGTTATCTCTCTTTCTGGGAGCTGGTAAGAGACAACCTGCTAGGGACATTCTACCCACCATTTTGGATCAATCTGGTGTCTATTTTCTCTTTGGCATCACAGTGTATGCTGGCACTAGCAATGTTTTAGACCTTGGGATGGGGAAAGGAGGCAAAGACTCACAAGTATCTTCTCTGCAGTTCTGTACTAGAACTAGACGAAACAAGGAGCCCCAGGATGTGCTGTCCCTCTTTGAGGTAAATTGGAAACATGTCATGTGCGCCGATAGTAAGGTCGCATTTCACCCACAGAGTTTTAAGTCAAGTAACCACCTTTTTTGAAGGCAGGTCTCCTTAAAAAGTAGCTAGGGATAGTTTCCCTAAACAATACATACATTTGTATAAGGTGTATCCATTTCAGACTTTAGGGCTGAGTTCAGCACGATGCTTAAGCCCATTTTAAGCACTGTGGTGAGTAGAGGTGGACTCGCTGAATCTGCCCGTGAGAAAGTTCTGCAGCCAGTACCAAAACTTACTAGGGATCTTGATGTAGAGACAGATCTGCATTAGAGGTGTCAAGCCCCCTAAAACCCCTCATTGGCCAGGAATCACTGATCTGCAGGTCACAGACTTCAGCACTAGGGCAGCAAAGGGCAGTGAAAACACCATGCCAAGGGCTAACAACAGAGACAGGTGAATGGGCTTGGACTCAGCAGCTCTGAATATTTTGGGCATTGCTTTATGAGCCCTGGCAGCAGTGGGGAGTTGAAGGAAAAAACACAGCAAATACATTAACCTATGTCCCCGCCTTCCCAGTCAGTGTAAAGCCGCCTCACAGTGGATGAAAATGACAATAAACTATTTAGGTGCCTAATTCCCATTGATTTGAGGATCTGGGCCTCAGGCCTTTATACTCCCTCTTCGTGACCCTTTATGCTTCCAGAGCAGAATAATGGGTCCTGGCACAATGGCCTGCTGCTTTAGGGGCCAGGAGGCCTATAGCTAGCTGGCCTTAGTCTGTCATCTCCTGCTGATGCCATAATACGCTGCATCCCAGCCTAAGGGGGCTAAACAAATGGGGGTTATGTGACAGCCTGATAATCACCTGGGCCTCATAAAAGGGCCAAAAGAAAAAACAAAACAGTTTGAGACTTTGAGGGGACTCCAGGGAAGGAACCTGGGAGTCAGAGCTCTACTTTGGAGCCAGAGAACCTGAAAGAGAGCCCAGAGGGCAGGCTGAAGAGGGCCCAAGTGGGTGAAAGAGCTTTTGTTTGGACTTTTTTCAGAAAGGCACTGAACTTGGAGGGCAACACAGCCAGAGGACTGAGCCACGAGAACCCCAGGACAAACAGAAAACCCTGGTGAGGGGAAATTGAGGCAGCAATTGTCTGCACTGGCAAGTCTGGCCAACAGGGGGTGCTATGGGGCAGGCACACCCACAGACAAGGCCCTTGGCTGAATAAGATTCAGGCCTCAACTCCCTGTAAATTCATTTTCACTAGTGGGAGCTGTGAGAGATTCGCTACAGGAGGAAAAGGTGTGGTGAAATGTTAGAGCAGCAGTAAAACTCTTTAGCAAAGACACAAGGAAATGGATCTCTGGGATTTGCTGCCGAGGTCATGACCCCAGCTTCTATTGTGGGAGCAGTGAGTCAATTTGTCAGAGTCAGCATGCGGCTCGTAGAGTGTGTCCTAAGAGATTGCCTTACTCACACACAATTATGTAATGTAATCTCAGCCCCACTCCGTCTCCCCTGGGGATGGCAAAGTGAAAACCATCTGAGCCGTGTTTCAGGGGAAAATCAATACAGGGTCTAAAGGTCTGGCTGTTGCTCTCGCATGCGAAGACGCAGCGCTCCAAAGCTTTATTGAAGGGGAAGAGGAGGACAGAGACTCAAGGAAGCCTCTTTATTTGTTTTGGCTTCCCAAGAAGAGAGAAGAGGGGTCGTCTACCAAACTCCCTCAGTGTCAGAAACTGAACCACTAAAATACAGCCCAAGTATTGTTCTACTGGGGTCTCAATGCCAAGCAAAACTTTGGAAATGAGCCCAGCAGCATCTACAGCTTTGGGACTGTTTGGTGTCAAATCAGAGATGGAGACTGAGCCAGGGTTGTGGGTGCTGTTGGGCAGTTCAGGTTTAGGAGCCTGTTGTGTGTTTGGATCCAACATTAAGGAATTACATAGCCCAGCAGTGAATCAGGTTAACTTCTCTGTTGTCACCTTCATAGACATTAAGGCCAGAAGGGACCATCATGATCATCTAGCCTGACATCCTTTATAACACAAGCCAGAGAATTTCATCCAGTGATTCCTGCATCTTACCCAACAACTTGTGATTGGACTAAAGCATATCATTTAGAAAGCCATCCAATCTATTTGAAGACTTCAAGTGATGAAGAATCCACCATGTCCCTCATAAGTTGTTCCAATGATTAATTTTTATTTATGAATTATATTTTGTTAGCACCTCATTAATAAACCTTTGAAGCTTATTTCCAGTTGAATTTGTCGACTTTCTAATTCCAGCCACCACAACTTGAAACTAAAGCTGGTCAGAAATTTTTTCAATTAATTGTTTTTCATCAAAAATACTGATTCATCCAAACCCAAATTATTCATGAAATAGGTGGGTATGACAAACTTCCCAAGGAGAAACAATGTTGAGAATTTTTTTTTAATGAGAAAAAATTGCTTTCTGGTTGAAAACAACTTTTTCTTTAGAATTTTAAGCTAATTGGACTAGGGGTTGGGGTGTGTGTGAAAAGAATCAAAATGAAACATTTTGAAATGATTGAAACATAATATTTTGATTGATGGGAAACAAACCCTCCCCTCCTCAAAATGGAGTTTTCAGCTCTTGAATATTTTTGACTTTTCATTCTGCAGCAGAGTACTGGGCAACAGCAGCTGATCCAGCACGCTGATCACGGCAACATCACTTAGCTTTTCCCCCTCTCCCCCCACACATCTGAATATGGGAACTGTGCCAAACTGCTAGATGGAGGATAGGCTGGAGAGAGTTAAAAGCTAATTACCTCACTAGCTCAGAAGGTACAAAGGCTCAGGAAGGAAGGGACAAATGGGGAAGAGAGATTGTGAAAGAGCTGTAGGCTGGTAGTTTCAAGGCCTCTGGGAGGTCTCTCTCTGGCTGCACTTAGGTGCTTAAAGCTGCTGCACAATCTGTAAAGGCAATGAGAACAAACTTTGTAAATAAGCCACTGGCATTTGACCTCAAGAAGGCCTCCGCATAGTTTGGTTGCAAGAAGGCAGGAGCGGACCAGGCCCTGTCACACACCCCAGTTTGAGATGAAAAACTATTTTGAACACTCAGCAATATTGGTGTGATGGAAGAAAACATTTCCTGCTCAGCTCTACACACAATGCCGTTGCCTTGCTCGATCACCAAGCCCTCTAATGTTAGGTATGTTCTCCCCTTGTAGGGACTGGTTGACCGCAATCAAGTCATCTCATAACCCTCTTTTCAACAAACAAAATAGATTGATCTCTGTAGGTAGATGGAGTCTTTCACTGTAAGAGATATTTTGAATCATTCTTGTAGCTTTTCTCTGAAGCATCACACATCTTGAACACTGCAACATCATTTTAAAGTTTGGACACCAGGCTGCTGACAACTCACTCAGGGATATTGTGTCCAAATCAGGCAGAACCCCAGCCCCCACACTCCAGGCATAAACCCTAACCAGCAGGCTAGTGGCCATTTCTGGGGTGTCAGGGCTTTCTGTCTCTCTTTGGGTTTATGTGAAAGTCTTCTAGTGGTCTCTGGTGCACATCAGGAAGATGTTCCAAAATTCTCAACATTTTTCCTGGGACAGGAAAATTGTTTCTTGTCCAGCCCTATTCTTTGCAGAACATTAAGGACATGAAGAAACTCCCCAGACACAGCTGGATTCCAAATAACCATGTTTAGTATGTTTGCATGTAGTTACAAAGCCTAGCTACTGCTGCCCGGGCAGAAGATCAGGAAGATTCACAAGAAAGCTCCCAAACTCTTTAAAGGGATGCAAGGCAAATGCGCTTCACCAGCCCAGCCAGGACTTGGAACCTTCATCATCCTATCTTCTCAGAGGACAAAAAGCTGTTCCCTGGTGCATGCTGCTAGTAACTGGACTGCTCTGCTGGGGAGTGGGGGAGGACAAATTATTCTCCCAGGCCACATACCACAATTGCAAGTGTGTCATAGCCCTGGAGGCTGCAGCACCTGCACTGTGCAGGAGATAATGACCTGCCTACTGGGGGATCCACCAACCCCAACCCCAGCATCCCCCAGCAGAGGAGATGCAAAAGATCCACACCTCCTACATGGGATCCCAGAATCCTGCTCCACTCCCCTGGTTTCACTGCAGCTTGAGCTCGTCTTGCCGGTGGAAGGGGGTGGGAGCAACAGCAGTCCTCTAAGGCCCACTTAACTTGATCGATAGCAGGGTGTTCCTTGACGTGACAGGCAGGAGCTTCCCTGCCCGTCTCGGCTATGTGAGGGGCAGAGGAGGACTGTGAAAGAAATGAGGTATTGCTAAAGACCCAGATGAGGGAAGAGAAGAAAAAGCTTTTTCCCGGCCCCTTTGCAGATTCAATACAATGATGTCAACTGCCCCAAATACCAAATGGGCCCAAATTGTTTGAGGTCCGATGGAGCAGATTCCCAATTGGCTGGGAGGCTGGCAGAGCTGCAAGGATGCATTTCGTAACCACGGCTCTTGGCAAGAAGAATAATCACACTGAAATAACCCTGCTGAAATTGCACAGGGGTCGGAGCGGAAAACACATGCCAAGGAAAGCTCCCACTGTGAAAAAGCTAATGCAATTAGCCCTGACAAGCTTTGTAAACTAAAGGCAGCAAAGCAGGGGAGGGGAAATAGCCCCAGGTCCTTTTGTAGGTGAAATGTAAATGGCTCATTTGGACAAAATGTTCTTTGGCTGGGAGAAAACTGGCTGCAGAAATGTTACAGAAAGCCTGGCTGGGGTTTCCTGGGAACCAAGGAGGGCTGCTCTGCTCTTTGCCTCAGTATGAGGGAGCTTCCTTCTTCCCTTCACTGCCACACGGATTGATGCTCAGAATTTGGCCAATTCTACGTGCTGTCAAGCGGGCTGGCAGGCAGTGTAACCAGCATTCTCACCTGATCAGCTGGGGGAAGGGAAGCGTCTGCCCAATGTGCCCTGGGCCTAAACTCAACACCAACGCGAGGAGGGGAGGGAATGTGATGCATTATTCGGAGCCTGGCCCATTGCACCCTTCCATAGTAGCTTCCTAATGTTTCCCCTGCATCATCACACCAAACCTGGAGGTCCCATGTTGCATCCACCATCCTTTCCACAGTCAAACTAATCCCTTTGGAGCTTTCTGTCATAAACAGATAGTTAAGGGTTAATGTCTCTTTCATCTGTAGAGGGTTAACAAACAGTGAACCTGAAACACCTGACCAGAGGACCAATCGTGAGACAAGATACTTTCAAATCTCAGTGGAGGGAAGTCTTTGTTTGTGTGCTCTTTTTTTGTCCATGTTCTCTCTGGGTTCTGAGAGGGACCAGACATGTAAGCAGATTCCTCCAATCTTTCTGAAAAAATCTCTTCTGTTCTAATTTCAGTAAGTACCAGGAAAAAGGCGAATTTAGTCTTTTGATTGTTTTCTGTATTTGCAAATGTGTATTTTGCTGGAAGTATTTTAAATTGTATTTTTGCTGGGGGGAGGCTTCTCTCTAGTGTCTATAAGCTGAAAGACCCTGTAATATACCATCTTGAATTTACAGAGATGATCTTTACTCTTTCTTTTATTAAAAGTTTTCTTTTTAGAAGACCTGATTGATTTTCCCCTTGTTAAGGCTCAAAGGAAATTGAGTTGGTACTCACCAGGGAATTGGTGAGAGAGAGGAGGGGTGGAGGTGGAATTCCTCTGTGTTTTAAAATTCAAGGAGTTTGAATCATAGTGATCTTCCAGAGTAACCCAGGGAGGGGAAGCCTGGGAGAGGCAATGGTGGGGGAAAGGGTTTACTTTCCTTGTGTCAAGATCTAGGGGATCTGGGTCTTGGGGTCTCCAGGGAAGGTTTTGGGGGGACCAGAGTGTACCAGGCACTGTAAGTCCTGGTTGGTGGCAGCTTATTAGATCTAAGCTGGTAATTAAGCTTAGAGGAGTTCATGCTGGTACCCCATCTTTTGGACTCTAAGGTTCAGATTGGAGACTTATACCATGACACTTACCTCCTCATTCAGCCAGAGGGGTCTCTATTGAGCAATGTAAGGCACAACTTCTTCTCACAGGCACTGAACATGCCCTTTCGCCAGGACTCCTGGACCTTCGGACCAGAAAAGTAGGAGACTAGAACTGGGATTCTATTCCAGGTTCCCTAAAGGGCATGAAAGGGGATTTAATCTAGGCGATTGCTGGGCCAGCGCTGTTTGTATAAGGGGGTGAACAGGGAACAAGAATGCTTACACCAATCACCGAATTCCTGTATTTATTTTTAAAAGGACCTATGCTATCTAGCATTTACGCTGGCTTCCGCTGTAATGTTATTGCTTGGAGGAAGATCTTGCTAGAGCAGTGATTCTCAAACTTTTGTACCAGTGACCCATTTCACATAGCAAACCTCTGAATGCGACCCCCCGCTTATGAATTAAAAACACTTTTGAATATATTTAACACCATTATAAATGCTCAAAGCAAAGCAGGGTTTGGGGTGGAAGCTGACAACTCACAACCCCCCCAGTAATAACCTCACGACCCCCTGAGAGGTCCCAAACCCAGTTTGAGAACCCCTGTGCTAGAGCTTCTAGGAGTGGCTATAGCCAACTGGGCTATGGGCGGTCAGATTAGTGGTTGAAACAAGAGTTCAGCCTCCCAGTTAAAGCTAGATCCAGGGTGGGCAGAGTCCAAGAAACAAGTGGAGGATCAGTAACCAAATGTCAGAGGGTCAACCAGAGGTGAAGCCAGGGATCAAAGCCAGAAGGGAACCAGGTCTGGAGAGGAACAGGGCTAGAACAAAGGTAAACACAGCTGCAGGCATGGTACATATTGGGCAGCTGCTGATCTGCTGGGGGAGGCTGGCTTCTAAACAGGGCTGCTAAACCAGCAGCCAGACAGAGGCTTTGGCCACTCGGTCAGTTCCAAGGCAGTGCAGCTGGACTCACTGGTCGCCTAGAAGCAAAGCCAGTCAGGGAGCTGGCCTGCAGCCCGTCTGGCCTCTAACAGTGGCCTGAAAATATCAGCATCTTTCATTGGCCTCCTCCAGTAAAGTTGCCAGGGGGAGGAGGGGACATTTCAAGAAATACTTTTGAAATTTTCCCCTTAATTTCTTTTGAATTTGAAATTTTGAAAAACGTTGGCCCGCTTTATGCTTGATTCAAAATGGAGGAGGAATCTCCTCTCAAAATTCATTGAAATTCCCCAACCTTTCCCCTTTTTTTAATTTGAAATTTTGTCAGAATGTGACCCCCTCAAGTGAACAGCATTCTCCAGAAGATGATTCTTTTAATTGCTTTTATTAATTATTCTTTGCCTTACAGTATCGTCTGAAACCCCCAATCAGCTAGATACTGTATGACACACAGGCAAAAGTGATCTCTGGCCTGAGAACCTTACAGCCTTCTTAGAAACAAGAAGAAAGAAGCCAGTGTAACAAAGGATGGGAGAGGTGAGAGGAGACAGTGATCACATGATCACATAGGCTTGTGAGGTGCAGTTGAGTTGTGAATCATTTGACAATTAAAAACAAATAGTATCAGCTCTCCTCCAGCTGGCTCTGTAGCCCACACCCACTCTGTGGCATTCTGGCTCCTTCTGCTGGTGGCTGGATCACATCTAGAGATTCATGAGTCTACTGTAGGTAGTGTTAGCAAAAGTGGTTCCCTTAGCTCTAACAGTAGAAGCATCTGGTCTCTTTTCAGAACCAGAGGCCCACAGTTTGATCCTTGTTGCTGACAACTCACCTAGACGCACAGTTACCACTCTAAACTCTTTATAAATGTACCTGTCATATAAAGAGGGTCTCTTGTTGTTATCTTGTCTTATTGAGAAAAACAGAGAACCCCTTATGATCCCACTGTACATGAAGGGTACCTTTTATCAATAGTTTAGAAAGAGTAAATAAATGATGAATAGCTTTTTAGTGGCTTGTGACATAGTTTTTTAGTTTTTAACTAGTTTTAGGTCATTTTCAGGTGTTTTTCACTCTCTCTTTTTTCCAATTTAGCTACATTTCAAAACAAATCAAGTCAAAATAAACCATTTCAAAACTATATCATTATAACTACGTCGCTCAAGGGGTGACGAATGGACACCCAGGAGCAATGTCATTTTACTGACCTAACCCCCCGTGTAGACAGCACTAGGTTGACAGGAAGCTCTTCGACCAGTGTAATAACACCCTCACTGAAGTGTTACAGAGATGCCACTTCAGCGTTGTATGTGAAGACAAACCTTCGGTGTTTCATTTTGAAGTGGCTAAAATCATAGAATATCAGGGTTGGAAGGAACCTCAGGAGGTCATCTAGTCCCAGTCTCTGCTCAAAGCAGGACCAATCCCCAAATAAATCATCCCAGCCAGGGCTTTGTCAAGCCTGACCTTAAAAACCTCTAAGGAAGGAGATTCCACCACCTCCCTAGGTAACCCATTCCAGTGCTTCACCACACTCCTAGTGAAATGGACTGTTTTGATTTTTTTTTCGTTCCCTGTTTTTTTTTTTCAGATAAAACTATTTGCCAAATTCAACCCAAATGTATGAATGGTCTTGGTGCCCTGAAAAATACATTTTCCCCTGAATTTACTATTTGCCCCCCCAAACTTCCCCAGCTCTACTTATATATATATATATATATATATATATATATATATATATTGCACCTTCTATTAATGTGCTTAGAATCATTCATAACACATACTATGATGTGTGCAACATGCTTAAAACATCTGTTCATTGTTTATTAACCTTTCATAAATTACTGATACCTTTAATGTAAAATGTGATCAGGCTGAGAATACTCAAGTCATGGACGAAGCAGAATGCTACAGTGTGTTTAGAACAAGCCCATTTTTCTAAAGCAGTGGGTCCTCACATTTCATTTGTTTGTTCCTGTTCCCCCTGCTGAGGGTTTGAATCTTTCAGTTTACTTTTCCAAACAAGAGGAATGATAACAGCTGGATGCAGAAAAGAAGCATTTCTCTATATAAATTTTTAATTGACTCATAATACTCCGTGTCTTTCACTGCAATATTTTCAACAGTTCCCAAACAGCTCGGAACAGCTCTGAAAGAACACTCCGGAAGGCAAATGTGTTTTTCCCCTTGATGCTGGGAGATGTTGCAAGAAGGTGGGTGAGGTAATATCTTTTATTCAACCAACTTCTGCAGGTGAGAGAAAGACAAGCTTTCGAGCCAGACAGAGCTCTTCTTCAGGAAAGGTACTCAGAGGGTACGTCTATACTTAAAATGCTTCAATGTAGACTGTTCCTACACAAACAGCAGGGGTTCTCCCATTGGAGTAGGTAATCCATCTCCTAGAGACATGGTAGTTGGTTGACAGAAGAATTCTTCTGTTGACTTAGCGCTGCCTACACTGGGAATTAGGTTGGTATAATTATGTCTCTCAAGGATGTGGATTTTTCAGTGTATTCCCATGTAAGTTCCTAGGCCTTGTCTACACTACCAAGTTTAGTTGCCCAAACTGCCGTTTGTCAACCCAAACAGTGAGTGCGTACGTATGGCGAGGCAACTTTTGTCAGGGAAAATGCCTGGTTTTGGCAACAAAATACATCCACCCTTACAAGAGATTTACGTCTTTTTCCTTTACATTTTTATCGACAAAGTGCAAGTGTAGATACCATGCTTCATCTTATCGCTTTAGTTGGCCTCCAGGAAGTGTCACACAATGCCCTTCCTGACTGCTCTGGTCAGCAGTTTGAACTCCACTGCCCTGCAGCCAGGTAACAACCATCTGCCCCTCTCCTTTAGAAGACAAGGTAGTTTTTGAAATTTCATTTCCTGTTTGCTAGGCATGGAGAAGTCTTATTGCATCTTCCCAGGTGACCATGATGGGTTATCGCAGCAAATGCTCTCCTGCTTGAACCACTGTGGAGCTGTTGGATCTGCTCAGTATATGGGGAGAGGAGGCTGTGCAGTCCCAATTGCTCTTAAGCCGTAGGAATTGGGATACCCGCAGGCAGATTTCTCGAGGCTTGTGCGAAAAGGGCTATGTAGACATGCGGACTCACCCCTGCGGCACCTCCTGCTGGTGACTTCTGGGAATTAGCTCTGTTCCAGCCCCGGAGCGCCCTCTGCAGGCTGATGATTCACCTGTCCTCTGGCCCCCATGTCCCTCTCTGGACCTGGTGTCCTTTTACCTGAGGTGCAGCCCCCTGGCAGTAACCCCTTTGTCTTAGGGTCTCCCCTCCCCGGGGAACCCCCACCCACTATTCCCACCTCGCCTCAGTATAAGGCTACTGACAGTCATCATCTAGCCTCACGCCCTGGGGCAGACTGCAGTATCAGCCTACTCATCACTGGCAAGGAAGGTTTGGACCTGCTGCCTTTGCTTACCCCAGGCTGCCCTTTGCAACCCCCAGTACCTGTAGGCCTTGTGCTAGGCCACAGCCTGGGGCTTTCCAGGCTGGAGCCTCCCCAGCATCTCTGCCTTTCCCCAGCCCTGCTCCACTCAGGTACTCAGCTCAGGTCCCTACAGCCAGACCCATTGCCCTCTACAGCTAGAGAGAGAGACTGTTGGGCTGCTGGCTCCCAGCCTCTTATAGGGGCCAGCTGGGCCTGATTGGGGCATGGCCACAGCTGAGCCTACTTTCCCCAGTCAGCCCAGGCTCAGCAGCTCCCAGCCACAACCTTCCCCCAGGACTGTTTTTAACCCTTAAGGGCAGGAGCAGGGAACCACCCTGCTACAGGCTATGATCGGGACACGCTGCAGTGCAGAGCGAAGATAAAGGGGCTGAGGCAGATGTACCATTAGGCAAGGGAGGCAGATGGTTGCTCAGATGCTTCACCTAAGACCTGCCAGTTCTAAAAGAAGCTGGATGCTATCCTCAGTAGCAACCCCACCTCCATCACCAAGAGGCCGGAGAATACTTTGGAGGGCACGGAGGCAGTGGAAAGGGGACCTAACCCAGAGGATGACATTATTGGGACAGGAAGCCAGGAACTGTTCTCCACTCCAGAGGTGTGCATATTACCCAGACCAGCTGATAGGCCTGAACTAGCAGTTCCAAATTCCCCACTGAATACAGGTTTGTGCCAGTTTGTAAAGATGCACAGTTATCCAAATAGTCCCTTAGATGCCTCGGCCACACTTTTTGGACCACATAATCAGCTGGCATAAATCAATATAATTCCACTGGTTTCAGCAATAATTCATACCAGCTGAGGATCTGGCCATTTCTCTTTATTTTTCTTGTCGACAGCAGGATGGCAAAAATAATTAAATGTTGAATCTGCTATGAACCATTTGATGCTGAGAGCAAAGGCAGGAAGAATTTTTGATAAAGATTTGTCTTAGAAGATGGGATTTAGCATATTATAGAATCATAGCAACTGGAGAGGGGAGGCTTTGGAGAGATTCTTCCAGCACTGACACTGCAACTTTCTGCTCTGCTGCCTTGTCTCTTGCTGGGTCACCTGATTCCCCTGATGACTGATGCAAGTGCCATCAGTTATGAGCAGCACAGCTTTCATCTGTCTCCAAAGTTGCCTAAGGAAACAGATAAGAAGAAGTCACCAGAGTCATTTTGTGCTGAATGTGCTTTTTATTTGTCCGTGTTAGTGAAAATAGCCAGCGCAGCGTGTTGGGTGTCATCACAACAGCCCTTAAGCATTGAAACAGCTGCACTAAATCTCACCTTACTGCACCCATTTCGGCTCACTCATGTTAATTTCAAAATAAAATCCAAAATGAAAGAGCTCACTGCAACTTTACAAGGATGGTCGAGCGTGTCTCCATAGCATTCGCTCCTTCTCTGGTCGCCTCTCATGCAACCCAACTCTGCTGCCCACAGTGTAGTTTGCTCAATTGATTATTATCAAATCCACCCATTTGCTTATTCCCCCGACTCTAATCCTTCCCAGGCAAACAAGTCAGAAATCTGGTGGGGGGGGGCTTATAAAAAGTAAAGCAAGAGTTTTACTGAAGATGGGGGTCCTGTGGCACTCCTGGCCTATTCATAATCCACTGGCTTTGGTTTGAGCCCTAATGCAACCCTGGTGTGCTGTTCTTAGTACCTATCAAGCACACACGTTATCCTAAGGGAAATTTCTCCTGTTGATTAGTCTCGGACTAGAATGGAAACAGCTCTCTGGAGAGGAGAAACTGGCAAGTTTTGTGCCAGCCATGAAAAATAAAGAGAGACAGAAACCACACACCCTCCCACACCTCCAGTGCCACTCAGATTCAATTCTGGGGACAGTGATTCGGAAACACATGTTTGTTTCCCTTCAAACGAGTTAAAGAAACTCCTTGAATAATGAATAGGCCTGACAGCCCTGCCTAAAGTGATCTGTGGTTTGGTTTATTTAAATAAACAAATGACATGCAATATACAGCTGTATTTATAGTGACAAGTGATTGCTTGTTAGGAGGGTTTGTTTCTTTTAGCCAGCATGGCTTCATAGACGCTCATTTCATCTTCTCAAGATACTTTAGCACCTGCAAACAAATCATCTTGCAGGACTGTTAATTGTTTTAATGAGCCGTCCTGCACCATTGTATATTCCATAGACTGCATTTTCAGTATCCCCAGCAACATCTTTTTCTTTCTTTGGCCCCTTGAAAGGGTCTCTCACCTCCCCTAATTTACCCACAACCAGCACTGGCTGAACTTGTTTTTTGACTGAAACGTCTTTTTGCCAAAAAAAATTGCAAATTCGGGTTGATCAAACATTTCATGAGTTCCTGATGAATTTGCCAAATTGTTTTGGTTTAAATTTAAAAAAAAAAATCCTGCCACAAAATGGAAACATTTCATTCTGACATTTTTTGAAATGAAACATTAAAATTTTTCAACTCAAAACAACTTTATAGTTTGAAATTTACTTCTATTTTATTTTTTAAACATTTAAAATGCTTAAAAAGTCAGAAACAAAATGAAGCATATTTGACCTGAAATGAATTTTTTTTTACTTTTATGTTTACTAAAAATTTTCTTTAAAAATTGTTTTCTGTGAACCCAAAATTATTTTTACCTGTGTTTTTTGGGGGGGGAGCGTTAGGAGTACAACCAGCGAATCAAAAAAATCAATTATTTGCAGAGATCTACCCACAACACATGGCCTATTAATTTCCCTTTTCTAACCTTTACAGAACAAGTTTTCTCCTACTGCCTGAAACAGCCTTACGCCATGTCTACACTAGCAAACTCACCGATGAAGCTGTACTGCTGTAAGATTGATGGTGTAGCCGCTCTGTGTCGATGGGAGAGACCTCTCCCGTCGACTTAACAAAACTACCTGTACGAGAGGCGGTAGGTATGTCAGTGGGAGAAGCTCTCCCGATCACATAGCATTGTGCACACAAGTGCTTATGCCGATGAAACTTATGTTGCTCAGGGGAGTGTTTTTTTCACATCCCTGAGCAACGTAAGTTTTTCCAACATAACTGGTAACATAGACATAGTCTTAGATCACACATTTAGCAGGTAATCTTCCATAGGGTGGAACAAATTCTTCTCTCATTAGCAACAGGATATGGCCCTGGTCCAAAAAAGCATTTAAGCACATGCTTATCTTTAAGCATGGAAGTAGTCCCCTTATTTCATCTCCTAGTTGTACTTCGACATCAGTGGGACCACTTCCATGTTTAAAGTTAAGCACATATAGTTCAGTACAGCCCTGCTTCATCCCCAGAGCAGGTCCATCCTGGGCACTGAATGTGGCAGGGGTCCTATGAAAAAAAAATAGGTGATCATCTAATTACAGGCTGCATCATAACACATATTTGGAAGAGGGCTGAGTTAAGGTTGCTCTGTCACTCTTCATTCTGGCATTTCCTAACACGTGAATGCTTGACTTTGCAACCTTCACATTCTTTTAATGTGGTCTTTTGTAGGTCTTGGCCTGATGTTGTTATCCCATGAGGATTGTTTCCATAGCCTTCAGTGGGAGGAAAAGATCAAGCACGAAGAACTGAAGATAAAAAAGGAAACACTGAAGTGATGCTACAAGCATCTGCCCATTCTGAACTCACCGATATTTTATCCCAGTGAGGTGCCATCTTTAACGTTATCCAGCTGTGCCCTATGATACTGTGATATTGAAGCAATAATCCTTAGACGATGAACTTGCAGAGATTTGTAGGTGGCTGCCTGACCCTCTTGCATTATTGGAGTGTGTTGTTGTTGTCAAAAAATGTATCCGCTGCTCACACTGTGCGCTTGTAATAACGGAACCTCTAGTTCAATAACAGCTTTTGGAGGCAACTGGAGACTAGCTAGTGTTCTTGGGGCTTTTTCATGTGTTCATTACTTCAAGGCTTCCCCCTTCTCTCTTAGTTTAAGCATTCAGGGATGGAGGATTAAAGAGCTGAATGCATATTTCTCAGAGCAAATGTGCCAGTTTCTTTTGTTTTTTAAACCATATTGCAAATTCACAGCAGCTGTGGATACCCATGTTATATTTTACTGAAACTTTAGGGCATCTTGCTGCAATTTGAGGTGTTTTAGTTTTAAAAAAAAACATATTTGTTACACTAAGAAATACAAGGGAGTCAGTTTATTTCCACTCCACGGTTCCTTGAGTTTTTTTTTTTTTTAAACTCAGCTATGCATATGCTGAATATAAATCATGTCTATTCAATGGATAACACCGTGAGAAATGGATCAGTGTTTCCTGGAGTACTTCTGTAATACCCAATTGTGGGGGGAGTAGTTTGGCTACTCCATAGAGCTCTTTGTTTTCAAAGAAGAAAATGAAAGGGGCTTTAAGATTTACGTTGAGCTCCTGATGGCAGCAGTCAGTCACTGTCACAAGTTGTCTTACAAGCTCTTTTCTGAGTGTGTGGGCAAGTTTTTAGTCTTCTAAGAAATGATACATTATTTTACCTCTGCGTTCCATGCACTGCTCTGCATTGACTCCCACTCTGCTTCTAGGTGTAAATCAAGGTGTGGACATTTAATCAAAAAATCCCTGTATGGTCTGGGAGCAGCTGGTAAATGGGACAGCATCACTCTATTCCCAGTGCGTTGACCTAGCCCTACATTTCAACTCTTTAACGGGAGGCTGCGGAACTTACTTCCTCTGGTTCAGAAGTACCCAGTTTTGTTGGCTCTTGGGACATGACTCAAAATTTCAACTGAGTACTTCCTTGAATTTATACTAGACAATGAAGGTTTTTTCATATGGAGATTGGGGGCATTGACAGGGGATGGCTATTACTGCTGGAAAGCACTAATGATTTGTTTTTAATTGTCTGTAATTCACCTCACTTATCTGTTAATTTGCTGCTTGGCTGAAGATTGCTTGACGGTGTGTTTACATTTTTAGGTCTGTGATGGGGTGTATATACCCCATACTGGTTAACGATGGGCTGATAGGAATGTGAGCCAGTTAGGCTGCTGCATGGCACCTGGAGGGGTGGTAGTGATAAATGATGTTTAAGGCTGGGGACCTGGGTCTCCATAAAGGAAAGAACATAGGGCAGCTGGAGGAGAAGCCAGTGAGGAGCCCCAGGTGAGAAGTGGCTGGGAGTTTCCTCTCTTGGGCTAAAGGCAGAGAGAGGCCTCAGAGCTGTTTGGACTGACATTTGTGGAGAAGCTGTGGCAGAGGCAGCAGAGAGCAGGATCAGCCCGAGTAGGGCCTATAACAGTGGTCCCCAAACTTTTCATGTTGCCCCCCCTTACCCATGTGTGCCCCCTCCCCCGGGACTCAGGGCCAGGAGCGGGGCCATGGCTGTGGGGGGGGGGGAGGAACAGGGGTAAGGGGGGCTGAGGCTGAAGCTGGAGGGGGCTGGGGCTGGGAGCGGAGGTTGAGGGAGAGGTTGGGGCCACAGCCCCCCCCCAATGGTTCTCTGCACCTTGCTGCCAGGTACGGTTGCCAGGCATCCGGTTTTCGACCAGAACACCTAGTCGAAAAGGGACCCTGGTGGCTCCGGTCAGTTAAAAGTCCAGTTGGCCAGCTCTGTGACCAGCTCTATGCCCAGCTCCGAGTGGCTCCTGGGAAGTGGCTGGCATGTCCTTGCTGCTCCTAGGCGGAGGGGCAGCCAGGCAGGGCTCCACACACTGTCCCTGCCCACAGGCACCACCCTGAGGGCTGACTCCGCACCTCTGTTCCTGGGAAATACTGGGGCCTCCTGAGGTCAGTGCCCCTCCCGGGTGCCAATTCCCTGTTCGAGCTCTATACCTCCTCCTGCACCCAAACTCCGTCCCGGAACCCACGCTCCCTCCTGCACCCCATCCCCCTGTCCCAACCTGGAGCCCCCTCCCACAGTCTGACCCCTCAGCCCCAGCCCAGAGCCCCCTCCTGTACCCCCAAACCCCTCATTCCCGGCCCCACCTCAGAGCCCGCACCTCCAGCTGGAGCCCTCACTCCCTCCCGAATTCCACCCCCCTATCCCAGCCTGGTGAAAGTGTGCGAGGGTGGGGGAGAGCAAAGCCAGGGAGGGACGGAGGATGAGGTGAGTGGTGGAGGGGCCTCCAAGAAGAGTCAGGGTGGGGCCATGAGGAAGGGGCAGGGCAAGGGTGTTCTGTTTTCTGCAATTAGAAAGTTGGCAACCCTACTAGGGGGCACACTCCACAGTTTGGGGACCATTGGTCTATAAGAAGCAGGGAGTGGCCGAGCCCAAGAGCAAGGGAATTGGTCCTGCTTTGAGCAGGGGTTGGACTAGATGACCTCCTGAGGTCCCTTCCAGCCCTGATATTCTATGGTTCTATGATTTTATGAAGCGCAGCTCCTGGAGCTGCCGAGTAGGGGCAGGACTCCCGCGCAGGAGCCTGGGCAGCGAGACACTTCAGGGGATTCGCTTACTGGAGCCCTGAGGTGAGAGTTGCCATTGGCAAGAAGTCGTCCAGGGAGGCAGCAACAGGGAGTGTGTTGGTGCAGACCACAGCTGCTCATTACCAGGTCTGTGGACTGGAACCCATTGTAGAAGACCTGATGTAACAACACGGGGCTCTTGTTTTATTGGACTTAGTTATCCTGAAAGAGGGGGAGCTAAAACATAACCCTGGCCCGAGGGCCGAGTCACAAGAGACCAGCCGCCATGGCACCAAAGCCACTGTCAGCAGTGGGTGCTAGAGAGGGAAGAGCTGTTATGCCACAGCCAGCCACAAGGGAGTATGTCAGTGGTGAATCGACACTGCCACATGGCGACATGCCAAGGTTGCATGGGCCTATAAAAAATTGTGCCTGGCGTATTTGTCAGTTACTGATTCAGGGCAAAAATTGCACTGGATCTGCTCAGCACTTTTGAAAATCAGGCCATTTATTTAGGTGACTAAATATGGACTTAGAAGCTTAAGCTTTAGGCTCCTAAATTTGAGAATCTTGGCCAGTGAGTCTTGTCCTCCCACACAACTTTAGTTCCAAGAAAATGATGCCCTGAAACTATTCATGACAATTCTCTGATTCCTACAAGATGGAGTTTCAAAATAATCAGAATCTACATGCTGTCCAGGAAATCTAGAAATTAAACTGGCTTTTTCAAGTATCTACAGTACACCAGCTATGCACCCTGCAGAGCAGTGAGGCTTCTTCCAATTATATTTTGGGGCTGTTGTTAATTTTTGGCAGGCTCTGGGAGGAAAAGGAGCTTGCACATAGCAAGTGTCAGGCTGTTGTTTTCATATTTAAAGAAGAGCTTGGGGGAGGGGCGGAGAGAACAGAGCACACAGGGCACTGCCAAGATTTGTGACCTTGCATTAGTGCGAGCTAAGCAACTTTGGCACAGCCCCTAGGACTGAAGTGGGGATGGGAAGAGCTTGTCCTATTCCCATCTCCTCCTGCTGGGAACGCGCGCGCACACACACACAAAACAAGGGATTAACTTAACACATGTAGGAAAGAAGAGCATCAGGATTCAAACATGGACTTCTGTGTGGATACAGCTCGCCAAGATCTCCAGGTGTGAGGGGATGCTCGCCTATCACCCCTGAATGGAAATCGCAAGTCATCCACGGAGCTTCACTCCCTCCTTCCCGCCCCCACCATTCCCAAATCTCTCTTTCCTCTGCCTTCTCAGCATAAAATGGAGACGGAAAAACTGGCTTTTGCTCAGTCATTTGTTCTTCACATATTTTAATAGATCCAAGATGGCACAAGCTCCAGAGGGACAAAATGGCTTTTCAGAGCCATGATAGAATTTATGAGTGTGTTTGGGGAGAACAATGGGGAGGGATTTGTTGCATTTAAAATGGGAAGATATTTGCTAATATCTATAGGGGTCTTTTTTCCTTGGCATAGAATTTCAAGTGATATGATTCTCTTCTCAGGGCTTAAAATATCCTTAGAGGGCCTTTAATTACCTAACAATGGAATTTCATTTGTGACAGAATTTTAAGGCCCAGACATCTATTTTAAATAGCTGCATAATGCTGTTTCCTTTGAGGAGGCAGGCAGGGAGCTGCTTTCTAATCATAGGCAGCAGTAAAGAAGCATGTATTCAGGATGGGAGGTTTGAGTCTTCCACCATGGAATGCTGTATACTCTGGGTGGAGAAGGGAAATTCTGTTTCATGGAGGATTTGAAGACTTCAAACCTTGGTTTGGTTCTGATTAGGAATGAAATCTGAAAATTTAGAAATTTTCTGTGACAGAACATCACACCCGTCCCTCCTGCCAAAAAAGTTGTTATGAGTCCATCAAAACAGTTCATTTTCATTTTGACTTTTTTATATAATAATACAAAATCAAAACATTTCAAAAGAAAAAATTAGAACATTGTGTTCTGAAAATGTTTCAGCACGTTAGACCTTGGTTCCTAAAATGAAATTTTGGTGAAATTGACATGATTTCATGGCGCATTTTTATTCTGGCTAAACCATGTTTTCTGACAGAAACACGGTTCCATCCAAGTTTTTCTGACCAGCTTTCATGCTGTGTACCTGCACAGAGGCCAGGTGAGAATAGATCTGCACTGTAGGTTAGGGTGCCCCAAGTGACAAAAAAGCAGTTACATCAGAAGAGAAATCAAAATAAACCTATTTATTTCAGACCTGAAATACACAATTATTCTTATTCTCATTGCATTGACTCTCTGCAAGAAGGGCAGGAAACCTGCTGGAAAATACCTTGCAGAGTGGATGGTTGGCTCTCGGCTCCCTTTGCCAGCGAGGCGTGGAACTTGATTTGACTACTCGCCTTCCCGAGATCCACCTCAGAGCTCTCTAAAAGCTAGATCTGTGACCCTGGGGAACTGTCTACACTGACCCTTGTCTTGCTTCGTCGTGTGTGGAGTCTCTTCCCCAGGAGATTTGGAGGAGCAATTTCCCTTCATCACCCTTAATACATTTCTGTAAGTGAGATTCCAGCCACTCAGGACATTCTCTGTGCTTAGTAGCTGAAACTTGTCCCATTTTCCTGCTGTTGTTTTATCACAAGGACTAACCCAGATGTTTGAAGGAGGTGCCATTAACAGTCTTGATACTTCAATTTTTGCTGACACAAGGGGTGTGTGGGATCCCTGTAACCTCCATCTAAAAGAGAGATGTCAGTGTATCAACCTGCTAACTTGCTTTCTCTGTAGGCCTAGAAACCAGAGTGGTGGTCAGTTTAATTCTTGAGAGTGTCCTTTCAAAAGGAAGTGTGGCCTGATGAGGATGGGAGCATAGTAGTTGTTCTACTGCTAATGGGAAGCCTTATGTTCAATATTTTCTGCTCACGTGTCTACAACAGAATGACAAGTAGCTTACCCTTAGAGACCTTTTGGACAATTATGTGAATAAACTCAATGGGACCTGTCAATAGGCTCAAAGAATCCACCTTGTTTTTACTGACGTACGTTCAGAATAACTCTATTGACTTCAGCTGATTGACGTTTTGGCAGAAAGTTAGGTTGTTTCTTATTTTGCAGTTATTCATTCCTGAAGACTGGCCGTGTCATATATTACAGAGATAGCACTTGGAGCATGAAGTTATTGGAGGCTGTTCTCATGCTATTTTCTGCCTGATTGGGAGCAGGAAGTACTGGAAATCTGAGGCCAGATTCTATATTTTTTTTTAATGCAACATTTTACGTCCTCTTTGAACTGGGTTGGCCGACTGCACTAGATTCAGAGTAATGGGGGATAAGGCCCATGCTGTCTGATTTCATGAGAGTTCTAGCCCAGTTTTGGAGCTTCCAGGGTCTGAACAGCATGGTCAAGCTTTGAAAATGCCACAGTCCTGACCATTTTGGGGTTCATCTATCCTGACTGCTACTTGTGCTGCAATATGTAGTAACCACTCAGGAGTCAGGTAGGCTGGAAAAAAGGCACAGCACCGGGGTTACTTGGCTCAGCCTGACTGTGCTCAGCCTTCTCAATGTCTAGCTAACTCTGGGTGTGATGGGGTGAGAGCTCCACACTAGCCCTGCAAGAGTGGAATTGGGCCAGGTGGGCCCAATCAACTAATTAGGCTGCAAACAGGCTGCTTTAGGCCAGAGGGAGCTGATTGGAGAGAGGCTCACCTGTGCAGGAACTGGTGGGGCCTATAAAGTCAGGTAGAGGCCCACAGACTGGGTGGCTGCTGAGAAAGGGCAGTCACTCCCAGGGACGAAGGAGGAGTGTTGAGGGACTGCTGGGAAAGACGGCAGGCAGGCAGCAGTCTCTCCATGGGAAGAGGGGGGGCGATTCTTGGAGCTGGTACACCCAGAATGAGACAGGGAGCCAGTGTGGTAGGAAGCAGCCCAGGGAAGGAGCAGGGAGGACAGAATGATGAGATACTAGACAGGATGGGCCAGTGCTCAAAGGTGGCACTGAGCATTCTCTCTCTTAGGCGCTTAGCTGGCTGGTTCTTGCTCACATGCTCAGGATCTAACTGTGTGGATTGGGAAATAATTTTTCCTTGAGTTTGATTGGCAGGGACCTTGTGTGCAGGAGGGGGTGGTTTTGCCTTCCTCTGCAATGTGGAGTGCGGGTCACTTTCCAGAATTATCTGGAGATATCTCACTTAATCATTTCCCTGCTATTGCAAGGGCCTCGGGCACTGGTGCCCCTCAGTCCCTCCTGTTCTCTGCCTGTGACACATCAGAGTCTAATCTCCTGTGGGATGTAATACCTTGGGCTAATTTCTGTTGTGGGTTTAGTGTGCAAGTTCTGGGAGGAGCTATACAGGAGATCAGACTGGATGATGTCATGTTTTCTTGGGGCCTTAAAGTCAGTGAGGTATTATAAATCTCATGGCCTTCTCAAGTGCTTCTGACTGCTTAAACTTCACCCAGAGCAGATGGCCCAGCTAATGCCAATGGCTACCCTTTCAGGTCACCTGCATGTTTCATTTTCACTAATGAGGCCTGGCACCATTGAAATGCATAGTCTATAGTAGGCCCACAACTGTAACCGGGTCTTGTAAAATGTCTGGGTTTGTCAGTGACTGATGTTGGCACTGCTGTTCTGTAACTTTCACTTCCTGCTTCCCAGCATCTGAATTAACCTCTTCCTTTTCCCCTGTGCGCATCAACTCCACCAGTGATACAGAATGTACTAAGAGACAAGTGAAGTGAGGACATATCTTTTATTGGACCAGCTTTGGCTGGTGGAAGGGTCAAGCTTTAAAGCTACACAGAGCTCTTCTTCAAGTCTGCAAATGTGCGGTAAATATACTATTATTTAGTATAATTGTATATACTCTTATATATACTTCCAGCAGCTCCCATTGGCCTGGATCAGCAATCCATGGCCAGTGGGAGCCACGATCGGCCGGACCTGCTTATGAGGCAGGTAAATACACCTGCCTAGCCCAGCCCACCAGGGGCTTTCCCTACACAAGTGGTGACCCCTGTTTGAAAAAGCCTGTACTAAACTGTCTCAAGAATAGCAGAGATGGGGGACAACAAGAAACTCAGTTTTGGATGGACCTCTGGGGCTCTTTTCCTAGGTGGAATGGAGGCTTCCCAGACTCAGTCTGGTTCCCATGGCTTGGAAATTTTAACAATAGGGCAATAGGAAATGAAAAGGGATGCTATTTTCCTTTCTTTAGTGTGACTTTTAAAAAAAAGGCATTGAAAGCACCCAGCTGGATTTACTGTCCGTAAATTGTGTGTGTTTGTGTATGAATAGTGTGTGTTTGTGTTGGCTTTTGTTCATGAACTCAAGCGAAGGTGTGGAGGAAGGAGGGGCTATAGCTCTGGAATGGTGTTAGCTAAGCCCTTACTGGCTAATAAATGTAGGTGTTAATGGCTTGTTTTTGTGTTCTTTGGTTGCCATAGAGATGGCCTACATGAACTAATGGGTTTGTTTAAGTGTTCTGTTTCTGTAGCTACCCCTTCTGCTTTTTTCCATGCCCAGTGATTGGAATTAGTTTCGAACAACAGCCTTGGCAGTTTTAGTCCACAGACAGCAAGAAGCAGCTGGGGGAAAGTGTTTAAGAAAATGGCCACACAGAACTACTAAAATAGATACAAGAACCATCAGTGAGAAGAGCAGTGGAATCACATGAGGGTATTTTGAAGGCTGGTTTATGGATTAGTAGCTTATGTGCCATGAAATGTCCAGCTTGCATCTCCGTATTAGCAGAACAGGAAATTCTCTGTGTAGGAGGGTGGGGCTGGGGGATGTCAGCCAGCATATGTGAAAACAGACACAGGTATAACAAAAGGAGAGGCGGGTACCCAGCGCTTGCAAAGGAAAGTACTGTGGGCACGCAATAAGGAAGGGCAGGTAGTCCTGTGTATGGTGAGGCATAGGGCTGCTGGTGGGAGGAATAGAATTTCAATCTTTTGTTTACAATTGTTATGCCAGGGGTTAGTGGGTGTAACAACTGCCTTTCATTCAGTGGAAAAAGTGGTTCCCCAAAGGAACTCAGCTGGTTAGCTGGAACAATAGGAACTACCACCCAAAACACAGGCACATGCAAGAATGGGATAGGACAGGAGCCGTGCAGCCCTACGATTCTATTGTGATCAGATATTGAACTAAGGGGCTGGGGATGGATTTGATTTTGTGTGAGTGAGAGAGACAGAAGCAGCAGAAGGTCAAGGAGGCAGCAGAACATGCCCTGAGAGTGTAGCCCTGAGGAAAAAAGCCTAGTGAGAAAGGACTTTTTGCTTTAAGTCCTGGCTGATAGTTTCTGTGCTCACCATTCCAAGCCTCTATCTCCTGTTGTGTGATTCTTCCTGTGTTCAGGGAAACAGGAGTTAATGTACACTTGTTGTAAATATAAGCAGGATTGCATCAAACAAATGTACCAGACTCCCGTCAACAATTTCTTCTCCTGACAGAAAGACACCCTAGACCTTGAATTTTGCTAATTGATCATTGCCAAAGGCATAACAGGATTAAAAATGTATCTGATTCTGTATCAAGTTTTCTGATTTCAACTTCAGAGAATAGCTTGCTTGCAATGTTTGCATCTCCTGTGCAAGCTCTTGGCTAGAGTTCAGCTAGAGACAATTGCAAAGTACCAGAGGTTGTGGAAGCTTTTTCCCTGGAGGTTTTCAAAGGGAGGCTGAATAGCTGTCTGTCTTGAATGGTTTAGACATAGCAAATCCTGCATCCTAGCAGGAGGTTAGACTAGCTGCCCCTTGCAGACCCTTCTAACCCTATGGGTCTATGATTCTATGATCCATGCCTGTGTCCCTTCAGCTACGAACCTTGCCACAGCCATCCACCCAGCCTTGCCTCTGTCACCACCAGAGTGCACTGGGCTCTACACTGGAATCCATCAGGAAGCTACACCGGGTGAAGAACTGCAGGTTGCTGACGGAGCCCATCGCACTACTGCCTGCATTGATTTCCTGTGCACTTCTGGTGCTGATGTTGAGCTGGAAAGGCCTGTGTGGCTTGTGAAGAGGCAGGTAGCACACACCTTACTGGCACACTTGAGATCCGTGGATGCATTTAAGTTAGCGGTCCCCGGTGTGGCTGTTTAGGTCTAACCACAAGGCACTGTTAGTGGGGGTTCTCCTAGCTCAGGAACTGGCTCACTCCGATAGTCTGACAAAGCAGGAGTCTGAGAATTGGAACATAAGTCCGAAGGGACCACTAGATCATCTAGCTGGACTCCGGTGTACCACAGGTCAGAGACATTACGCCTGTATTGAGCGCATGGTGTAAGGGTACTTGTCTTGCAAGCCCTCACCTGCATGGGATAGGGTACTATATATGTTTGATTCCAGGGCAGAGACTTGCCATCGGTTCAACTGCTGTATAAAATGTCTTTCTGTTAAGAAATTGTGCTGCTAACGCATAGAACAGTGGTGATGAGAACACTTTTATAAACTGGCAAACGAAACACATCAGGGACTAGCTGATTATTTGGAACAATTCTAACCAAACATGAGTTTGGAAATAAATCTAGTCCTGCTCCGTTTCCAAATTAAAGTGGGTTTGGTTTAGCCCTGTCCAATCAGCCCATTGTCAGAAGCCAAAAAGGACCCTGGTGCCTCTCGTCTCAGACAGACTGAAGCAGTGTTCCAGGGAGCTGCAGAATATTTCAAGGCAAACATGGTAGAACTAAAAGCCAGGAGTAGGGAATGAGCAGGAGAAGGGGAAAGCACCTGATGCAGCCTGGTTGCGTTTGGGTGGATGTTGCTGCTTTGAAGACCTAGATATGGGGCTGCATATTGGCAAAAGTGAGTTAACCTTGAATGCTAAATCCCCATATTGGAGTTAACCATGTACCCTCAACTCAAGCCGCTGTCCTGGTAATGCAGGTGTCTCATTCACAGAGGCTGGACTCTGGCTTTGGCAAGGCACTCAATTATCCCTGTTACTAATTCCTCTACATTATAGTAAGCCAACCATGCAACCTTATTGGTGTCACTTCAGATAACAAGGTAACATTGGTGCCTTATCAGAGGTGATGATGACCATGCTGGAGTGCCATGCAGAAGGAATTGGCTTATTGGTGTACAGCTCTCAAGCGGCCAGCCAGCCAACACCACAGCTATAAGTTTTATCCAGGTTAAGAGACAGGATGTCTTTGCCCATCGCCTAGAGACTGCCCTGGAGGAAGGCTGGCTCTGGGACAAGTACAGCAGATGCTCATTACTTTGCTGTACCTTCCCTCTAGACTCACAGGACAATGCTGCAGTGCTAATGCCAGGAGAGCCAAGAGATGTCTGGGCAACCATAGAGGCATGTGCACCACTGCTACTCCTCTTGAAGCCAGTACAGAGCCCAAAGGCATTTTTGGAGCCAGGCTGGACGATGAAAGCGAGAGAACTTAATGAGGCTTTCTCCACTGCAGGAGTAGAAATGATCTGATGAACAGCTTCATTGGAAGCTACTGCCACAGTTTTGATCTGCTGGGATGAAGGGATATATGTAAAATAGGTGCAAAGGTGCAAAGTGAGATTCTTCCCCAGCAGCCTTTCCTACAATAAGGAGTCCTGAGTTGGGTTACTGTGGGCCAGGAGGGGCCAGCTAACCTCAGATGCTGCACCTGGAGGGGAATAGGGATTGACAGGGCCTAATGGCAGAGGAAGCCCAACTGGGGGAGGAGAGGGATAAGAGTACAAAGCCAGGAAATGAGAGCAGGAAGGGCTGCAGTCATTCCTTAGAGGGAATGGAGTTAGCCAGGGACAATGAGATCCTGGGGGAGCACAAACCCTGGGGTCCTGTCCTGGACTAGAGAGTCTTACAAGAGGCCTAGGGGGTGAAGTAGCCATGGAGAGCAGAGGAATCTGTTGGGGTAAACCCAGAGATAGAGAAGTGGGGTAAGAAGAAGCCCAGGGAAACAGCAGCAAGGTCTGAGACTGAGCAGACCTAGGTTGCTAGTCTAGGGAACCTGGATTGGAATTCGGAATTGCAGGTGGGCCTAGGTTCCCCCACCAGCCGCTGGCAATGAAGCATGGATCCTGGAGCTGGGACTGAAGGCTGCCTGAGATGACGTATGGACAGCTTGTCTGGTGGGTTACCTCTAAAGGGGGATCATAGGGACCTGGATAGGGGGCTGAGTCACAAAGCAGGAACACCCTGAGTCATGGAAAGAAGGGAGGAGGGGGGTTGTAGTGCAAGCAGCCAACAGAAGAAGACACCAGATGAGGCAAAAACTCATTCCCATTGTTACAGGTTTGATCACAGAAACCCAACTGGGAACTGCCAACTGAAGTGCCAAAACTACTTCTGCCCCTGCTTTCCCTGTCAGCTTGGGACTCCAGCACCTTGTCTTGTTGAGCCAGACACTCCCATCTGCTCCACACAGACCAAGGGTCTGAACCACATGCCCCAAAGCTGCAGACTTAACTGAAAGCCACTTAATAAATGTTCCTGTCTTTAACACTGAAATGCCCAACTCCCAAAGGGGTCTAAACCCCAGATAAATCCGTTGTACCCTGTTTAAAGCTTATACAGGGTAAACTCATAATTTTTTTGCCCTCTATAAAACTGATAGAGAGAGATGCACATCTGTTTCCCTGCCTGCCCCCCCCCCCAGGTATTAATACATATTCTGGGTTAACTAATAAGTAAAAAGTGATTTTATTAAATACAGAAAGTAGGATTTAAGTGGTTCCAAGTAATAGCAGACAGAACAAAGTGAATTACCAAGTAAAATAAAATAAACACACAAATCTAAGCCTAATACAGTAATAAAACTGAATACAGATAAAATCTCACCCTCAGAGATTCATAAGTTTCTTGCACAGACTGGATGCCTTCCTAGTCTGGGCACAATCCTTTCCTCGATACAGCCCTTGTTGCAGCTCAGGTTGTAGCTAGGGGATTTCTCATGGTGGCTGCCCTGTTTTGTTCTGTTCCATCCACTTATACCTCTTTTGCATAAGGTGGGAATCCTTTGTCCCTCTCTGGGTTCCCACTCCCTCCTTCTCAATGGAAAAGCACCAGGTTAAAGATGGATTCCAGTTCAGGTGACATGATCACATGTCACTGCAAGACTTCATTACCCACTTGCCAGCACACACGTATACAGGAAGACTTGCAAGTAAAACAGAGCCATCTACAGTCAATTGTCCTGGTTAATGGGAGCCATCAAGATTCCAAACCTCCATTAATGGCCCACACTTTGCATAATTACAATAGGCCCTCAGAGTTATATTTCATATTTCTAGTTTCTGATACAAGAGTAGTACATTTAGACAAATAGGATGACCACACTCAGTAGATTATAAGCTTTGTAATGATACCTTACAATAGACCTTTTGCATATTCCAGTTATATTATATAGGTCTGTCGCATCTTATGCACATTTAAGACGCGTGATTTCAGCTTTACACGGTCAGCAAAAACAAAAACAAAACAAAACAAAAAGAGAAAAATAACAATTTTAATATTGTACATGTAGTGCGGACGATTCCGCCAGCCATTCAACCCTAGGGTTTTAGCTTGTAATTGAAAACTCAGCATATAGGACTAGATCCTGGTCCCACTTATGTCAGGAGCAAAGACTCTTAGAAGTATCTAGGCACCAAACTCCCTTTGATTTGGAATTGGGACCAAACCCCCTACTGAGTTCAGTGAGAGAAAGAGGAAGCCTAAAAAAACTGCAAACTCTGGTGTTTGGAGAGTGTGGTGCAATTTGCAAAATAACTCAATCTGGCCTGATGTATTCCTTTGGTATTATTGGAGTTAGTGGGCATCCATTCTTCGAGAGGAAGCATGGCCTGCAGGTTAAAGGCTTACGACTGGAAGCCTCTTGATAGTAATACTTGCTTAACGCAAATAGTTGGGTTAATTTAACAAGCTCTGGTTTCAGTGAAAGTTATGCATGAACGTCTGAGGACAAAAACTTTCACACTTGGGAAGTGCCCTCAGATCAAAACATGTCCTGTGGCTTTGAAACTGCAACAGGAAACCAGATGGGGGGAGGTTCTAGGCAGAAGCTGCGAGTGCCTCTCTGGGTCTAAGGGCTCTGTTAAGCCTTAGGTACCACAAATCCTGCCTAAGAAGCTGAGCTGAGACTGCTACAAATCTCTGTATGGTGCAGAGCTGAGGTGGCTTAGGCTGAAGCGTCAGAGAGAGCAGTAGCCTCTGGCGTGACCCTCCTTCCCCAGCAATTAAAGCTGAAATTACTTCGGCTGACTCAGGTAGTAGAGCCCCTGGAACAGCCCATGCAGTCCAGACCTGCCACAATTCTTGGCCTCTATCTACCCAGAGCATCAAATTGAGTGGGGAAGAGGGAAGTGGCTGGGATGCACTCACAACTGCCAGAGGAGGAGTAGGTTGGGACTATTGCTAAAACACCCGGAGCCTGTTGGGAGTCATACCTAGGTTGTGTTTGCTGGTTTTCCCAAGCTTATTCTGGTGTTTCCCCCTCCTCCCTCCAAAAAAGTTTTCTTTGTTTTAACTCCCTGGACTAAGTACTTGCCAGTGGGAAAGTATTGCCTATCAGAGGTGCCCAGCATGGTATATAGCTTCCCAGGTTTCTAGCAGGATGTGGGGTTGAGCCAGTGTTTGAGTCTTTAGAAGCAACCCCTAGAAAACTGAACCCAGCCCCTTTTTTTGCTGCTGAGAACACCCGACAGAATGGTTATACTTATCTTAAGGAGATTTCTTGATCAGTGTTAGAAGAAATTGATGCTACCTGTGACCCTCTACCATTGTCACAGGGCAGAAGGCACTGTAGACGTACAAACTATTAATGTGCCTGAGATCACTCATTTGGTCTCCTCTGGATTACAAAAGCAAGACTGCCTGTCTGGTGTTTGTACAGCACCTAGCATAATGGGGTTGGTGGTCCATGACTGGGGCCCATAGGTGCTACTACCATAATACAAATATCTCCATGTAACAAAGTACCAGAGTGGGAAGTGCCTAGACTAGGAGATTGCTTGATTAATCAGTTTAGCCTTTAACAATAAACACAGACAGCCAGGAAGCAGGTGAGGTATTAAAAGGCCAAAGAGCAGGTGAGGAAGTGACTGTTAATAAAATAAACTCAGAGCCTGATGACCTCATTCACTGGGTCCTTTTTATGCTGGTGTCTCAGAGTTGAAGGTTCACGGGGATAAAGAAGGAGGGGGCCAAGCCTGCCATTTTAACACAAGGACAATCCCCAGGAAAATGTGCCTGCGGAAAGGCTATAAAATTGAGCTCTCTAGGTATTTTACTTTAAGCAGTTAAGAGGGAATTGAAATGGCTCATGGGACTCTTGTGGATTCTCTGCACATGGGTAAATCTCATCCTTAATAGAAAAGATGAAAGGCAGGTGGTCCAGAGGAAAGACATCAAGACACCTAAATTCTAATTTGGCTGTGCCACTGACCTGCTGATCTTGAGCAAGTTATTTACCATTCTGGTGCCTCTTTTCCCAATTTGTCTGTCTTGTAAATGGAGATGGTCAGTTTTTCGACTAAACTTTTTTGGTCAGAAAATGCTCATTTGCCGGAACCAAATTGTTGAAACCAAAACTTTCAGTGGGAAGTTTTCTGAGCTCTAGGATGGAATTTCTGGGAGGGCACAGGAGAGAGAGAGTGAACTACCCCAGAAGATCCAATAGTTTGGTGGTTTGGAGTTCAAGGTATGCCCATGCTGTGAGGGGGGCTGGTAACCCTGTGGCAATGAATCTCAGCCTCGCGTCTATAGACTCAAACTTGCAGTGTTCACACTAATGGGCTAAAAATAGCCATATAGATGTTCTTGCTCAGGCTGGAACTGGGGCTCTGAGAATCACCCCCTTGGTCAGGGTTCAGAACCCAAGCTCCAGCTTGAGTGGGAATATCCATATATTGGGGGGAGTGATAGCTCAGTGGTTTGAGCCTGCTAACTCCAGGGTTGTAAGCTCCATCCTTAAGGGATCTAGGGCAAAAATTTGTCTGGGGATTGGTCCTCCTTTGAGCATGGGGTTGGACTGGATGACTTCCTGAGGTCCTTTCCAACCCTGATATTCTATAGTGTAGGGATGGTTCAGATACACCTTTAATCCCGTGGGATGTGGCAGACTCAGGTTCAAGTCACTGCTCTGAATCAGGCAGAGTAGGACTTCAATCTTGGTCTTGCCAGGTGTCTTTCATATATATATATGTATAGTGAAAGGTCTCAGTTTTATCCCAACTGCAGAATAAAACCAAATGCCCAAATCTTTGAATTTTTCATGAAACAGAATTTGTGTTTTCCAGCCAGCCCTACTTACAGACAAAGATTGTCTCATACTCTGTATTTATGCATGAGTGCCTGATCTCAGCTGAGGCCTCTTGGGGCTCAGTTCATTATTTATATTGTAGTAGCATCTGAAGAATAATGTTAACAGAGGAGGGGATGGGTGCTGCACCCCAAACTATAGATAAAACTCAAGAAGTAGACAGAAATAGTCAGTAGACCAAATTCAGACCTAACGTTAGTGAGTATAACTCACTAAAGATGAACCCACTACTGATTTGCCCTGAGTGTTTTTACAGTTAAGTATCCCTGTATTTGGTTATAACACACATCAGGGACAGTCTAAATGGAGTCAGTCTCTATCTCGGCCAAGTGGAAGGAAAGTAGTTGCTACTATGGAAATCTGCCTAGCCAATTTTGTAGTGATAGATGAAACATTCAGTGAGACTTGCTAAAGTAAAACACCCATTTGCTTGTATTAAAGAAGAGAATGAAAAGAGTAAAGCAAAGGGCAGATATGGCTGAAAACCTTTGGTTCAGCAATTTTATTAGTATATACACTGAGTAGAAACTAAGACACATTTTCCCAGATGCACACAATCCTATTGGAAGAATTATGGATGCACTGAGAGTGGCTCCGTTGTTAAAGTTACACCAGGGTTTTCCTTTTAATGGCACCTTTGCACTCTTCTTAGAGAGAGAGATGAATCTCAGTCTGGAATATATAGCTAGTGATGGCTGAATATCAGATGCTTATCTGAACCTCCTGTGTCTGAAAGTTATGGGTGGAAACATGAAGAAGCTTTCTCATTTTTAAAAAGAAATTTGGTACTTCCTACTTCTGAAGAGGTCAGAAATGCCATCACAGCAACACTTATCTTCCTCTTCTGGCCGGACCCAGGAAGTACAGATGCAAGTAGCTATGAGACAATGAAGACAGTAGCTGCACTTTGACCCTCCAGAATAATTTGGTTTGAGTTTTTTGGGCAAAAATTAGGGCTGGATGGAAAACAACAGTTCCATTTCACTGAAAAATTTAAAATTTTTGAGTTTTGTTTTTGCTCTGATGTGGAACGAAAATCAGACCTTTTCAAATTGTTCATGAATAAACAGGAGAGCAAGAGAGACCCTGGCCTTGCCAAGAACTAGAGCCCTCACCTGGGATGGGGGAAACCTACACCAATGTCCTTGCTCTGCCTGAGTCAGAGTAAAGACTTGAACCTGGGCCTGCCACATCCTGGGCACATGCCCTAACCAGACTGTAGAGCCAAATGCCTCCTCTTGAAACTCTTCCACTTGGTATAAATAATTAAGTATTCAGTGAGCCAGTGCAAGCTAGAGCATGGTACTGTGGCCTGGGGTTTCAGGGCATTTGCTGCTGATATGAGCCCCAGCTCCAATTCCTCTCTTTGCTTGATTGAGGGGTGGGAGATGAACCTGTGCCCTCGCCAGCATGCTATGGATAAGGCTCTCTGACTTGAGGAAACTAGAAAAGCAACATACCAAGATACAAAAATCTCAGAAGAGATGGATGGAACACGATTAGATTTCCTGGACCAAAGTCTTAGTAGAGGAGCCAAATATGTTAAACCAAGCCAAGTTCATGAGTGTCCTCTGGGATCTAGTAAGAAATCATGATAAATTTGACATTCTCATGAGGCTGTATTAAGTATTGGAAGAAGCAACCCACATTCTGGACTCAACTGAAGTTGACTTTGAGGGAATGTGGAATGCCCTTAGGGATTGTATAATGTCTGGGAAATCTATTGAGGAAAGTAGGAAGTATTTAGGTCAATGGTCAAAGACACAATGAATGAAATTCTTCCCTCCATTAACTGCCTCCAACTGCATTCTTAAAACACACCATCCAAGGCATGCCAAATAATATTAAAAAAATATGCTCTGTTGTCTTATGAATTAAGCACAGGCAACAATCAGGAGACTTTCAAAATATATGGATGAATTGGTAAATGGGTAAGATGATGGGAGTTTTTAAAAGAGGCTGAAGCAAATATATCATCAAAAAACCTCCACTGAATTAAGGAAACTTCAATTTGCAACTATTTATTTATATTATCATAGCACTAAGATCCCCAGTCGTAGACTTTTTCAAACTCTTTGAAAGAAAACAGATCTTCAGCACGTCAGCCCTTCAGGACATTTTCAGTGTTTGTACATCACCAAGCATAAATCTCAGGTGGGTCTTTAGGGACTACCATCTTATAAGTATTTAATAAGATAAGTAGGGGCTGGCCTGACAGAGGGAGAAAGGCCTGGCTGCAGGGAGCTAGAAACAGGATACCTGAGTGGAGCAGGGCTGGGGAAAGGCAGAGAAGCTGGGAAGCTGCAGCTTGGAAAGCCCCAGGCTGTGGCCAAGCATAAGACCAACAGGTACTGGGGGTTGCAGAGGGCAGCCCAGGGGTAGGCCAAGGCATCAGGTCCAAACCTAACCTTGCTAGTGATGAGTAGGCTGATACTGCAATCTGCCCCAAGGTGTGGGGACTAGACAACACCTGGCAGTAGCCTTATACTGAGGAGAGGTCGGGATAGTGGGTGGGGGCTCCCCTGGGAGGGGGAGACCCTGAGAGAAAGGGGTTACTGCCAGGGGGCAGCACTCAGCCAACAGGGCACTGGGGTCTAGGAGGGACATGGGGCCAGAGGGCAGGTGGATCACCAGCCTTCAGAGGGTGCTCCGGAGCTGGAACAAGCTAATTCCTGGAAGTCACCAGCAGGAGGCACCACAGGAGTGAGTCCGCTCTTCTAACATGTCTTATGGACTCAGAGTAAAAATTGGTCACTAGCGTAGAGGATCTCGGTGGAGAACCATTCAAGCAAGAGGGAGTTGTCACCTCTTCATAGTCAGCCGGCAAGGTAATGCAAGATTCTGTCTTCTACCCTTGCCACATTGAACAACAGCCAATGGAAAACCATCAAGGACAATTTCAAACTATTGAAAGCATTTGGCAGTGAAAAGGAACATTACAGCAGGCAGGAGGCCTTCCTGGCTATGAATTAAAGAGAATAAACTGCTTTGGTGAAGGAAAAGGCATCCTGGATTCATTTACTAAGGAAACCCCTTTAAGGAGCAAGGGACTTCCATGAACATTTGGATCCTAGTTCTTGTGAAATTAGTCAGTTCTGCAATTGACTGATCTTTTGGTGGTGAAGCCTACTTTATTAGACAGGAAAAGTACCTACCAATATGTGTAGATCCTGTTTTATGACTTTTGTTTCCATCACTTTCACTTCTGGTTAAATCTTTATTCTTTCTTAAATTAACCTACTTTTAGTTTGTTATGAGGGCTCACGAGTGCTATATGGTACACAGGAGTGGCGGGTTTCAGGTAAAACTGTCACACTGCTCCTCTGAGGGTGGAGGATCTCGAATTTCTGTGAGGAGACAGTGAAGGGGACTGCATATAAGAGGGGAGTGAATCAAAGGGACTCAGGGACTGGGGATGCACCTCTTAACTTGCAAGGCAAAGTTAGGGCTGGCATAGCCCAGAGGTGAGTGCTTGAATGGCTGAAAGGCTGCTGGTCCTAAAGAGCTGACATCCAGCTACCACAAGCAAGACCCCCTCTCACTGGAGGCAGCAGGGAAGTAACGTATAACTAAGGCTAAGATTTAGTCATTGGTATTTTTAGTAAAAGTCATGGGCAGGTCATGGGCAATAGACAACAATTCATGGCCTGTGACCTGTCCATGACTTGTACTATAAATACCCCTGACTAAATCTTAGCTGCTCCAGTGGGAGAGAGGCTGCCGACGCTGCTCTGGCGGTGGGGCTACTGTAGTACACATGATAATCAGATATCTCATCCAATCCACACAGCAGCTAAATTGGCTCATATAAATGTAACTTATTCACTTAAATAAGACTCTTGTGCATCCCTTCATCTAAACAGATGTTACTCCACTCTGTCACCATTCTGAATGGTTCTGCACTTCTTCGAGCGTGGTGACTCAGCAGCAAGAGTAGCCCTGGGAACTGATTCTTCTTCCTGGAAATTCAGATCTACTAGTAACTAAGGGCCAGACTTTTAAAGGTATTTAGGCACCTCAGGTACAGATAGGCACCTGGTGGGATTTTTAGAATCCGCTAAACTGTTACAGATTGCCATGAGAGTTAGGGGTCTAGGTGCTTTTGAGAATTCCTTCTTGGGTGCTAGCTGGTGACTCTTGCCCACATGCTCAGGGTTTAGCTGATCGCCATATTTGGGGTCGGGAAGGAATTTTCCTCCAGGGCGGATTGGCAGGTGCCCTGGAGGTTTTTCGCCTTCCCCTGCAGCGTGGGGCACGGGTCGCTTGCTGGTGGTGTCTCTGCAGCTTGAGGTCTTCAAACCATTTTTGAGGATTTCAATAACTCGGTCCTGGGATAGGGGTTGTTATAAAATTGGATGGGTGGGGTTCTGTGGCCTGCCTTGTGCAGGAGGTCAGACTAGATGATCAGATTGGTCCCTTCTGACCTATGAGTCTATGAGTCTATGAGAATCCCAGTGGGCACCTTTCTGCACTGTAGGTGCCTGAATCATAGGACTGGAAGGGACCACGGGAAGTCATCTAATCCAGTTCCCTGTACTCCTGGCAGGACTAAGGATTATACCTTTAAATCTCTGGCCTTACATGTCAACAAGAATGATTGATTTGCCTCAAAATCAGTCTGCAAAAATTAGGTTTATCCCAATATCAACCTCCATGCAAAATTACTGTACATTCTTGGGTCATTCTCATGAAAGATGCACTACTGTGTCCCTATTGGTAAAATATCTGACCTGCATCCAAGTTCAGAAACTTGCTCTAAACACAGATTTACATTGTTTTCTCAATATTTACTACTGTGGGGCCTTCAAATGGGACATGCAAGTGCTTCAATAAATGAACTGCAGCATATGTAATCACTTGTAATCACTGCTTATGTAATCACTTCTGCAGCCCCCCCACCCCCAACAAATGTCATTTTATAACTAGGCTTGGCAGGATGAGGTTTATTGGTAAATGTGGGTAAACATCAATTTTACCAAACACAAAATCTGATGAAAAAATATTTCCATGGATGATGATCAAACTGACAGATAAAGTAAGACAAATGCTGCTTGAAAACTTATTATATTTAATTCACGATATTCACTTTATATATTTTGGCATATGGTGTTGACAATTTGTGTTTTTAAATTATAAAACTTTAACTTTTTATTTCTGACTATTGTCTGACCCCTACCACTGTCCAATCCCCCTCCCCATAAATTTTCACAACTGTGAACATTTAAATCAATAAAAATATAAAAAATGCTTAATATCTATCCATCAAAGTTATTACAAAAGATTGAAATCTGCCAAGTTGATTTATAATTTACTAGAGCACAGTTCTGTACTGAAAATGGACTCTGACAATGGTATGGTAGGGTTCCACAGCTATTGTCTCTAAATGATTTCATATCTAATGAGCTGAGTTGACAATTCAAAATATTTTAGTTTCTAGCTTCCAGCCTCACGAATTCAACCACTGAAGGCCTAGACAAAGCCATCCCTTGGGTAGGGCAAATTGGGGTGACCGCTCTGGGTCCTGCACTTTTGGGGGGCCTCGTTGGCCGGTGAGATTGGCCAGCGCAGTCAGTCCTGGAAGACATAGCTGTGGGAACTAAGGGAACAAGGGGTGCTGCAGCACCCACAGGGTCCTGGCTGCTGGCCCTGGGCTCCCAGCTGCTGCCCTATATGCCCAGGGAGCTGCTGCTGCCCCGTGCCTGGAGCTTTGCTCTGGGGCCAAGGGGAGGGGAGACAGAGGTAATAGGGCTGGCTTTCAGAGTGAGGCCCCCAAGCCGGCAGGGGCTGATTTTTTCCAGGCCCCAGACTCCCCTACGGACGGCCCTGGCCATAGAAGTGGTTGAAAATTGTGTATCATCCATAGAATAGTTTTAGTTCCATTGACAGATATGGGGACTACATGAGTGTAACAGCGGGGGATTTAGTAGAAAGCTGTGTGATAATACAGACGGGGAATCCTTATCCTGCTCATTCTTTAGGCTCTGCTGATTCTTCTAATACTAATGAAAAGCAGTAAACTGTTTCCTGTCAGGGTATGGGAGACAGGGTAGTGAGGCAATATTTCTTATTGGACTAACTTCTCTTGGTGGAGGAAACAAGCTTTTGAGCTACACAGAACCCTTCCTCAGATCTGGGGAAGGTAACTAGAATGCCCAAGCTAAATACAAGGTGAGACAGAATGTTAAATATGAAGGTTTCTCACATGCTGTAGGAGATCACTTAAAATGAAGTGTGCAAATAAAGGTTAGCAGGGGCAGTGTAGAGTGTGTTACAAATTGTTGTAATGAGACATAAAAAGAGTGTCTGTGTTGAGCCCATGGTTTTCAGGGTCTGGCAGAGTTATGAATCTAAGCTCCCAGGCTCATCTTTTTGAAGGTGTTGTTGGGGTTCCTTTGAGGAGTAGGACTGAAAGGTCAGATGTGGAGTGACTGCTCTGTGAAAAGTGTTCACCCACAGGTAATGGGGTTTTGTCTCATGATTTTTCTGGTTTCACCCACTTAGTTGTTGGGGCATTTGATGCACTGGGGGAGGTACACCACATATTGTGTTAGGCATGTATTGGATGGATGGATCTTGAAAGGCGTGTTGGAGGGGCGGTATTGATCATTGAAGAATTGAAGAGGTGAAGTTCTGTCAGTAGGTTTTGTGTCTGGTGCTGCTTTGAGTTAGTGTGAAGCCAGAACGGGAAGGGGATAGGAAAGATTTTTCATGCTGTGGTCCCTATCCAGTATGGGTTGCCATTGTGTGATACCCCATATTCTTTATAGTGTGAGGTAGTAGGTGACAAATTAGGGTATGTGGCCAGCAAGGTTTTATCTGTATTGAAGCAGGTTCTCCTGAGGTATTCGGGTGCCCCATTCTATGATGTGATCTATTTCTCTGAAGTGTCCTTGCTTGGTGAAGGTGGTTTTTAATGTGTTTAGATGTGTATTTAATGATACTGCTAGATTCTTTCTGGAAGGCATAAAGGGAGACTGCCAGGCTGCGGAAGACAGTTAAAGAAATTGAGGTTCAGGTAATCTTTGGTGGGATGCTACCTGTCCCTACAGAAGGAAAGCTAAGGCAAGACAAGATTATGATGCTCAACATATGGCTCAGACAATGGTGGTGTAAAGAGGGCTTTGCAATGGTCAGCCACTGGAAAGCATTCATGGACAGATGATTGTACTCATGGGATGGACTCCATCTCAGTAGGGAGAGAAAAAGACTTCTGGGATGGAAGTGGGCACAACTGATTAAAAGACCTTTAAATTAGGGACTCAGGGGAGATGGTTGGGAGATGAGCATGTAATCTCTATACCTGATTCTAATATTGATCAGAAGAAAAATAGAGTGAGAGAATACAACAACAGAGAAAGGAACAATCGAAGGTAGGAGAATAGTGCCAATGACAGCAACAGTCCAGTGGGTGATACTGGCAGTAAAATGACTCTAGTTAATTGGGTGAGGAATCTGAGTGAAGCCAAGCAGAAGTAACTTAAATATCTGTACACCAACATAAGGAGCTTTCATAACACAACAATGGAATTAGAATTACTGGTGCAGGAAATGAAAACAGATATTATAGAGATAACAGAACCATAGTGGAATAAGTAGTTGTGACTGGCATACAAGCACTGAAGGGTATGTGCGGGTCATGAAAGACAGAAATGAAGGTAAAGGTGGTGGAATAGGATTGTATATGAATGATGAGGTTGACTATCAAGAAATTAGAAGTGATGGAATGGATAAAACAGAATCTGTTTGGGTCAATATCACTTTGGAGAAGAAAGCTATCAGAGCCACCATTGGGATAGTCCTTGGTATGCTACAGACACCCAGAATCCAGTCTGGATATGGATAGAGACCTTTTTAATTAAATAATATTACTGGGAATTGTGTAATTTTGGGAGATTTTAATTTCTCAGATACGGAGGACAAGTGCTACTAATAGTGGTAGGGCCCAGATATGCCTGGATGTGATAGCTGACAGATTTCTTCACCAAATAGTCACCAAACCAACACGAGGGGATGCCATCTTAGCTTTAGTATTGGTAAGGAGAGTAGCAAGGACCTCATAGAAGAACATAGTGCAGAGGAAACCTTGGTTCAAGTGATCATGGGCTAATTTAATTTAAATGAAAGGAGAAACAAGATAGGTCTGCAAGGAGGGTCCTTGATTTCAAAAGGGCAAACTTAAAAAGTTAAGGGAGTGAGTTAGCGAAGTGAACTGGGCAGAAGAACTCAAGGATCTGACTGTGGCAGAGGCATAGAATTAATGTAAGTCGAAGCTGCAGAAGCTCTCTGAAGCTTGGATCCCAACCAAGAGGGAAAAAATTGTAGGGAAGGGTTGCAGACCAGACTGGATGAGCAAGCATCTCAGACAAGGTATTGAGAGAAAGCAGAAAAAGGAATGGAAGACGGGAAGGATCAGCAAGGAAAGCTACCTTTTGCAGGTCAAAAAGTGTAGGGAGAAAAGTGAGAACTACCAAAACCAAGCGCAGTTGGACCTTGCAATGGCAATTAAAGCCCATAATAAAAGGTTCTATAGCCATCTCAATAAAAAGAAAGCAAGGATGGAAGAAGTGGGACTGCTAAACACTGAGGATGGAGTGTGACTAAAGATAATCTAGGTATGGGCTAACACCTAAATGAACATTTTGCCTCAGTTTTTAATAAGGTTAATGAAGTCCTTGGGGGGCAGTGGCTGGGTGACTAATGGAAATGAGATGTGGAAGACGAAATTACCACATCTGAGGTGGAAGTCAAACTCAGACAGCTTAATGGGACCAAATCGGGGGGCCTGGATAATCTCCATCCAAGAATATTAAAGGAACTGGCACATGAAACTGCAAGCCCAGTAGCAAGGATTTTTAATGCATCCGTGAACTCAGGGATCATAACCTGTGACTGGAGAATTGCTAATATAGTACCTATTTTTAAGAAGGGAGTGGGAGGGGAAGTGATTCAGGAAACTATAGGCCTGTTAAGATCAAGCGTAGTATCTGATCTCAGTTGTATGCAAGACCCTGGAACAAATTTTGAAAAGGCAAGTAGTTAAGAGCACAGAGGTAAAACTGGGATAAAATACAATATGGTTTTACAAAAGTAGATCATGTCAGATCTACCTGATGTCTTTCTTTGAGATGATAA
This sequence comes from Gopherus flavomarginatus, assembly GCF_025201925.1. Classification (NCBI taxonomy): domain Eukaryota; kingdom Metazoa; phylum Chordata; order Testudines; family Testudinidae; genus Gopherus; species Gopherus flavomarginatus. The sequence goes on along the minus strand of NC_066626.1, from coordinate 4,156,591 downwards.
CAGATTTTTTTTAAGATCACTGAAATGCAGTAGATCTAATCTATCTGGATTTCAGTAAGGCATTTGATATAGTTCCACATGGGAAATTATTAGTTAAATTAGAGAAGATGGGGATTAATACAAGAATAGAAAAGTGGATAAGGAACTGGTTAAAGAGCAGGCTACAATAGCTCATCCTGAAAGGTGACCTGTCAGGCTGGAGAGAGGTTACTAATGGAGTTCCACAGAGATCGGTCTTGGGACTGATCTTATTTAACATGCTTATTCATGACCTTGGCACAAAAAGTGGGAGTGTGCTAATAAAATTTGCAGATGACATAAAGTTGGAGGTATTCCCAATACAGAGAAGGATCAAAATGTCGCATAAGAATGTCCAGAGAACCTTGAAAACTAGAGTAATAGAAAAGGGATGAAATATAATAATGCAAACTGTAAGGTCATGTACTCTAGGGACTAACAAGAAGTTTTCCTATAAGTTGGGGACATATCAGTGTGAAGCAACAGAGGAGAAAGACCTGGGTATACTGGCTATGACCTGCCAATGTGATGCAGCTGTGAAAAAGGCTAATGCGATCCTAGGATGCATTAGGGGAAGTACTTCCAGTAGAGATAGGGAAGTGTTTTTGCCATTTGCAAGGCACTGGTGAGACCTCATCTGGAATACTGTGTGCAGTTCTTGTCTCCCATGTTTAAGAAGGATGAATTCAAACTGGAACAGGTTCAGAGAAGGGATACTAGGATGATCAGAGGAATGAAAAACCTACTCAGCTTGATTAGCCTAACCAAAGAGTGAGGGGAGATGTGATTTGCTCTCTATAAATACACCAGAGGGATAAATACCAGGAAGGGAGAGGAGTTATTTAACTTAAGGGCCAATGTTAACACAAGAACAACTGGATATAAACTAGCCATCAGCAAGTTTAGGCGTGAACTTAGATGCAGGTTTTGAACCATCAGAGGAGTGAAGTTCTGGAACAGCCTTCCAAGGAGAGCACTGGGAGCAAAAAACCTAACTGGTTCCAAAACTGAGCTTGATAAATTTATGGCTGGAGATGGGACACAAATGGGAGGGCTCTGGCTTACTGCAGAGAATTCTTCCCTAAGTGTCTGGCTGGTGGGTCTCGCTCACATGCTCAGGGTCTAACTGATCGCAATATTTGGGTTCAGGAAGGAATTTCCCCCCAGGTCAAATTGGCAGAGACCATTGGGTTTTTTGTCTTCCTCTGCAGCATTGGGCAGGGTCTAGAACTAGAGTAAATGGTGAATTCTCTATAACCTAGTCTCTAAACCAGTCAGTAACTCAGCCAGAGGTTAAGGGTCTGTTGCAGAGTGGGTGGGTGAGGTTCTGTGGCCTGGAATGTGCAGGAGGTCAGACTTAGATGCTCATGATGGTCTCCCTACTGGCCTAATATTCTGAGTCTGTGTATTCTGGATTTTCTCCTCAGAACATTTTCTGTGGTATCTGAGTGACAGATTTCTTGGTGTGTTTGGAGTGGTTGCTGGATCTGTGGAGGTAAATGTGGTGACTCGTGGATTTCTGTCTATAGCCATCTGTAGGGTTCTACTGATGAAGTTGATTGTGGTGTCTAGGAAGTTGCTGCTGCTGTGGGAGACATCCTAGTACTCACGGCTGTTCGGAGTATTTGCACAAAAGTGTTTTTTAAATATAAAGGTTATAGTGGGTGAGGCAGAGGCAAATTAAGGTTTCCTAGGGCCCTGGGCCAGAGGAAGTGGGGGCCACGCCCTCATTCCACTCCTTCTGCGTGCGGTTCCATCCACAGCCCCACCCCTTCCTGGGGGTCGTCCCTCCCATTCTGCTCCCCACTGCCCTTTTTCTTCTTTCTGCCCCTCGCCCACTGTAGCCCCAAGACTGAAGAAGTTCTGTCTCTGTGCCACAGCCCTGGGGCGCAGTAGGGAGCAAGAACTCCTCAATCCCAGGGCTGCAGTGGGGTCCAGGTGCTGTGGCTTTCCCTACCACCCCTCGCACTTCTATGGGGGACCAGGGTCATGGCACTGGGGCTTCTCCCACCCGCCGCTTCTGCTGGAGAGGGGGTCGGGCACAGGGGCTTCCCCTGCCGCCCTGCGGCTTCTGCCAGGTATGGGTTGAGGGTGCTTGGGCTTCTCCCACCAGAGGCCTTCTGCTGGGGACAGGCTCAGGGGTCGCTGTCGGGGGGAAGGCTTCCCTTGTCCCACAGCTGCTGCCGGGGATGGAGTTATGGGCCAGTGGGGGTGGGGACTTCCCTGTCATATGGCTTTTGCATGGACAGGTTCGGGTGCTGTTGGAGGGGGATTTTTTCTTGGGACTTGGCCAGGACCCCTGGATATGGGCCCCATCGGCCCAGTAGCTAATCCACCATTGGGGTAAGGATGAAGTGGATGAGTTTGCTGATGTATCTGGGGTGGATTTCCAAGCAGTGTACATTTTCCTGTACAGTTTGAGGCAGGCAGCAATGCCACCAGGGTGGAGATGTTAGTGTAGAGAGAGGTGATATCCAGGGTGGCAAGGATGATGTTCTGGGGGAGGGAAAGCAGATCTGACTCTTTCTAGGCAAAGGGAGCTGCTTGAGTAAGACGAGGCCATGTCTACATGGAAACTATACCCTGTCCTCAGTGAACCACAACACCAATGCCTTTCAGAGTATCCATCCCACAGCCAGCAGCCTCGAAAACAATGTCCCCATCACTTTGACAGCAGCAGCAGCCAGTGCTTTTTGCTTCATTTTGTGATCCGTTGATGTTTCAATTACAAACCCCATCGTTAAGTGTTTAATGCTGCTATTTTAAATGGCATCCGGCTGTGCTGCAGTTTAAAAAAAAAAAAAAGACAAAACTCCTTAAATCAAAGGGGAAGTTACACAGCTGAATACAAAGAAAAATAGTTTGGTTTGATTTCCTCCCCCCAGGGCTTTAGCTAAAGCCTTTGTAATGTTCCAAACCTGAGTTTTTGGCTGACATGTACTCTCTTCGGTTGACTGACCTTGCTTTTTGCATATTTCTAAAAAACCTGACAAGGTACCAGAGAGTTATTTAAGTTGATAATGTCTCTCCTACCCATGCACAGTAGTCACTCTCCATAACTATTTTTTAATGTATAAATTAAAGGCTAATAGTAGCCTTGCCCTCTTTCAGGCAGGGATCTGATCCCCAAGCGGATAAACCAGGCGAGCAAAGGAAAACAGCACTAGCTGACTATTATCTTTAATAAGGGAGGTTTAAACCCTGTTCTTTTTAAACTCAAGGGCACATCAGTTTGCGGGAAAATGCTGTTTCACTCCTGGCTCTTAAAGGTCAGTAACCTGTTGGATTATGCAAGGTAGAAATTAAATTTCAACAGAAATTTGACCTTAAGAAATGGCTTAATTGGGAAGTTAGATCTTTTCCCATTGAACACTCTACAGTAGGAAAAAATACTTCACGTTATAACAGTTAGGGCTTGTCTACATCAGAAAGTTGCAGCGCTGGTGAGGGAGTTACAGCGCTGCAACTTAGGAGGTGTACACATCTGCAGGGCACCACCAGCGCTGCAACTCCCTGTTTGCAGCGCTGGCCGTACTCCCGTTTTGTCTCGGGTGTAGAGGATCCAGCGCTGGTGATCCAGCGCTGGTAATCAAGTATAGACACTTACCAGCGCTTTTCTTGACCTCCGTGGAATAAGCAGGTATCCCAACATACCTGAGGAAGCCTCTGGTAATCAAGCTGGTCTCCTTCCCCGTCTTGCTCTCGCGTTCCCCGAACCCCGAGCAAGCAGGTCTCCTTCCCTGCGGTTTGCAGGGTGGTTCGGGGAACGCGAGAGCAAACCGCGGCGAAGCTGGTCTCCTTTCCCGGTTTGCTCTCTCGTTCCCCGAACCCCCGAGCAAGCAGGTCTCCTTCCCTGAGGTTTGCTGTGTGGTTCCGGGAACGCGAGAGCAAACCGCAGCGAAGCTGGTCTCCTTTCCCGGTTTGCTCTCTCGTTCCCCGAACAAGCAGGTCTCCTTCCCTGCGGTTTGCAGGGTGATTCGGGGAACGCGAGAGCAAACCGCGGCGAAGCTGGTCTCCTTTCCCGGTTTGCTCTCGCGTTCCCCGAACCCCCCTTGAAGCCGCCCAACAGCACTGCAGTGTGGCCACATCTAACACCACTTGCAGCGCTGGTTGCTGTAAGTGTGGCCACTCTGCAGCGCTGGCCCTATACAGCTGTACTAATACAGCTGTAACAACCAGCGCTGCAAAATTTTAGATGTAGACATGGCCTTAGTTAGCTTTGCCGTTGGGCCCAGGATGTGCTATATCAGAGGAACCTGCACTATCTTAGACTAAGCCCCACACATTAGTAGACACATCTCATGGATACCTTGTCTGCACAACTGGGAATGGCAGGCCATCCCCTCCCCACCACAACTAACTGCACAACATCCCTTTGGTAGCCAATAACACAAAGACAGAATTAGGGAAGCATGTAATGCATTTGAGCTTCTCCTAATGTGAAGTAGCTGCTGGAAACAAGAATGAGATCCAGCACCACGTGACCTGTCAGTACTATGCAGACCCATCAGCAAGCTGTTTCAAATGAAAACCAAGGAAGCCATCATAGAATACTTTAAGAGAAAAGACCATAGGCAAGGTTCTCTGCTCCATTCCACTCCTGCGTGCTGCTCAGGCAATGTAAAGGGAGCAGAAATCACGGGCGTCCCTTGCTGGATATTCCCCAGGTTAGGGTGAATCCCCCTACTTCCTCGCAGCCCTGGTACAGGAGACATGTGGAACGGAAGAAAGAGGGGTGGAGCAAAAAGAATGAGTTACATAAGAACAGCCGTACCGAGTCAGACCAAAGGTCCGTCTAGCCCAGTATCCTGTCTACCGACAATGGCCAATGCCAGGTGCCCCAGAGGGAGTGAATCTAACAGGCAATGATCAAATGATCTCTCTCCTGCCATCCATCTCCATCCTCTGACGAACAGAGGCTAAGGACACCATTCCTTACCCATCCTGGCTAATAGCCACTTATGGACTTAACCACCATGAATTTATCCAGTTCTCTTTTAAACGCTGTTATAGTCCAAGCCTTCACAACCTCCTCAGGTAAGGAGTTCCGCAAATTGACTGTGTGCTGCATGAAGAAGAACTTCCTTTTATTTATTTTAAACCTCCTGCCTATTAATTTCATTTGGTGACCCCTAGTTCTTGTATTACGGGAATAAGTAAATAACTTTTCCTTATCCACTTTCTCCACATCACTCATGATTTTATATACTTCTATCATATCCCCCCTTATTCTCCTCTTTTCCAAGCTGAAGAGTCCTAGGCTCTTTAATCTTTCCTTGTATGGGACCCTCTCCAAATCCCTAATCATTTTAGTTACCCTTTTCTGAACCTTTTCTAGTGCCAGTATATCTTTTTTGAGGTGAGGAGACCACATCTGTACACAGTATTCGAGATGTGGGCGTACCATGGATTTATACAGGGCAATAATATATTCTCAGTCTTATTCTCGATCCTCTTTTTAATGATTCCTAACATCCTGTTCGCTTTTTTGACAACCTCTGCACACTGTGTGAACATCTTCAGAGAACTGTCCACGATGACTCCAAGATCTTTTTCCTGACCTGTTGTAGCTAAATTAGCCCCCATCATATTGTATGTATAGTTGGGGTTATTTTTTCCAGTGTGCATTACTTTACATTTATCCACATTAAATTTCACTAGCCATTTTGTTGCCCAATCACTTAGTTTTGTGAGATCTTTTTGAAGTTCTTCACAGTCTGCTTTGGTCTTAACTATCTTGAGCAGTTTAGTATCATTTGCAAACTTTGCCACCTCACTGTTTACCCCTTTCTCCAGATCATTTATGAATAAGTTGAATAGGATTGGTCCTAGGACTGACCCTTGGGGAACACCACTAGTTACCCCTCTCCATTCTGAGTATTTACCGTTAATTCCTACCCTTTGTTCCCTGTCTTTTAACCAGTTCTCAATCTATGAAAGGACCTTCCCTTTTATCCCATGACAGCTTAATTTATGTAAGAGCCTTTAGTGAGGGACCTTGTCAAAGGCTTTCTGGAAATCTAAGTACACTATGTCTAAGTCCCCCTTGTCCACCTGTTTGTTGACCCCTTCAAAAAACTCTAATAGATTAATAAGACACAATTTCCCTTTACAGAAACTATGTTGACTATTGCTCAACAGTTTATGTTTTTCTATGCGTCTGACAATTTTATTCTTAATTATTGTTTCGACTAATTTGACAGGTACCAACGTTAGACTTACTGGGCTGTAATTGCCGGGATCACCTCTACAGCCCTTTTTAAATATTGATGTTACATTAGTTAACTTCCAGTCATTGGGTACAGAAGCCAATTTAAAGGACAGGTTACAAACCTTAGTTAATTGTTCCGCAACTTCACATTTGAGTTGCACTCTGGCCATTTCCAGCTGAGTTGCATGGTCCCTTGGGGACTATAACCATCTGGCTAAAGGTAGAGCAATCCTCAGGTTGCTCCAACCTGTGCAGTGATTTGAGCTTGGACAACCAGCTCCCTGCCCACCTCGAAGCTCTACTGTGCCCATCTTCAGTCTGGTCTCATGTTTTTTGCTGCATAAAGTACACTTGTTATAATACACGGGACTATATGAACTGACTGCTCTTGGCTATACAGAGCCAATCAAAGTAGTCTTAGCAGAATTTGGGTGTTTACGCATTCACTGTAGGCAAACAAATTCTAGTAGGTAAGAAAAAATTTCAGGCAATATTAATACAGCCTAGCTTTAATATTTCAGAATAAACAAAAAAATACAAACTGCCCTCTCCCCAAATGTAGAGATATTTCAAATCGCAGGTGCTCTAAAGAGATTCTGCAGCACTACAGGGATTCTTCCCGGTATTTGACACATATCAAGTGATCTTCTCCTGATATTCACAATAGAAAGGACTTGTACTTGGAAGGAAGGAGGAGAAAATGGATTAGAAATATTCATGAATTCACCAACCTCTGATGACATTCTGGATCAAAATGGAGAAAAATCTGTATTTCCAAACTAAAATTAGGGTTTGAAATACAGTGAAATTGCTTGAGCCTGTATATGTCAATGTACATTTAAACAAAGGGGTCTTTGCCCTTCCTTCATCCATAGCTTGCATTTGTGCTCCTTTGAAAGTCGATGAGATTTGAACTTAAGAGACCAACTCACCACAAGGTTCAGAATTGCAACTAAGCACTGTACTGAACTCAGGGTTATGTACTACATCTCATGCTGCACAGCCCAGGAGAGGGAGGCTATGAGCTAGTTATGCTCCTCCAGAGTTTGGGCTGCTCCCAGAAATATTTTGAAATTTTTTGCACCCAAAACCCCCAAGACACATGCAACCAACTCCAGAAAATCCTGCCTGCTCCAGAGCAGGGACTTTAATATGCAACTTCCTCATATGCTAGCATAGGCCCCTCTTTCTCAATTTGATCAGAAATTCCACCCTGACTCTGAGAAACCTTCCAAATAAGGTTGGCAGTAGAGTTGCCCATTATCTTTTTAATGCTTCTGTGTTGACTGGATCAGGCTTGAGGTATTCTTCTTGCAGGATAGGTTTGAAACAGATACTTCACTTTATCCCAGTTTCCAGTGTCTTCTAGTTAAGCTTTATGTTCCCTGGCCAACACTTCTGCAGCAATATTAGATTCCTGTCAGGCTGTTCTTTTGCACTGCTACATGCTAGAGTATCTTCAGTGGGGGCTTCCAGTCTGCTCGAGCCCTCTTCACAGAAACAAATGCCCGCCATAAATGTGCTAAGGGACTTGCCATGGGAGTTAGCCCACACTGGCTGAATTGAGTCTCAAATGTTATATATTTACTGCTTGTTTCCATCTAGCCTTATTAGCCTGTAGCCACTTTGTGCAGCGGGTGTGCTGAAAAACTGCCTGTGGTTGCTCTGATCTGCAGTGCATGGACCAGCATGCTCCCCTGATCTGTTCTGATTCCTCAGATCCATGCCTGCAATAAAGGTCCAATACACAGGAGAGCTGAGCAGAAGCTGGACATGATGGCCAATAGACACAGCGCAGGTCTGCATCCACTGTCCTTAAAATGCTTCTCCAGATTTCATTGTTTCCGTTACACAAAGCAATTAGAACTGCATGAGGGACCCACAGAATTGGCCCATCTCTTCTCTGCTTCCAATCACTCCATAGGTTTCAATGTGCTCGGTTTCCCTCCAACTGCTGGGTTGCTGGCTCACTAATCACTCCAGCCTTAGCTGTGTTTTACAATATTTTGGCATGTGCCCAACCCTACTGAATATGAGCGGGAAGGTTCTCTTATTGTCACTTTTGTGACATCTGGATTTGCTGATTCTAATGGCATAATCTTTACCAGCTGGAGTCATCTGGCGGTTTGCAGTCTCGGGACAAGCTTTGCTGGAAGGCCTACTGCACACAAGCGAAACCATTAAAAAATCAAACTCGGCTGGTTTCCCAGTGTGCCAGTGTCACTGCAACTTCCTGACAGTTTGCCTTTAATGTTGATAGCTCTTTGGATCAAGTGCTGGCCATATGCTGAAAGTGGCATGCAACTGACCTCTGCTCCAGTATGGGTTTGGAGTTTCCTGGGTATGTTTGCTTCTCTATTGACATTGTGATGAGTGCTCCTCCATCTGTCTTCATTCTTATGGTCTACATTGATGCCCAGAACACTTCAGCACGCTGTTTGCTGTCTCTGCTATTTATTGCACCAGACATCTTTTTTTTTTTGGGGGGGGGGTGAAGAGGGAAGGAGAGACAGGCTTCTGCCAAGATTTGCTGTATGATTTTCCCACTTACTGCTTAGTCATCTCTTTCTGAGGTCCTAGTTCCACCTCCTGTTGTGTAGAACAACCTGATTTCATTCTCTCTGCCATAAGGGTGAAAATGATCAGTGAAACTGCAAGAAAGCACCATTCCAATGGTACTTGATCTGCAAAAAGGCTACGTCCCTTTGGGATTGGGCTTGATGATGATCATTCTCTTTGGTCACTTTGTGTTTGCTACCACCATATCCAGCCATCTCCTGGGTAATATTTTCATTCATTTCCTTTCCTGGAAGTTACGTGCATCTGTGCTATTTTTACTCCCTTGTCTAGGATCAAGTTATCTTCTGCAAACATTTTTGTTCTGCCTCACTGGAGTTTTAGCTCATTATAATTCTGTCCTTTAATGTGTCATTTCAATATGCAGTGGCACAGCCCCTTAATGAGCCTCACCTGAGTTTACCATGTACCTACTGATGGTGAGACCCAGTGGCTCTGTTTTAAAAAATCCCTTTGAAGTGAGGAGGCTTTACATGGACACTAATAAGCTCAATTATTTCAAATTCATCTGGGATTATTTGATCCTTGTATTCTCACGCAGGTTAGGGTGCAGATAGAGGGGAAAGGGGGGCGAAAGTAGGGCCTTGAGGAACAGTAGAAAAGGGGAGAATGACATGCTGCTAAGTGTGAAGGAGACGCAGGATGACAATCACTCTAGGCAAGAGCCATGAAAGCCTAGGGAAGGAATAAATCCAAAGCTGAGGAAGTGATCAGCTGTGTCAAGGGCAGCAGACAGTCCAAGGAGGGGGAGGAGGCACTGGGACTTGGACAGGAGGAGCTCTTTAGTGGCCTTTACTGAGAGTTACCATGGAGTCCAAGGGGTGGAAGCAGAATTGCAGCAGATATTGATGCAGGAGGGGGACAGTGGAATTAGCTATGAGGTTGTCTTTCAGCCCAACTAGTATCATCTCCTACCCTAGGCATTTCTGCAGCCTGGATCATGCTGCTTCACTTGGTTTACCAGCTCCTTCCGCCAAGCAGAGAAATGAGACCTAATGTAGCTGCAAAGCCACATTATGGCATAAACACTCTAGGCCTGTGCCTGGTGCCCCAGCTCCTGGAGTCATGTGAGGACAGCAGAATCTAAGCTTTCAGCTAAAAATAAAATCCTCTGTCTCATGGTTGTGAAGGAAAGCTTGAATCCTTAACTTGCAGCAATGTCTGCCTGAGTCTGCAGAGAGCCTGAAACAATAGCTCTCAAAAGTGTGGACTAACCCATGTGTTTGAATGGGATGTTATCTCACTGTCAGAGATAAGTCCTACTGCTACCCCTTCCTCTCTCAAGATGAGAAGGGACCCTTGCTGCCACCTCTGTTATTCCCAAGAGGAATGTCATGGACCATGGCCAAAACATGCCTGCAGTTACAGGAACACACTCTCTGTCTGTAAATAGTTAATCAATATGGTTCCGATAGGCAGTGCTCAAGACCATGGAGCATCATTCCTGCGTTTGTGCATGGCAAATGGCATCCTCCATGCAGCTCTTTACATGAAGCTGTAAACCAGAGCAGCCCAGCTTTCCCATAGCACTCTCATTCTTTGCTTGCAGGCTGCACCAGCTCTGCCAAGGCAGGCCCTAGAACTACTTGGCTCCTCGCAGGCTTGGTTTGCACAATCCTTGATGCTGTCCCACTTTGCTGGAACCAATCCTCGCTGCAGAATATAGTCTCTTTTCCCTTCAGTCCTATGCTCATTTGGAAGTGGGGAGCTGTCTGAATTGCTAACCAGCTTCTGGAAACACCAGTAGCATCAGATCCTTCCCACTGGCCCAGTTTTCAAAACCTTTCCTGCTTCAGAGCCTATAGGAGACATGTATATGTAACACAGGGGCCCAGTGATTGAACCTTGGACTTGTGTCTACACGCATGGGCTTTGCTGTCTGAGAAAGAAGACCCAGGTCTGATGACCAAGGCTGAGCAGGCTCATCAGTTTCTACATGCGTCCCAGCCACCAGTAGCTGTGGACAGAGGGCTACCCCTGAGTGGCTGTGGGTTACTGGGAATTCTTACATGAGCAGTAGTTCAGGACAGTTTATGTGAGCTCTGGCAAGGCATGGTGTCAAAAGGAGCCACACTTAGGCAGCAATTTCCGAAACACAGGTGGTTACAGACAACTCTTCAGTCCCAGTTCAATTTACCCTGAGCTCACGTCTTGCTGTCACTTCTTGTGTGCGGTTTAAGGTGACCCAGTCTTACTGAGCTCTGGAGTCAGCGAGCTAACTTGTAAGGCAAATGCACGACACAGATCTTGTTTTAAAGCCATGATAACTCACATGATATGTATGCTAGAGTAGCACCCAATCAGGATCCAGGTCCCTTTGTGCTAGGTGCTGTACAGGCGCACCAGAAAAGCCAAGCGGCTACAGTCTCTCCAACATGTGCCATACAAATAGACAGCACTCAAGTTGCTGTGGGAAACTGAAGCTTTGCGCCTATCTTTACTGTATGTTTCTAAATTCTCGGCCTTAATGCTGCATTAAAAGAGGGGTTTGCATTTAATTATTCAGTCCAAGCAATGTACTAATACCTTTGTCAAAATGATATATGCTATTCAAAACATCAAAGAACTGTGCTTTACAAATCACTGAGGAGTAGGCAGCTGTTGGTGGCCACATACGTGCATGGCAGCCAATCCAAAGAGAGAATTATCCTTTGCGCTGACGCTTTCTTTTTTTCAGCAGTCCCAGGGAAGAAGGAAAAGCTTAAGTACCTTTGGTGAGAGTTTGGAAATATTTCTTGATCTGCTGATATATCTAAATACTAACTAGTTCATCGGTACAACTGAGCACACTCCTTGGAGCACAAAGAATGGAAGAAGAAAGCTAGTGAGTTTGAAGGCTCCAGGTTCCAGTTTAGTAAGCAGTACTGGTAGCCCGGGCTATAGAAGAGACTTCACACCTGCAGTCCTGCGCTACTGCTGTTGGTCCTGATTGTGATCACCTGGAAAAGGTGCTGGGGTGGGGGGAAGTGCCACAGTGGTAACTTCCTCTGTTTCAAATGGTGAGACATTGGAAATATTAATGTCTGAATCTGACATCTGGGAATGGGGGAGCTTATGCCTCTTGTAGGCTGCAGTGAAACATGGGAGAGCTGCCCAAATGAATTGTGGGGTCGGAGTTAGTGTTTCACCCAACAGTCATTGACCTAAACTTTCATAATAGCATCCACACCACTGCTCTCTCCTGGACTTCTCAAGGGCTGTATAAAAGCGCATCTGACTGTCCAGCCAAGCACCAAGGAGGCACGTTAACATGGGAATCTCACAAATAGCGCATTCTGAGGTCCATAAGCAGGTATCAGAATGCACTCCCTTTGCAAGTGTGGAGATCAGCCAGGTGAAGTTGTTTGCGGTGAGTCCAAAGTGGCAAGAGGCTCTGAAAGATCAGAAGTTTGTATCATTTTTCCTCAAGAGTTAACTTTAAGCTAGTGGCTTGACCATTGCCCTTTGTTAAGACTCTAGGTGACTGAACAGCAGAAGTGCCACCATCTAGCATCTCAAGAACAAACTACAAATGCTAGAACCTTTCAGAGGGATCCTCCTGAAGCGGGATACCCAGAGATAACCATGTCGAACTTGTGATGGCACTACCGAACCCAGGCTCATGAGCAACTCCTGTCCAGTTCTTCAAAAACAGAGCATGGAGAGGTGGGGTGGGGGTGTAACCCACTTATGAATGTTCGCTCACTAACCAGAGCTGCTGTAGCCAAAATTCATTCTGGAAACTAGGGGGCACTCCTACACTTCATTTAACACAGCCTTAAGCTGAGAGAAAGATAGGAACTGTCAGAGCCGAGCAGACCAATTGTCCTTCTAAGCCAGCCTCCTATCTCCAATAAAGACTAAGGCCATATGCTTCAGAGGAAGTAATAAAACCCATGTAATGCACCCTGGGCTTGATTCAAAGTCAGTGGAAAGACTGTCGTAAACTGAATCGACTTTGGCTCAGGCCCCTATCTCGTGAAACCCCTGCAATCTAATATGGCATCAGGGGCCAGGGCAGGGGAAGAGAAAGACCTTAGTCCCTTACTAAAATTTCAATATTTAAAACAAATGAATGAAAACAGTCTCTCACTTTAAGATGCAATCCTGCCAGCGGCCCCGCCAAACCATTGTTACTACACTGGAACAGCCCCCTCCCTGCGCTAAGCAAATAACCGTATTGTTATCACAGTACTTTATATGCCAAGTGACCGGCAAACCCTGTCTATTAGCAGGTTCATGCTGTTTTTTCCAAGGCACTTGAATGACTTTGGGGTAGGTCAGCATGGCTACTGGGTTACTGTTTTGTTGAGAGCTTCGATCTTATATGATCCTAGGAGTCTGACATCAATCAGTCCTAAATCCATGTTGATATTCAAGTTTCTGGAGCACTAGAGATTATTATTGATAAACAATAGATGTCTGGTGGAAACACTGATTATTTTCCTTGTACAAAAGGCTGCTGCATCCTCTGTGATAATTCCCCTCTCCTTTCCTCCTTGTTGGCTTTGTGGCTTAGTGATTTATTTGCTGGCTGGCAAGCCTCCACGGCACTGCAGGAAATGGATGTCTGCTATTGTGTTTTGGGGGCTAGATAAACGTGTAATTTTCCTACTACATTAATTATAGACCTTTCTCTCTAGCTGGAGCAGCTCAGCATTTCCTCTGCCCTTTCAATTGAAGTTCTGTGCATGTATTCCCCACCCCCCCAACTCAAATGTGTATTTTTAGTGAAACCTAATCCCAATATCCTGTCTCGAGTTCGTGGCTCGTTAAGAAGTTTTGCCTTGGGGACTGAGTATTGTAGTGAGTTAGTTCACTAGTCTTTCACCTGCTAAGGCCTGGTCCCAAATGCTAAAGCTTTGTCTACACGAGATATTGAATAGCTACTCCAGTTCCTCACGGGAACACTCTATTCTGGATTACCAGTGATTTTTTTTATTTTGGAATAATTATTCCAGAATAATATCGGTCATCAAAAATGTACAACTCAAACACTAGACTATGAATCTTTGGCTCACATGTTATTTCCACCTTAACATAGGGATGGGAAAGCTGGAAATCATGCATTTGAAAGCAAACACCTTTGAAAACTTCTCAGTATTAGATGGAAAGGATTATAACAAATCCTGAGATCAATAAGAATTCAACAATCCAAAATTATCCAGAAAAGAAAAAGGAAATATCTGTGACATATGTTAAGAATGAAGCAAAAGCACCTGCCGTGGTAGGTGTGCGTGTGCCCTTGGGCAGCAGAAGGAACACGCAAAAGGACTTAACAAAGTAGAAGACATCCCTAACGTGGCTGAGGATAGACGGGGTGGCGGTACCTGGTTCATGCCCTAAGCAATCAGAAAGGATTCAGACTAGAAATATAAACATGCTGGGGTAACCAGAGGGAAATGTCCATTATTAATTAACTGAGCCTTCCTGCTAATTAAAAGATCCCTAGACTCCAGAGATTCAGTATGGAAAGAATAATGCCATCACGTTTTTCCACAGCACATGGAAGTCAGAAACCCGAAGGATGCAGAACGAATGACAAGTAGTGCTTTCACTATAAATGAGCTGCCTTTTCACAATATGTTTGACACAAAGCTGTATAAAGTGACACAAGGGATCTGTATTTCTACCCCCTGTCTCTTTAAATATGGTCAGCTCAGCTCTGGTAATGCCACAGTGTTCTTTGGCTCTGTGTTTGCACACCTGTTCTGTTCACCTCCATATGGAGCTCTCTCTTCACCCTTTGCGAATTCTGTTCTCTTCTGGGTCTGATCCCCAATACCGTGGCACTGTGGTGTTGGGGTTCCTTCCAGAAGCGTATTAGGTAATGTGACTCGATTACACCTTCGCACTTTGCCCAGGAGGAAGGCACTTGTGTGTGTGTGTGTGTGTGTGTGTGCGCGCGCGCACGCACCTGAGTGCTTGCATGCTGTACTATGTTTGGAACAAAAAATGGTGAGGTGTGTGATGCTTCTGGGATCCTGAAGGAACCAGTCCCTTGTGTCCTAATGTAGGCTCCCATCCTGCGAAACTTACCTAACTTTAGGTAGGATAGAACAGCCCCCAATGGCTCCTATCGGGTTAAAGGAAGCAGGAGTGCAGGAATGGGAGTGGGGAGGGGTGCACCATGACTCTGGAGGTTGGATGGAACATTGAGGGGTCCCTGGGCAAACTTGTAAAGCCTAGAGCAGAGTAAATTTCCTAGAGGGAATGCAAGCTTCTAATACTTGTAGAGCCATGTGGGGGGGGGGCACTTAATAGAGGGCTGGGGCCATTTGGAAATGGAGGCAAAGTGGATTCACAGTTCGGCTGATAGGGCTGGTTATTAGACTGTAAGGTATTTGCAGCCAGGAGCAATGTAGAGCACTTCTCTATATTGCAACTTCCCACTCCAATGCCCTGCTTTATGTGTGGCCCCAGTAATGAGCATGAGATGACCAGCTTGTCAGGGCTATAATATAGAGTGAGCTACATTCACCCCTGGTTTATGCCAGCTTCTGCCAGCATAAGCCACAGTGTAGGGCCCCGGTAGCAGAGTGTTAGCGAGGGGGAGACTGCTGTGGCAGAAAACAGCTACCATCTCTGCTTGGACACAGACAGCCGCTACAGCCTGAACAATGGGTGTTGTGCTTGGAGTGGCCAGAACAGCTGAGCATGCCCTGATTCAGCATATCCCTGTTGCAGGCTCCTCTGGCTGGGCTGCTCTCAAGTCCCCAGCAGAAGCTGGTGCTGCCCTTCCCAGCATAACACTGGAGAAAGGATAGCACCCTCAGTTTGTGGTACAAGGAGCCTTGCTGGGGCAAGGACATGCAATTTGCACTGCCCCCAGCCTCCTGGGACATGTCAAACCCTATGTGTAGCTAGGCAGAAGAGAACTGGTTGGAGGGGCTCTCCAGTAGATGGTACTAGAGAGCACGGAGAAGATACAGGGGATGCTATGACAACCCGTACGCTGGAGGGGAACAGATACACACAGTTCCTAGACAGTGTGATTGATTACTTCACTGCCTCTGGACGTTGTGGGACTCCATACCACATGTCAGAGGCACGCTGAGTGCAGAAGACTGACCACAACCCTTTCCTTAATGAGCTACGGCTCAGATCAATCGATCTAGCAGATGAGACACACTCAAGCAATTCATGTTGTTGAACATTGGGCTGCTTTGTCAACCAGTGTGAATGTGTGTAGCCCTATTAACGGCCAGGTCAACACTGCCCCTGGCAGCAAGCCTCCCAGCCCAGGGGGACAGATTTGAGCTAGCACATGAAAAATAACAGCGTGGATGCTGTCGCTTCAGCTCCCGGGGCCTAGGGGGGTCAGGTGGGCGTGAGCACCCGAGACACAGTTCAATTAATTGAATGAATGGCATTTGCTTTGCGACTGGCTGTCATCTTCCCAGCTCCTATTGCATTGCTAAGGTCCCTCATAACTTTACCCCTTTTCTCTCCCTTTTCTCTTGGCATAATATTTCTGAACTCCCCTAAGTCCCGATCAGTTTTTAAAGAACTCCCTACTCCTTCCGTACATTTTTCCCCTCCCCACTGAACAGTTTCTGAGGTTTTCTTCCCTATTTTTACCCCCCAGGTACTTTTTTCTTTCTTCTCTGCTAACTGGCTCTGTTGCGCCATGTACAAGCCTGTCTGCCTCACTCTGGGGCTTGCCGTCAAGCATCCCTGATTCCCAGGACTGGCCCAGAGTCCAGCTCCAGAGACACATGCTATCACTTTCTGAATGCCAACTCCAGCACTTAGTGTCTAATCTCTAAATTGTTTGGTTCCACCTTGTAGGCTCCCACTCTCAGCACGAAGTCTGCGGACTATTTGGAGAGGAGAGGGAAATATAAGAAATATCAGTAAGGCTTTAGGGACAACAGATTTCCTTCTGTCTGTAGGAAGCACTGTTGTTACTTGAGGACAATCTGTCAATCAGGAGGAGCCTCCCCCTACACATGCCTCAGGGAGTCTACAAAACTGTGTGGTGGCTGGGCACTTGGTAGTGATGCATATTCATATGCAGGAAATCGAAGGTTAACTCATTGTCCTGGTCTCTCACTCCCTGGGTGGACAGGTACTGGGAATGCTGAGGACAGAGGCTGTGCATTCCACCATGGGGAAGAAGGGAAATACCTCATGAGGTTGTCGATATCTGCCATGATGAGGCCCCAGCGAGAATTCTTTATGGCCCTACTCAATGAGAGTGATGACAATAGGAGACCCTAGAACACTGAAGTCTATGGGCGGTGGGAAGTATATGGCCGGTGGGCTGAATTTGGCTCAGGGGCTGAATCCAGCCCACCAGTTGTTTTATTCCAGCCATCAAGCTCTCACTGGCGGTGTAGTCTGGAGCTTGCCCTGCTCCGGCGCTGCAGCCAGGGAACTCCATGCAGCTCCCAGAAGCAGCAGCATGGCCTTCTCTGGCTCCTACATGTAGGGGCAGCCAGGGGCTCCACACTGCACGCTGCCACAGCCCCAAGCATTGCCCCTGCAGCTCCCATTGGCTGGGAACCACAGCCAATGGGAGCTGCAGGGGTTGTGCCTGCAGATGGGCCAGTAAGCAGAGTTGCTTGAGGTAAGTGCCACTGGGAGCCTGAACCCATGTGCCTCTCCCTGCACCCCAATTCCCTGCCCCAGCCCTGATCCCTCTCCCGCCCTCCAAACCCCTCAATCCCATCCCAGAGCACCGTCCTGAACCCCAAACCCCTCATCTCCAGCCCCACCCCAGAGCCTGCACCCCCAGCTGGAACCCTCCTCCCCACACACCCCAACCTCAATTTTGTGAGCATTCATGGCCTGCCATACAATTTCTATTCTCAGATGTGGCCCTTGGGCCAAAAAGTTTGCCCACCCCTGTTCTAGGAGAAGGGCAAAAAGGGTGGTAATGGGTAAGCGGCACAGTGCTCAGTTTTGCTTTGCTTGGATAAGCAGCATCCAAGTCTCAGCTGAATGTGTCCTCCAGCCACTTCTGGTCTGGAATTGCAGCAATTACTACAGGCTCTCTTCTGATCCCTTGAAATCAGGGAGGAGTGCATCTGAGCTAGAAACACACTGCAAATAGACTTTCTTGCAATATCATTTGTGCTTCTAGTCCTGGCTGGACCCCAAAAATCTAAAGCACACTTTCTTTAAAAAAACAGCAGAGCTTAACTGGATCAGTACTTATGACATACAGTTCACCAGAAACCTACAAATCATAGACTCATAGAATATCAGGGTTTGAAGGGACCTTAAGAGGTCATTTAGTCCAACACTCTGCTCAAAGCAGGACCAATCCCCAACTAAATCATCCCAGCCAGGGCTTTGTCAAGTCTGACCTTAAAAACCTCTAAGGAAGGAGATTCCACCACCTCCCTAGGTAACCCATTCCAGTGTTTTACTGCCCTCTTACTGAAAAAGTTTTCCCTAATATTCAACCTAAACCTCCCCCACGGCAAATTGAGACCATTACTACTTGTTCTCTCATCTGCTACCACTGAGAACAGTCTACATCCATCCTTTTTGGAATCCCCTTTCAGGTAATTGAAAGCAGCTATCAAATCCCCCCTCATTCTTCTCTTCTGCAGGCTAAACAATCCCAGTTCCCTCAGCCCCTCCTCATAAGTCGTGTGCTCCAGCCCCCTAATCATTTTTGTTGCCCTCTGCTGCACTCTTTCCAATTTTTCCACATCCTTCTTGTAGTGTGGGGCCCAAACCTGGACACAGTATTCCAGATGAGGCCTCTCCAACGTCGAATAGAGAGGAATGATCAGGTCCCTCGATCTGCTGGCAATGCTCCTTCTTATACAGCCCAAAATGCCATTAGCCTTCTTGGCAACAAGGGCACACTGTTGACTCATATCCAGATTCTCATCCACTGTAACCCCTAGATCCTTTTCTGCAGAACTGCTTCCTAGCCATTCGGTCCCTAGTCTGTAACAGTGAATGGGATTCTTCCATCCTAAGTGCAGGACTCTGCACTTGTCCTTGTTGAACCTCATCAGATTTCTTTTGGCCCAGTCCTCTAATTTGTCTAGGTCCCTCTGTATCCTATCCCTATTCTCCAGCATATTTACCATTCTGTCCAGTTTAGTGTCATCTGCAAACTTGCTGACGGTGCAGTCCACACCATCCTCCAGATCATTAATGAAGATATTGAACAAAACCGGCCCCAGGACTGACCCTTGGGGCACTCCGCTTGATACAGGCTGCCAACTAGACATGGAGCCATTGATCACTACCTGTTGAGCCCGACGATCTAGCCAGCTTTCTATCCACCTTATAGTCCAATCATCCAGCCCATACTTCTTTAACTTGCCGGCAAGAATACCGCGGGAGACGATATCAACAGCTTCGCTAAAGTCAAGGAATAACATGTCCACTGTTTTCCCCTCATCCAAAGACCCAGTTATCTCCTCATAGAAGGCAATTAGGTTAGTCAGGCATGACTTGCCCTTGGTGAATCCATGTTGACTGTTCCTGATCACTTTCCTCTCCTCAAAGTGCTTCAAAATTGATTCCTTGAGGACCTGCTCCATGATTTTTCCGGGGACTGAGGTGAGGCTGACTGGCCTGTAGTTCCCTGGATCCTCCTTCTTCCCTTTTTTAAAGATGGGCACTACATTAGACTTTTTCCAGTCATCTGGGACCTCCCCCGATCGCCATGAGTTTTCAAAGATAATGGCCAATGGCTCTGCAATCACATCCATCAACTCCTTTAGCACCCTCGGATGCAGTGAATCCGGCCCCATGGACTTGTGCTCACCCAGCTTATCTAAATAGTCCTGAACCACTTCTTTCTCCAGAGAGGGCTGGTCACCTCCTCCCCATACTGTGCTGCCCAGTGCAGCAGTCTGGGAGCTGACCTTTTCATTACTTCATGAGCACTGACTATTGGTTTCCTCTTGGCAGATGAAATTAAAGACACGCTTTGGAGAAAATCTCTAGAGCTCAGCTCTTCAGGGGAAAACCACTTTTATTCCAGGATTTGCTGTGCTGACCAGCAAAGGGGCAAAGGCCAATCCTATTAACACCACCACAGAAGGGTGCACTATGTTTTAGTGATTTGGCTGTTTCTTGTGAAAACAAAAATCCCTGTAAGATTTTCCTTATGCAGCAGAGGCAAGACAGGTCACCGCATGGGGATGGAGGGCTCTTCTTGGGGCCCAGTCTGTTGCATGGCTTGGCACCCTGCCTAGAGCTGCCTAGGAAGTTCTGACTCATTGTGTCAGGCAATGCTTGTTCATAAGCCCCCAGGATGCTGAGGAGTTGGGCATGACTCTGGTCAGGGGGAGCCAGGGACAACCAAGTTCATCCACAAATCTTTGGCTGCTCTGCCGTTGTTTGGGCCATTGACCAAGGCACTTTGTGACTGAGGTAAGTTTGCTATGCTTCACAGTCCATATTTAAAAAACTACAAGCTAGTTTGGGTGTAGGCTGTTTCGAAGACACCTTTCAGGGGCTTCATTTCCATAAGGTCAGCACTCTCTACCAGTCAGGCTCCTTTCGGCTGTCTCTAATGGGAGCTCCCCAAATCACCAGTAACTTCTGTGAAAATGCACCTAGTTCATCATATCTGGGCTCTGCTTTCCTCCTTCTAGCAATGTGGGTCTGGGGTAAAACAGTCCTGCTCCAGAGGTTTAATTCTTCCCATGGGTTTATTGACAGGGTAGGCCCTAGAGTTGGGTTTCTTTAAAGAAATATATTTCTTAACTCCTACCGGAGTCCTGCCTCTTCTTATACTGGCTACTAATCACCAGCCACCCTCTCTAACCTATTCCGGGCCCAGCTAGCTAGGAACCCAGGCCCTTTCCTCAAACGGAACTAACCACGTCATTCCCCTTTCCAATCAAAACAGGTCTTCTTCCTCCTGCTGCACACAATCCCTCCGCAGTTTGCCTCTCCCCTCCCTCCTCCCATTGGAAGAGGATTTTTAAAGCAGTGGGTCTCAACTGTGGGTACATAGAGGTCTCCCAGGAGGTACCTCAGCTCATTTAGATATTTAGTTTTACAATAGAAAAAGCACTAGCGAAGTCAGTACAAACTAAAATTTCATATGGATAATGACTTGTTTATGCTGCTCTATATACTATATGCTGAAATCTAAGTGCAATATTTATATTCCAATGGATTTATTTTATAATTATAAGGTAAAAAGGAGAAAGTCAGCCATTTGTCAGTACTAGTGGGCTGTGACACTTTTGTATTTTTACGTCTGATTTTGTAAGCAAGCTCTAAAGTGAGGTGAAACTTAGGGGTACACAAGACAAATCAGACTCCTGAAAGGGGGACAGTCATCTGGAAAGGTTGAGAGCCATTGTTTTTTAAAGGGCAGCTTGTGACCTTTAGACTTGGGTGTCCTAATTAACCTGCAGTAACCTCTCTCCGTTCACAGGGGCCTTTAACCATTTTCAGACTGATACACCTGCCTTCAACCACCCTTCCACAAGTGTCAGGTCTGACTTTGTCACACGTCTTAAAACCTTGGCCCACATATCACCTTCATTTGGAGTGTCCCTTGTTCATCTCCAGTGGGTCGGATGGGGGGTAGGGGAGCTGCGACACACTTAGACCTGCCCTCCTTGAGAAAATACAGCTCATCTCATTCTTCTTTCACAGAGCTGACAGGCCTAAGTGCAGCACGCAAATTGTTGCTCCTGGAGCAGGCACTTCACTACGTGTCCCATGAAACTCTGCACAAGGCAGTTTTGCATCTGAGTAGCTAAAGCTAAACAGCAGGTGAGAGAGGTTAACCGTCTGGGCATGGACGTGTCTAAAGCAATGCCCAGGGAGTTCTGAACACAAACACCATTAGCAATAACCGGGTTAATGCCCCGCACTGCACTGACAGCCTCAGCCCCCAGAGTCAAGTATTCTAAACCTTATTCAGGTGATCCGATTCACTCTTGAACGGGCATGTGTGGTCTAAGGAAGTAGGCCATCCTTTATTGTTCTGAAATCTAACTTTTTAAATCTCCTCCTCCTTATATCCTTCCCCTGATACCCACTTTTGACCAGAACAAACTACTTTTAAGCATGCTATAGCCCTGGATTTACACACGCACCGTATGGAGCCGGTGTGTTTCCTGCTCTTGTCAATGTGAGCAATGCACTGCCACATTCACCCACAGATGCTGGATGACCTGACAGGGTTAATGATTTACTGCCTCCAATAGCTCTCAGCTTCCCAGTTAAGGGAACAAGATGTATCTAAACTCCAGGCTCATTGTGAGACACGTGAGGAGGGGGTTGGAAGGGAGTTAAATATAGATCGGACCAAAAAAGCCTTTTGAGTTTAAAAACGAGGAGGGCAAAATGTGTTGCACAAGCTGTTTTCCCACAACGGTGGCTGACGACATTCTTGGGGGTTATAATCTAGCAATCTTACTGCTGCAAAATGGATTGATTCCTGAGCACAGTAGTCTGCACAGCCTAGTGCTTCCACATTGGAGCTGTACTGGCGCAGACCGATGCTTTACATACTTTCCAACTGGGACTAAGACATGTTGGGAAATTTGCAATTTCCAGTGCTGAGCCAGGGAACTCCAGGAGTTAATTGCAACCCAAGTCCCAGTCCTGCAAACGGAATAACTTTACACACACACAGTTCAATGGGACACATATGTCAAGTCATTCATAATGTCAATGTTTGATCTTGCCCTGGTTAGGTCCTAGGCCAACAAATGTGGGGCATTCCCCAGATGCACAAGGGGCCAGCACCACAACATATTTGGCAGGTGCATTGGCAGAGGCCTGGCTGATGGGAGAGACATGTTCCATCAGCATGCGCCAGAATCATAGAATCACAGAATATCAGGTTAGAAGGGACCTCAGGAGGTCACCTAGTCCAACCCCCTTACAAAGCAGGACCAATCCCCAACTAAAAGAGAGGGTAGAGAATAGTGGGAGTAACAAAGTACTTCCTACTGCCAGCCCTCTGCATGCACCCAGGAGGCAAACCAGAGTCAGAGTTTCTGACTGTCAGAGAAAGAAGGGTTTTGCTCCATGTGCTGAGTTATAGCAACATCATACGGTGGGAAATTTTGTGCTGCCTGGGACTTCAAGTCTACTGGAATGCAGAGCAGGCCAATGGACTCAGTACCAGCTTTGCAACCTGTCAAGTGCCAGTTACCCTAACAATGGTATCGGATCATTCTGGACTTTCTAATAAAAACCCATAACAGGCCATGGTCTTGTAAACCACAAGGGAAGTGAAAGTGAGACTGGAGCCAGGCATAGCACTTAGCAGGAGGAAGTGCAGTCTAATATTAGAGTACAGAATGGAGTGTCAGGCATAGGGGATCCATTTTAGGCTCTGCCATTGACTGTGTGACTATGGTCAAGTTACCTAACGGGGGCCTCCCCTCGCCCATCGGTGTGAAAAGTCACATTTATGTGAAATTGTACCCAGGAGGAATACAAGGAACACCTGCAATGATTAGAACTGGAAAGCCAATGGAAAAATATCTCTGACCATTTGGTTTCCTTGGTGCATGGGACAGCGTTTTGTGTAAAGGCACTCGCTATGTCTTCATTGTAGTCTGTTTCCTCCTTAAACCAGAGAGCAGACAAAAAATCCTCGGATAGAAGTTAATGGACTTGAACAATTGCTATTTAAAGAGACCTCTGTTAAAAGCCAGCTCGCTCTAGATGAGAAGGTAATCAATTTGAGAAAAATTCATGTTGACAGACTCCCCCTCTGTAAAATGGAGTTAATGACACTTCCTGCTCTTACAGACCTGTAGGGAGGAGCCATTACTTAGGACTTGTCCAAGTGCAGAAATTGCACCCGTTTAACTAAAAATCTAATTACCAGTGTAGCGACACCAATGCAAACCTTTGTTTGGGCACTTCTGGATTAAACCTGGATCATATTGTGTTTCCTTAACTCAGTAAGGTAGTCTGCACACAGTCTAACACGGAGTCATAGATTTCACGGCCAGCAGGGACCATTGTGATGTCATTATCTGACCTTCTGTATCTCATGGCCCAGAGAACTTCCCCAAAATAATTCCTTTTGAACAACAACGTATTTTTTAAGAAAAAAAATCTTGATTTTAAAATTGCCTGTAATGGAGAATCCACCATCACCCTTGGTAAATTATTCCAGCAGTTAATTCTCTCATCATTAAAAATGTGTGCCTTGCGCTAGCCAGGTGTAACTTCATGTTTCACTCAGGTCTTTGACCATCACTTCATAACTGGGTACCTAAAGTTAGGCTCTTAAATACAAGCAGGTTTCAGAGGTGCTGAGTAGAGCCAGCACTCAGTGAAATAACTGGGAACTCCAGGTGCCAGGGCCTTTATAAGAGAGGTCATTTCCATTTAGATAGCTAAATATGGATTTGAACCTAGTTACCATAGACACACAGATTTGAAAATGTTGTCCTTTATGCTTTGAAAGGTATTAGAGAAGTGTTCAATAGCAGAAAAGTGGAAAACTGGGATTGAAACAGACTGACAAAGTGACCAGAAAGTGCTGGCCATGTTATAGATTGGATTTGCCAAATGGATTTCTTGCCAGTTCATAAACTCATAGACTTTAAGGTCAGAAGGGATCATTATGATCATCTAGTCTGATTTCCTGCACAACGCAGGCCACAGAATCTCACCCACTTACTTCTGTAACAAACCCCTGACTTATGTCTGAGTTATTGAAGTCCTCAAATTGTGGTTTAAAGACCTCAAGGTGCAGAGAATCCTCCAGCAAGTGACCCGAGCCCCACACTGCAGTTATTCCATAATCGTCTCCTGCACCTCTCTGAAGCAGCTGGTACCGGTCACTGAGGGAGACAAGGTATTGGACACACAGATGATCAAATCTGGCAGTTCCTGTTAGAGCTGTTCTGGAACCAGAGTTTTTGTTTCAGAGGGAGTTTTGCAATTTCAAAATTCCTTCCATTCTGGAACAGAGCAAAACCCCAACATTTCAAATTTTCCTGCAAATTGAAATTCTTATGGTGTTGGGTGGAGGCAGTGTTTTGGGTCCATCACAGGATTGCACTGTCCCTTTAAGAATGGATGAGGCCGGTGCACCTGTGCCTGGTCATCTAACTTCAGTTGGGCTTGAAAGAGGGCACTTGGGCCCTAGAGGGGAGAGAGATCTGGTGAGTTAGTCAGGAGAAGGGCAGGTGAGAACTGTCTGGGAGTAGGAGATTAGTAGGACAGAAGAGCTGCCAAAGCCAGAAGATGTTTCCTGAGGGAAAGCTGACTGCAGGGACAGCACCACATCTCCAAAGCCAAAGAGCCAGAGGGATGAAGGCAGGAGAGCAGCAGAGGGGCTTACTCCTGAAAAGATTTATATATTGTTATTGCTTATTATCTTGCTGATGTCTCTGCTCTGGAGAACTGGAGCTAGGGCTGGAGAGGGTTGAGGAAAAGATAGGCAGGGGGCCAGGGACAGACTTCTGCTAAAATGAATGTGGTTGCATTTCAGCTGGAAGGACGGGGGTGTCTGTCCTGGCAGAAGGACAGGTAGGGAGTGAAAAGGAGTCCATGTGTGGTGGGAGATACCAGAATGGGATATGTGTTCTCAACAGGTGAGATGTCTCAGGATCTTAAGGACTACTTGCACTGGAGTGATACATGTTTGGGACTCTTGGGACAGAATATCTGTACTATGTTTTCTTAATAAGCTGGCCCCAAGAGAGGGTATTATTTGGACAAAAGAGCCTGAGTGAAGTTACTGAGGTCTCAGAAGGCAGGAAACAGTGGCAGGTGTGTGTCCGCTTGAGAGAGGTTCCAGGGGAGCTCACCTTGTCATGAGGTCAATTGAAACATTTCGTTCTGATTTTGACTTTTTTAATTTCCTATTACATTTGATCTTATAAATAAATACGCCCTCAAATTCATTTTCCAAAACCAAAACAAAATGCTGTTTTTCCTTTAGTTTTGAAACAACATTTCATCAAATGTGGCACGTTTCCCCTAAATGTGTCATTTTCAATGAATCAGCATTTTCAAATTATTGGGGAAAAAAACATTGCAACCAGCTCGAATTCCTAACTTCCTAGGAAGAAAAGCAAAGGAACAATCGCCTCCACTCGGTGTGACACTGACACAATAACAGTATAAAATCTTTTCATCTTCAAAGGTGCCATCACATAAACCAACATGTTCTTTGAAAGAAAGGTACGGAAGTCAAGAAGAGCTGTACGTTTGTTGATTGTCTGGGTGCTTGTTGATAAAGGCACTTGATGCTTCCTACAAATCAATGCTGCAATGAAGATAGCTAGAAAAAGGTGCATGTTACTACTGAGAAGGCTGATTCTCCCTCCAGGTGGACAAATAGCTGGAAAAAAGCAGTCAGCACCACAATCTCCACTTTTAGCAGCGCAGTGTCAAAAAAAAGATTAATGATCTGGCTGGGGCCTTGGAGACATGGAGACCATGGTAGAAACAACTATTGCTCTTGAGTAGCCTGTGATGGTACCACCTTACTTATCAGGTTTCAAAAGATGCTCAACTGGCTTGTGTAAGCTGATGGCCTTTGGGTATTTTGATAATGAAGCTTGTTCCTTAAAGATATGTATTACAGAGAGGGAGGATGGTATTGTGGTTAATGCCCTGGATTTGGATTCAGAAGACCTGACTTCCATTATGCAAGGGGAGGCAAGATTTTTGGAAGCATGCACATGATTCAGATCCCAGGTATGCAAGTGGTGCTCGGGAAATAGGGCAGGGCCTGCAGATCTTCTGACCCTCAGCCTAGAGAGACTGGCACTAGGGCTTCCCTGGCTCAGACTTCATTACATTCCATTCTTTTGGGACCTGCAGATTTGGAGCTATGAGGGGAAGAGAATCAGAAGAAATTCAGCAGTCTCTTCCGCGATCACAGCCCGTCATCCATGAAAGGGCATGGAAGCATATCTGCTTAGGCACTCGGAGCCTTGGGACTTCAGCAGCACCATGGGGGTCATGGCTGAAGATGCTGGGCTGCCAGAGTAACAGCAAGCAGAAAGTCAGCCGGACCCTTGGCTATGACTAGCACTGCATGTTCCCTGACACTGTTCTGGTCTGATGTGCTCTGTTACCCATTGTTGGTGGGAAAGGGCCCATCACACAAAGGCACTGGAGCTCACAGAGGAGAATGCCAAGTCAATGGAAATTGGAGGCTGTCAGTACTGTATTGGATCAGGGCTGAAAGTAGTAATGTCTAGCTCCCAGCAGTTTTTCCTGTGATACTGACTGTGCTGTATATGGCATGTCTATTTTTAGAATCTAGGTTGCCATGACAACCCAGTGTACTTTTTGGTTAAATATAGCAGCTGTTTCAGAGCACTCTTGTCCTTCTGGATTCAAGAAGCATGTTCTGCCCTCTGACGGAGCACGGGGTATTAAATGCAGATGGAAGGGGATAATTAAGTGTAAGCCCAGCAGAAACGTCAAATCGTCAGTCAGAAAGAGGAGTTTCAAGATGAAAACGGGAATGTTTTCTTTTCACAACCAGTCCTTCTGCAATAGAAACTGAGGTGGTCACAAGGAACTATCCCTTCAGTCTGATTGTATGTGGGCTTGGTCATGTACCCAATTAAGTCAACAACAAGACTCAGTGGGTAGGGCCACACTGCAATAAAAAATTCACAGCCGTGAGGCTCAGAGCCCAGGTCAGCTGACTCAGGCTCATGGGGTCTGAACTGCAGGGCTGTCAAATTACAGTGTAGGTGTTTGGGCCCAAGCTGGAGCCTGGGCTCTCAGACCCTCCCCCCTCATGGAGTCTCAGAGTGAGCCCAGACATCTGCACTGCACCCCACAAGCCCAACTCAATTGACCCTGGGCAGCCGCAGCCATGCTGCAGGTCTTGTATCTCAGTGTTGACATACCCACAGATGCAATGGTGCAGGATCAGTTCCTTACAGCCTTCTGCACCTCAGTGCTCCCTGCAGCCAGTGGGAGTTGAGGGCACAGTTAGCAAGATTTTATTGCAAGTCTTGCAATAGTAGGTGTTCTGCTTAAAGCCACAGCTGCTGAAGTCCAGTGATTACAAGAGACCTGAGCAGTCCCCAGCAGTGTGGAGGAAACGTGACCTTTGAAGTCAGACGGTGAATACAAAGAACCCACCATTCATTATTTGTCAAAATCTCATGATCAGGGGGGCTTGACTCATGATTTTGGAACCCTGGGTGGTTAGCAGTAGTGCAAAGGTAAAACTCCAGCAGGCAGAGAGATGCCCACTGTCAGCTTTGTTGGATGATCACATGTGCCGATTTTAAAGAGAAATACAGATCTGAAGGGGTGACTCAGTCTGAAGAATTAGGGGTCCGAAGCTGCCACCTAGATTCACATCAAGTAGCCCCTTATTCTGCAAGTGATCCCATTGACTTCAGTAGGTGAGAAGAGATATAGTTCCTACTCAGGGCCTGGTTCCCTGGGGTATGTGCGGAATGAGATATTAACAGAGTGACAAAGGGTGATACAATCAGGCCCTGTAAAGCTGGTTGGTTTGCTGATTCCACACAATCGAAATGCTTTGTGAGAACACAGCAATGTAGTTGAAATTTTTCAATGGAAAATTATTAAAGTGCTTCAGTTCCGTAAGGTGCAAGCACTTCATTTTGAAAATATGATGTACAATAGTCAAAACAATTAAGACAAACTGGAGCACTTTTGCCTTATCGAAATGAAACTCTTGGACAAAATAATTTCAGGATTTCCTAAATTACATTTTTCAGAATTTTCATTTCATAGAAAATTTCAGAAATTCTGCTTTTCATTCCAATTCAGGATGAAAGGAAACTGAAATGTTAGACTTTTGACCAGCTCTAATGCTGTTTTTAAGGCTCTATCTGACTTCCTCATATTCTGAGTAGGGTGACCAGACATCTCGATATTTGGGTGGCTGTCCCAATTTGTCCCGATATTTCGCTCTGCCAACAGCACTGGGTTTTTTTTATTTTTTACTCTGCCGGCAGCACTTGGCTTTTTTTTTTTTTTTTTTTTTTTTTTTGCTCTGCCGGCGAACCCCCACCCCCCATGTATCCCAATATTTTCATTACCTCATCTGGTTACCCTATATTCTGGGTTTGCATCCATCTTGCTGTCCTTTTGTATTTCACTCAAATGACTGAAGCACCTGCTCTATGGAGGGAAATAATGTAGCTTAGCAGTTCTCAAACTGTGAGTTGGGTCCCCAAAGTGGGTTGCAACCCCATTTTAATAGGGTCACCAGGGCTGGCTTAGACTTGCTGGGGCTCAGAGCTGAAGCCTGAGCCCCACTGCCTGGGGTCCAAGAAGAAGCCTGAGGACTTCAGCCTTGGGCAGCAGGGCTCAAGTTACAGGCCCCCTGCCTGGGGCTGATGCTCTTGGCCTTCAGCTTTCTCCTCCACCCCCAATTGGAGGGTGGGGGCTCTGGCAGGCTTAGGCCTCTGTCACCATTCCTGGGGTTGTGTAGTAATTTTTGTTGTCAGAAGGGGGTCATGGTGCAATGAAGTTTGAGAGCCCCTGATGTAGCTGGAACACAGAGTGTAATGTAACATTTTCAAGATGATGGGTTTTTTAATCAGCTGGCTTTTACCTAGTTACATGAAAAAGAAACATGACCAGCCTCCAAAGCCAGAGCAGGGCTTTGCGAGCCACTGACAACTCTTTTTATTTTGTTCTTTTTTTAAGTTAAACATCATGATTTAAAATATCCATAGAGGTCATTGTGACCAAGGCTTTAACAGGAAGAAAATGTCTCCTGGATTCTTTTCCTCTCCCTGTGGGATCTATTGCACTGGACGTTATTGCTTTGGAGAGCACAAACATTGGATAAACACACTGAGCTCTACATTCTTTTGGCAGGGAAGTGAATTACCCCTCCTACACTGCGAAGCCTTCCCTAACCTACACCATGGACGCCTGGGTCTGGGTCTGCAGCTGCTGTACCACGTTGTAGCTCCATACAAGTCCTTTGCTTGAGCTCAGGGTCTGGCCCTCTTGTGATGTTCCCCATCCCACTGTGCAGTGGGACATTAAGGATCCATAACCAGTGGAGAGGGAAGGCGCTGTAAACATCTGGCTTCACTGCAAGTAGCCATTATCTCTTCTTGAACCCTCCCATGTTCTTGTCCGACGTGATCATTCCTGGCCCTTCTGCAGAGCGGGCCTCATCTCTCCATGCAGCAGGGAGTCTTCTGCTAGTCAAGGGCAAAACATGGCAGTCTCCCCCTGAGGAAGCACTGCTTGTATCAAATTGAACTCTGGAGATTTCATGTGTCTCATCAAAACCTCACACGTGCAGTTTAAGGAGTAAACTGCAGGGTTCCTCTGATCCTGAAAATACAGGGTGCTCAGTTCTTAGTAATGCAGCTTTATCCAGAACTTCTTTATAGATCAGCCTCTTTAGTGTCATATGAACATATACCTGATCCAGGCAGCCAATCCTTCCAGTAGAGGGCAGCAGCATGTGCATGCCTCCATGCATGTGTGTGCACACACACATGCACATTTCCCACTCAGCTGGGCTTGTAGCAACCGCTGTTAGTAAGTCACACATCTCTCTCCACCTGTAACTGAGAGCCTCCCTCTCAGCACGCTATTAGTCACCTCTCATCACACTTAACCAGAGGCTCTGAGCAGAAGGTCACCCCCTGCCCTACGTTACTCTGAGAAAATTCTTGTAGGGAGGAACTGTTCATCACCTGTAGCTCTAACTCTTGTCCAGTGGTGCAGGAGGCACTGCACTTCTGGTTCCAAGCCTGCCAGTGACTTTGCGAAAGAAACCATGGCAACTGCCAGCTGCAGTCACTTCCAAACCAGGACTAATCCCTCACCTAAGGAATCAGAGGGAATGTCCTACAACAGGAAGGGCTGCTACTGCCACCCTGCTGGCGACATCACTCCACCAGCAGGAACAGTCGAATGCAGAGTGTCTGCGGCAGTTAGCTGGAACTCTCTGGTACACGGCGTCGCCTGTGTGACTTTTAGCAGGGTTCACGTCCTGATGTATGGCAGCAGATAATAACTGTGCAGTGCTGCGGTGATCACAGTCTGTGCTCATCAGCTGGCAAGTGGGGTGAGGCATTCCCCACCTGCCTGCGCACTGCCCTTCACGAGGATTAGATAGTGTGCTCCATCTTCCTCAGATGTCAGCCACTGCTAAATGCAGGATATCCAACTAAAGGGTGTAAGGATCTGATCTGGAATGACAAAGAATATTAGGTTTTCTGCTGTGCAGCTTTGATTCCTTTTTGTGCTTTAATGTGTCAAGCAAAACATGCAACTTTTGCAAGTATTCTATGCACGGTCTTGTGCCCGACCCCAGAGAGCCCTCTGCTAGGAATCTTATTTACCCAGAAATTGGGTTTCAACAGGCATGTGTATTTATTAAAACTCTGTGCCATTGCTTATCTTTCCATTTCCCTTCGTATTCACTGGCCCTTTCAACGTGTGGGCTCCCTGCCTTCCCCCATTGATTTATGGGTTTATTGTAATCCCTGCATCATGCCATTTCCCTCCCCTGAGCAGCGCTGAGTGTTCCACCTTTTTCCTCCCTTTCACAACCTTTTTTAGCAATTTGTGTGATGAACTGCCATCACTGACATACTTTTTGCTGCAGAACATCATCCACCCTATCAAATATTGATACTTTGGAGTTTTCAGCATGGAAGTTGTCAAAGCCAATGAAGTTTCTCAAGCAGCAGTGAAGCTAATTGGGAATGATAGAATACTTTTCCCCTACAGAGGAATCAGTGGTGCTGCTAGCTGGTGACCAGCTGACGCTGCACAGGCATCAGCATACTTAGAGTGCCTCTGACAGCCTCAGTGCACGCACAGGGTATCACCATATCACTCCCACCTTCCTTCTCTATGTAAGGTACTCACCATAATATCTGAACCACTCCCAGGCATTAGTAGATTTATCCTCATACCCAGGCTGTGAGGCCTCTTCCTCTGCAACTCTGGGAACAGCCTCCCCATTGGGCTGGTGCAGAGGGGGAGGTGGCTTCACACACTGTTCTCGAGGCCTCTGGAGGCCACTTCAGTCACTGAGAACTTTGTACCCAATAGCCTGAAGCCCCTGTGGACCTTGAAGCACCAGGAATAACCAGGGTGCAGAACTCGCTCTTCCACCACTGAATGTGCCTGACACCTCAGAATACTCCCTACACAGCCACTTCCCTCAGTGGGTTTTTGCTCCTCTCTGAGCCCAAGCAGTTTGTCAATCACTTTCCAATGATGCAGTGCCTGGAACTGAGCACGGTATCCCTACTGTGGTTACACCAGCGCAGTGAGAAGGAGGCGCTTGTGCCTGACATGGGACCCATGAGGGAAGATTGAAAATAAATTGGGTTGGTTTAGTCTGGAGAAGAGAAGACGGGGGGGGACGTGATACTTGTCTTCAAGTACATAAAAGGTGGTTGCAAAGAGGTGGGTGATAAATTGTTCTCCTTAACCACCGAGGACAGCACAAGAAGTTATGGGGTTAAATTCTGGCAAGGGAGATATAGGTTAGAATGGTCCAATGGTTCAAGTAATAGCTGAGGCCTTGGGAGACCTGGCTTCAGTTCCCTCTTCTGCCACAGGCTTCTCATTAGGTGGCCTTGGGCTAATCACTTAGTCTCTCTGTCTGCCTCAGTTGGGGTGCAGCAGCCCAGCTTCATGAAGGTGTGAGGATAAATACAGCGAGGACCAGGAAGTGCTTTGAGCTCTACCAATAAAAGTGCCATTGAGAAAGAGTTACCATTATTTCACTGTAAAACTCCTGCAGTGCAGCACCAGTGGCAGGAAATTCATGGGAGGCCAGAGATTTGGCTGGATGCATCAGCTGACAGTTGAGAAATGCAGGGAGCTTCATGCAAACTTTGCTGCAGTGACAACGTACACAGTGAACCTAGATGAATTCCAAGCTCCATTGTGCCAAGGGATAGCTCAGTGGTTTGAGCATTGGCCTGCTAAACCCAGGGTTGTGAGTTCAATCCTTGAGGGGGCCATTTAGGCATCTGGGGTAAAAATCTGTGTGGAGATTAGTCCTGCTTTGAACAGGGGGTTGGACTAGATGACCTGCTGAGGTCCCTTCCCACCCTGATATTCTATGATCTGAGCCTCAGCCAGCAGTGGGGAGTCTCTGAAGTGCAAGTGCTTTCTCTGGGCCCTGCTGCTGGCGTAAAGACTCCTACTTCAGAACCACATATGAGCCTTGTGGATCTGTCTGTGAGCATCTCACACTGACTTACTGCATAGGATCATCTCCTGTCCCCACAACTGCTTGGGAACTTGGAGCATCTCTTCCCAG
The DNA here is from genome assembly GCF_025201925.1 of Gopherus flavomarginatus. Lineage (NCBI taxonomy): Eukaryota > Metazoa > Chordata > Testudines > Testudinidae > Gopherus > Gopherus flavomarginatus. Next base: position 4,123,616 of record NC_066626.1, on the reverse strand, counting down.
CAGTAGCAGCTTCTTTGGGTGTGACCTGGCCTCAGCCACTGTTCTCTCTCTCTCATTAAGGAAAACGTGTGCTGTGGCTCCACAAACTTTGATGAGAGCACCGGAGAGGAGCCTCCCAAGAAGATCATGCACTCTCCAAGAGGAGCAATACACAGTCTGCTGCTGCTAGGAACAGGGTGCCGGAATACTGCCCACATTCTCTTGAGTGTGTGTAATCCAGGTTAAGATTGAGGGCAGGTTACAAGAAGCAAGCTGCTACAGGTCATCTCACATAGCTGTACGGTGATTTGACTGCTAGCATGAGGAGGCCCAGGCTGACTGGAGAGATGATTGTGGGCTCAGACCAGCTTTTCAAGAGCTGCACTCTGAGTTAGTCACTGAACTAAGGGTCACATCAATGGGAACAGCTGGGAGCTGAGTTCTTAGGAAAATCTGGACACTTTATTGAGGTGCCTATGGGGGAGTTGTTAAATGCTGAGCTTTTTCAGAAATCTGTCCCCATGGGAGCCACTAGCCCCTATTTAGACTCAAGGAGGAACTCCAGGGAGCTGTTCAGCAACAATTTAGGGGGAGGGATAGCTCATTGGTTTGAGCATTGGCCTGCTAAACCCAACATTGTGAGTTCAATCCTTGAGGGGGCCATTTAGGGATCTGGGGCAAAAATCTGCCTAGGGATTGGTCCTGCTTTGAGCAGGGGGTTGAACTAGGTGACCTCCTGAGGTCCCTTCCAACCCTGGTATTCTATGATTTACTCCCAGGGAACAAGCAGAGTCCTTTACCTGTCTCACACTAGACTAAGATTCATGTCCTACAGCAACCTCAAGTGATGCCAAGTTAGATTCTTGTGTGGTCTAACTGGATGATAATTAATCCTTAGCAAAGCAGAGAGAAAGAGGGACATGCAGAAAGGGGGAAGCTGGAAGAAGATATTTTACTAGGAGACACAGTGGAATTCACCCAACACCGCTTTTGTCCTGGCTTTAGCCCTGCTGATCTACAACCTGAATTCTGCTCTCTTCAGCTAACGATCCAACCAGCGGCCCACATTCAGTGATGAATCCTGGTCACGTGTCACCTGAGGCACGTTGTGCATGCACTATGAAGATTTATCCTCTTCCCCTTAACTCAAGAGCAAGCTGTTTCAAAGACATGCATGAATATCAGGAATGGTAACTAACAATTCTCAGCAGAGAACTCCAAAAACATTGTAAAAAGTGCTTTCATACTGGTCAAAATAAAGAGTAACAACCATTTTATGTGGCACTTGACTATCAGAGTTTAAACAGAACCTCAGTACTATCCAGAGAAACATGTAATTGCTGATTGAGTTAGTGAAGGGTGAGGCTGGTAGCACCACCTATTATTAAGGTTGCTTGACTCTTTCCATTATAAGACCCTGTTTTCAGTTGCTTATAAGTTAGCCAAACTTCTACTATTTGGGCTAAAATTTTCCAGGCCGAGAATCTGCCCCAGAGTGCCATATATTTAATTTCAGTCAAAACAGTACAGCCACTTCTGTCTGTGTAAAACCTGTGCAAATTTAGCCAAGTTATAAGCCTCAGAAAAATAACTTTCTATAGTCTCAGTAGAAACTTCTTTGATTTTAGCAGCTACCTTCCACAACAATTCCACGTGCCCTGAGCATGCTTCAGCCTGGGGCTGAGCAGGACTTTCCCTGCAACTGCAGCTCTGGGCTGCTCTGGGCTGTGTTGGGTCTGGGCACCTGAACTGAGAGCAGGGAGCCCATCTCTCCTGCGGCTGAGGCAGTGAGGAGGAGGAAGCTGCTTGATTCGAATGCAGAGGGAACACATGTCAGACCGCTGATGAAAAGTGGGTTGGGAAATATTGGGACAAAGAGCCTGGGAGGGGAGGAACTAGGCCTAAAGGCTGTTGAGGGGAAACTGGAACTGGGAGGTGGAGGAGAATGGAGACAAGGACTGGCTGGACAAAAAGTCTGCAACGGGGACTTGAAACTGAGGGTCAGACACTGGGGCTGGCTGGGCAAAGACACCTATGGCGAAACTGTATGTGACTATGTAATTAAAGACTGTATAATATACCCAGGGGGCATGAATTATGGTGGCACTAACAACTGTACTTCTGCCATTTCCTAACTTTTCATAGAATCATAGAATATCAGGGTTGAAAGAGACCTCAGGAGGTCATCTAGTCCAACCCCCTGCTCAAAGCAGGACCAATCTCCCAACTAAATCATCCCAGCTAGGGCTTTGTCAAGCCTGACCTTAAAAACCTCTAAGGATGGAGATGCCACCATTTCCCTAGGTAACCCATTCCAGTGCTTCACCACCCTCCTAGTGAAATAGTTTTTCCTAATATCCAACCTAGACGTCCCCCAATGCAACTTGAGACAATTACTCCTTGTTCTGTCATTTGCCACCACTAAGAACGGCCGAGCTCCATCTTCTATGGAACCCCCCTTCAGGTAGCTGAAGGCTGCTATCAAATCTCCCCTCACTCTTCTCTTCTGCAGACTAAATAACCCCAGTTTCCTGAGCCTCTCCTCGTAAGTTATGTGCCCCAGCCCACTAATCATTTTTGTTGTCCTCCACTGGACTCTCTCAAAACTGGACGCAATATTCCAGGTGTGGCCTCACCAGTGTCAAATAAAGGGGAATAATCAATTCCCTCAATCTGCTGGCAATGTTCCTACTAATGCAGCCCAATATGCTGTTGGCCTTCTTGGCAATGAGGGCATGCTGCTGACTCATGTCCAGCTTCTCATCCACTGTAATCCCCAGGTCCTTTTCTGCAGAGCTGCTGCTTAGCAAGTCGGTCCCTAGTCTGTAGCAGTGCATGGGATTCTTCCTTCCCAAGTGTAGGATTCTGCACTTGTCCTTGTTGAACCTCATCAGATTTCTTTTTGCCCAGTCCTCCAATTTGTCTAGATCACTCTAGACCCTATCCCTACCCTCCACCATATCTACCTCTCCCTCCAGTTTAGTGTCATCTGCAAATTTGCTGAGGGTGCAATTAATCTCATCATCCAGATAATTAATAAAGATGTTGAACAAAACTGGGTCCAGAACCAACCCCTGGGACAATCCGCTTGATACTGGCTGCCAACTAGACATCGAGCTGTTGATCACTACCCATTGAACTCAACAATCTAACCAGCTTTCTATCCACCTTATAGTCCATTCATCCAATCCATATTTTTTTAACTTGCTGACAAGAATACTGTGGGAGACTGTATCAAAAGCTTTGCTAAAGTCAAGATATACTTTTGACTGCTTGACTTTGCAATCTGTTTTTTTAAACATAGATTTGTGTGTGCGTAATATGTTAGACCACTAGATCTGTATAATGATCTTTGAGAAGGCTGATTACACTGCCACACTGCACCTATCTGGGGGAGACCACGAACAATCTAGGGCAAAAGTGTTTGCAAGCGCACCCCAAAAACACTGGGAAGCACATCATGCAATTTCTTAGTCCCTGCTAGCCCTTTGGAGAGGCCGAGGTTGGGGGAATGCCTCTTTTCCCAGCATCCCTTGCTGACATTAGCTCTTTTGGGGAAGAGGTTAAAAATACAATTAACCCCTGACTGCCTGTCTCTAGTGTTACCAAATGCCTGGTTGGCAGATTTAGAGTGGGAGAATCTCTGCTCAGGGCCCAGATGATGGGTCACACAATTAACATTGCTGCCAATAGGGTTATGCACAAAGTGTTCCCAGTCTGGCCTAAACAATGGCTATGAAATTTGCTTGAGGGGGAAATCTGGCATGCAAGACTCATCCCTCCCTGTTCACAGTCTGCTCTAGAGGAGGCTTAGAGCTGATAAGCCTCAAATGCCAAGTGTGGAAAGAAGGAATTTCTGTTTTGATTTGTATTTGACTTTTAGTTTTTAGTTCGAACCGACAGCACTTGTTTATGTCGTCATCTTACAGCACGTGACACCATCACTAGTGAAGTCTCACAACAGTTTACCAGCTGCAGTAGGTAAGAGTTCTGCCCGTATTACAAGATACTGAGGTGCAGAGAAATTAAATGTCTTGGTTAGGATCTCACAGTAAGTGTGGTGCAAAGCTGGCAACAGAGCAGGCTGTGGGAGTATCATTCATTTAACTTCAAATGCTTCTTGATCCATTTTTTGATGGGCTTGCTGTGGAGCTTTGAGTTTCCTGAATTCCATCTTGAGCTTTGGGTTTATCCAAACAGGAGAGCCGAAGCTGACATTCAGATATGACTCTGTAAAACTGTCGAGTTTGATCTCCGTTGGGGTACAAAAACAAACAGGAGCAACACAACGACAGGAAGTATATTATGCAGAGAAAGCATCTCTTGAGATTTGCATTCTCAATTTCTCTCATGGCTTTTTAAGGGGAGAAGGTGCAGCTGCAGCTGACGAAGAGAACAGAATGGAAGATGCCCTTAGGTTTGTTTCTATTTAGGGTTGCCAGGAATCCATTTTTTGACTGGAACACCCATCGAAAAGGAACCCTGGCAGCTCCGTTCAGCACCACTGACTGGGCCATGAAAAGTTTGGTTGGTGGCACAGCCAGGCTGGCAGGCTCCCTGCCTGGCAACACGCAGCCCCCAGGAAGCAGACGACATGTCCCTCCCGCTCAGGGGCAGCCACAGGGGGTCTGTGCACTGTGTCCACCCCGAGCGCCAGCTCAACAGCTTCCATTGGCCAGGAACCACAGCCAATGGGAGATGCAGGGGTAGCTGGCAGAGCCTCCTGGCCATCCCTCCACCTAGGAGCTGGAGAGACATGACGCTGCTTCCCAGGGGCTGCCTAAGGTAAGTGCTGCCTGGACCCTGCACTTCAAAACCCTCTCTTGCACCCCAACTCCCTTCCCCAGCCTGGAGCTGCCTCCTGCCCTCTGAAACCTTTGGCCCCAGCCTGGAGCCCCCTCCTGTACCCCAAATCCCTCATTCCTGGCCCCACCCCAGAGCCTGCACCACCAACTGGAACCCTCACCCCCTTTTTACATCCTTCCTTTTAGTGCCTTTATTTATTTTTCATTTGGGGTCTCTCAGAAGAAGTGACTCATTAGGCAGGATGTAACTGAGGAGATTGCTGTGTGCACGAGAGCCAGCATGTGAGACGGCATGGAGAAAGCAGCAGGAGAAGGAAATGAAGGGGGTATTGAAGGTCAGCCTCAATAGTAGAGCCAGGTGGGGTGAGGTGGAGATGGCAGCAGCCATGACCTGAGTGGTGCGGAGTCCTGAAGGTGACGCCAGGCTTGGCACAGTGGGCAAGATCGAGCCAATGAGTTATACATAGAGATAAGTGACTTAGTGCATTATCATCCTGCAAATCGGAGTATTAACGCCCCCATGCAGCTCAGCATGACTGCACTGAGTAAGCTGGGCATGGAGAACTCTGCTCAGCATGGCCAGAGCCATTCTGCAAGGGCAATGAGTCAGGGCGAGATCCCCATTGTCCCTGTACGCTGAGCCATAGCCAGTGGAATAGGGGGTTCATGGTTTTCTATATAGTGTTTGGGGAACAGAAGAGGTGAGATCGCTGCTTTTGGAACCCTTCCATCCACTGCTGTTTCCCTCAAGCTGAGTATTGAGTGGAGGGCATCTCGTTAGAGATAATTACTGAGCTGATCGTTGTGCTCAGTGATGTTAAGTAGGAAGTGCGCTGACTCACATCTGCACCTGTTATGCTAACGAGGTTCTGCTTTCCCATCAGCAGGGAGGAGATGCACCTCTTTCCAGCAGCCATGTCGCAGACTCGCCTCTGTTGTTGTTGGTTTTTAACGCAGCTGTGATAAAAAGCTCTTTCTGTTTTTTGAGAGGATTCATTATGGCTGGAGCCTGCCTCTAGTACTCTTCCTTTACCACTTATTTGATTCTATATACAGCACATGTATGTTTGAAGATGAAAGGCACTATACAAGGGTTCTGTATTTATTAATTTATCGTTAATTGTAATGATGGTGATAATAGAGAAAAACCAACTCTCATTACATTATCAGGGCCTTCTAAAATCCAACCATCTGTCCATAATAATTAGCACTGAGCAGGAACTTTTTGGAGAACCAGTTTTCCATGAAAAATGCCAATTTGTCCAAACCAAAACTGTTCATGGAGGATCAGTTTTGACAGAACTTTCATCAGGAAGGTTTCTCAGGTCTGGGATGGAAGCTTGAGCTCTCGATCCGAGACTAGCCAAGAGCCCCAGCACTGACCTCACATATAGGAGACCCTAATTCAAGTCTCTGAATCAGGCAGCAGATTGTTTATACTGTTCTCCTACCCTGCTATTCCTCCTTAATTTCCCCTCTCCCCTCACACTGTAATTTATAGAAACAGGTTACTATTACTTAAAATAGTTTGGGAGCCCTCCATGGGCACATCGTGTTCCAGAACAAGGTTAGCTAGGCCTTCCATGTGGTATATATTAGTAAACATGGTTATTTGGACCCTGTTGTGCCTCTGCGGTTACTTCATATTATGTTATGTAAGGAGCAAAAGCCACAATACCCCTCCCATGTACAACATTTTAGAAATTGTTTATATAAGAGACAAGAGGGGAGCCATTAAATAACCAATATGTGCCCCACAGTGGGTGACATGGGAAATGACTTTACAGCTGCATCTGAAATTATTTATGGCCTGGTTTGGGAAAGCCTTAGTGAGTGAGTGTAGATAGGTATATTGAAGTCTAATGCTGCCTTATGCATAAACTCGCAGGGCCAAATTCAGAGCTTATGTCAGAGTAGGTTTAATCATGGCCAGTTAAGCCTGGGAGCACTGGTCTTCCCAAGAACACTGTGACTTTAATCCCTAATTCATACTTTTCGTCATGGATTCAAACAAGCTTTGCTAGGGTGAGTCTTACTGTAATATCCAGGAGCTTCACTTTAATAGGATCTCGGCACTCAGTGCTAATGACTCTGCTAATCTCTATTTAATGCAAACTGCAGTCAGTCTGCGGCATGTCCACATGAGAGATGGATGCAGCATATGTATTACGCTGATGACACCGTAACCGCAACAAGGAAGGACTTTGCTACAATTTATTACAGGACAAGACAGGGTGTGACTCTAGAGTGCATTGCTTGCTGTGCAGTAACACCACCTGTGGACTGTGCTACAGTACCGTCAGGAGTGTGACCCCAGGACTTTCAATGCACGCTAGTAGTGTCCACACTGCACATGGCTGCATAGCAAGCTCGTGTAGAATGCTCACACTCTGGCTTCCCAAGCAGTAACTTGCCATATAGCCAAGTTACCAAGCCACTCCAGTTTATTCCTGGTAGGAGTGAGGAGAAGGAGAATGTCAAATCTATTAACCAGATACTTGTACAATTTTGTGGGAATAGAGAAGTTTTATAGAATAGAGAATGATAATTTCCATAGGAAAAAAATAAATACTACACATTTCATTCCGAGACTTTTTGAAGAATTAAATTGTCTTCTGTCCAGGTTAATGGCTGGAATTGTGACCAATAGGATTAGGAGAACTAATTCAGAAAAAAAAAACCCTGAATCAAATATGACTGTATAATAATATATATGTGGGCTGGGAACACCTTGAAGAGACAGTGAGCTGATTGTCTTCATGCTTTTGTAGGGTTTTCCAAGATATATCTGTCCCCAGTTCATCCCCCTTACATCCACCAAGGGAAGAGACAAAGACTGAGGAAGGGATGCCACTGTGTTTGATCACACAAAGCTTGCTGTTCATGAGTTAATTCTAGACGTTCTTCCCTGTGGTGTCTGCTATGTGGTGAAGTGAGGTCATTAGTCTCCCATTGGCCATTTGGCCTTGTTCTCATTGGGGATTACTCCTAGCCAAACCTGGACGCCTCAAGCCCATTAGTTATTTTGCAAAGATATGAGATGGAGAGAAGAATCAGCGTTTCCACAGAGATAACATTCCACACAGTGTGCAGTTTGGGCTAATTATTGTTGGCCATTCCCATAGGTGGCATGAGCTAGGAGATAACACATCCCCAGTTGCACAGGCAACAAAGAGGTATGAATGGCACCCTTGAGAGGGCCTGTTAAAAAAAGGCAGTTAGCTGCTAACCAGCAGAGCGGCAAACAGCAGAGGGGCTAACAGAGGGAGTTTGACTGGGTGTTTTCCTGGGGAGGGCCCACTGAGGCTTTCATCTTGCAGGTGTCTCTGAGTAGCTACTGCAACACCTGAGGCAGCTCTTAGAAGGAAGGTAATATGGATGGTGAGCGATCAGCTGTTGTGATCTGCACAGGATATGCCATGTTTGTCTTTCTTCCACAGGACAGAAGCAACTTTGTCTGTACAAAGTGCAAGCCCATCTCCATATTGAAAGAGAAAGTTCAAGGTCTAGAGAAACAAGTATCAACCCTGCTTTGCATAAGAGAAAATGAAGATTTCCTGGACAGATATCAGGATATGCTTCTATGGGCACAACATTCTGAAGAATCAGAGCAGGCTGCACAGCAGGGACAGGACAGTGAAGAAATTTGGCAATATGTGACCTCCAGAAGAAGAAAGAGGAGCATCCATGTACCAGCAATGGAGATACAGGTGAGGAACCGTTTTCATATTCTCTCCACAGGTACTAATGCGGAGAGTAGACTAGATGATACATCTGAGGGAAAGGAGCCAAAGGAGACTCCACCAATTGGACGGCATGACATGCACTGTCCTAGGGATGGGGGTTCCACAACCACCACTCCCAAGAGGAGGTGGCAGATGGTGGTGGTTGGGGACTCCCTCCTTAGGGGGACTGAGTCATCTATCTGCTGTCCCAACCGAGAAAACCGAGGGGTCTGCTGCTTGCCAGGAGCTAGGATTCACGATGTGACGGAGAGACTGCCAAGACTCATCAAACCCTCAGATCGCTACCTCTTCATGCTTCTCCACGTGGGCGCCAATGATACTGCCAAGAACGACCTTGAGCAGATCACTGCAGACTACGTGGCACAAGTGGTGTTCTCGTCCATCCTCCCCGTGAAAGGAAAAGGCCCAAGTAGAGAGCATTCGTGGAAGTCAACGACTGGCTATGAAGGTGGCGTTGGAGAGAAGGCTTTGGATTCTTCGACCATGGGATGGTGTTCCAAGAAGGAGGAGTGCTAGGCAGAGACAGGCTCCACCTAACGAGAGAGGGAAGAGCATCTTCGCAAGCAGGCTGGCTAACCTAGTGAGGAAGGCTTTAAACTAGGTTCACCAGGGGAAGGAGACCAAAGCCCTGAGGTAAATGGGGAAGTGGAATAACAGGAGGAAGCACAAGCAGGAAAGTGCAAGAAAGGAGGACTCCTGCCTCATACTGAGAAAGCGGAACAATCAGCAAGTTATCTTAAGTGCCTATACACAAATGCAAGAAGCCTGGGAAACAATCAGGGAGAACCAGAAGTGCTGGCACAGTCAAGGAACTATGATGTGATTGGAATAACAGAGACTTGGTGGCATAACTCACATGATTGGAGTACTGTCATTGACAGATATAAACTGTTCAGGAAGGACAGGCTGGGCAGAAAAGGTGGGAGAGTTGCATTGTATGTAAGAGAGCAGTATGACTGCTCAGAGCTCCGGTATGAAACTGCAGAAAAACCTGAGAATCTCTGGATTAAGTTTAGAAGTGTGAGCAACAAGGTTAACATCGTGGTGGGAATCGGCTATAGACCACCAGACCAGGGGATGAGATGGATGAGGCTTTCTTCCAGCAACTAACAGAAATTACTAGATCACAGGCCCTGGTTCTCACGGGAGACTTCAATCTGACATCTGCTGGGAGAGCAATACAGCGGTGCGCAGACAATCCAGAAAGTTTTTGGAAAGTGTAGGGGACAATTTCCTGGTGCAAGTGCTGGGGAAACCAACTAGGGGCAGAGCTCGTCTCGACCTGCAGCTCACAAACAGGGAAGAATTAGTAGCGGAAGCAAAAGTGGATGGGAACCTGGGAGGCAGTGACCGTGAGATGGTCGAGTTCAGGATCCTGACACAAGGAAGAAAGGAGAGCAGCAAACTATGGACCCTGTACTTCAGAAAAGCAGACTGACTCCCTCAGGGAACTGATGGGCAGGATCCCCTGGGAGAATAACATGAGGGGGAAAGGAGTCCAGGAGAGTTAGCCGTATTTTAAAGAATCCTTACTGAGGTTGCAGGAACAAGCCATCCCGATGTGTAAAAAGAATAGGGTCAGGGAAAGTGTGAGCCCCTTACTTAATGAGGGAGGCAACCTAGTGACAGAGGATGTGGAAAAAGCTAATGTACTCAATGCATTTTTCGCCTGTGTCTTCATGAACAGGGTCAGCTCCCAGACTACTGCACTGGGCAGCACAGTATGGAGAGGAGGTGACCAGCCCTCTGTGGAGAAAGAAGTGGTTCAGGACCATTTATAAAAGCTGGACGAGCACAAGTCCATGGGGCTGGATACGCTGCATCCGAGGGTGCTAAAGGAGTTGGCGGAGGTGATTTCAGAGCCATTGGCCATTATCTCTGAAAACTCATGATGATCGGAAGAGGGCCCAAATAACTGGAAAAAGGCTAATGTAGTGCCCATCTTTTAACTACAGGCCAGTCAGCCTCACCTCAGTCCCTGGAAAAATCATGAAGCAGGTCCTCAAGGAATCAATTCTGAAGAACTTAGAGGAGAGGAAAGTGATCAGGAACAGTCAGCAGGGATTCACCAAGGGCAAGTCATGCTTGACTAATCTAATTGCCTTCTATGATGAGACAATTGGCTCTGTGGACGTTTTATTCCTTGACTTTAGCAAAGCTTTTGATACGGTCTCCCATAGTATTCTTGCCGGCAAGTTAAAGAAGTATGGGCTGGATAAATGGACTATAAGGTGGATAGAAAGCTGGCTAGATTGTCAGGCTCAACACGTAATGATCAACAGCTCCATGTCTAGTTGGCAGCCGGTTTCAAGCAGAATGCCCCAGGGGTCGGTCCTGGGGCCGGTTTTGTTCAATATCTTCATTAATGATCTGGAGGATGGCATGGACTGCACTCTCAGCAACTTTGCAGATGACACTAAACTGGGAGGAGTGGTTGATACGCTGGAGGGTAGGGATAGGATACAGAGGGACCTAGACAAATTAGAGGATTGAGCCAAAAGAAATCTGATGAGGTTCAAAAAGGACGAGTGCAAAGTCCTGCATTAGGACGGAAGAGTCACATGCACTGCTATAGACTCAGGACCAAGTGGCTAAGCAGCAGTTCTGCAGAAAAGGACCTAAGAGTTACAGTAGATGAGAAGCTGGATATGAGTCAACAGTGTGCCCTTGTTGCCAAGAAAGCTAATGGCATTTTGGGCTGTATAAGTAGGAGCATTGCCCGGAGATTGAGGGACGTGATCGTTCCCCTCTATTCGACATTGGTGAGGCCTCATCTGGAATACTGTGTCCAGTTTTGGGCCCCACACTACAAGAAAGATGTGGAAAATTTGGAAAGAGTCCAGAGGGCATCAAAAGTGATTAGGGGACTGGAGCACATGACTTATGAGGAGAGGCTAAGGGAACTGGGATTGTTTAGTCGGCAGAAGAGAAGAATGAGGGGGGATTTGATAGCTGCTCTCAATTACCTGAAAGGAGGTTCCAAAGAGGATGGCTCTAGACTGTTCTCAGTGGTACCAGATGACAGAACAAGGAGTAATGGTCTCAAGTTGCAGTGGGGGAGGTCTAGGTTGGATATTAGGAAAAACTATGTCACTAGGAGGGTGGTGAAGCACTGGAATGGGTTATCTAGGGAGGTGGTGGAATCTCCATCCCTAGACGTTTTTAAGGTTAGGCTTGACAAAGCCGTGGCTGGGATGATTTATTTGGGAATTGGTCCTGCTTTGAGCAGGGGGTTGGACTAGATGACTTCCTGAGGTCCCTTCCAACCCTGATATTCTATGATTCTATGATTACATTGTCATAAACAGATAGCTAAGGGTTAATGTCTCTTTCACCTGAAGCACCTGACCAGAGGACCAATCAGGAAACCGGATTTTTTCAACTTTGGGTGGAGGGAATTTAGTGTCTGAGTCTTTTGTCTGCCTGCCTGTTTTCTCTGAGCTTTGGAGAAGTAGTTCTACTTTCTAATCTTCTGTTTCTAAGTGTAAGGACAAAGAGATCAGATAGTAAGTTATATGGTTTCTTTTCTTTGGTATTTGCATGAATATAAGTGCTGGAGTGCTTTGATTTGTATTCTTTTTGAATAAGGCTGTTTATTCAATATTCTTTTAAGCAATTGACCCTGTATTGTATCATCTTAATACAGAGAGACCATTTGTATGTATTTTTCTTTCTTTTTATATAAAGCTTTCTTTTAAGACCTGTTGGAGTTTTTCTTTACTTCAGGGAAATTGAGTCTGTACTCACCAGGGAATTGGTGGGAGGAAGAAATCGGGAGATCTGTGTGTTGGATTTGCTAGCCTGATTTTGCATTCCCTCTGGGGGAATAGGAAAGTACTTTTTGTTTCCAGGATTGGGAACAGAGAGGGGGAGTCACTCTGTGTAGTTTCACAGAGCTTGTGTCTGTGTATCTCTCCAGGAGCACCTGGAGGGGGGAAGGGAAAAAGGATTATTTCCCTTTGTTGTGAGACTCAAGGGATTTGGGTCTTGGGGTCCCAGGGAAGGTTTTTCAGGGGGACCAGAGTGCCCCAAAACACTTTAATTTTTTGGGTGGTGGCAGCAGGTACCAGGTCCAAGCTGGTAACTAAGCTTGGAGGTTTTCATGCTAACCCCCATATTTTGGACGTTAAGGTCCAAATCTGGGACTAAGGTTATGACATGGTGGCAGCAGTGGGATATAGACAGAATCCAGAAGCCAGTAGGAATATTATATTTTTCTCTTCTCTGCTAAGGGCTTTTTAGCAGAGAGAGAAACAGTTTGGTTTTAAAAGGGAACCAGAGAGAATTTTTTTTTTCTGCTCTCTCTGGCAGTTTGTGGCTTGCATGTTAAGCGAGAAGCCATTAAGAGACTGTTAAGGGTCTTTTGTCACACAATAGCCCTCCCATTAGGAGGCAAGTACCATCACTATATGCATGCAAATAAAGTGGTTTTTCAGGTTTACTTAACATTGAAGATTAGCTAAAGGCACTGTTGCTAGGCAGACTTCAGGAGGCAACAGAGAACCTGCAGTTCAGAAGATAAACACCGGAGGGCACCCCAACACAAGAAAACAGGAACCATGTCTACCAAGACAAAAATGGAGGCTGAAGAGCACTTCAAAGAAGCTGAACACAGGCGAGAGATGGAAAAACACAAACAGGAACTAGAAATAAAACAAAAAGAGATGGAGCTGAAAGAAAAGGAAGAAAGCATCAAACTGGCAGCCTTCCAAAGAGAACAGGCAGCCAAAGAGGCAGCACACAAAAGAAAACTAGAAGAAGAAGAGGTGGCCTACCGAAGGAAACAAGCAGAAGAAGAGTTGGCCCACCGCCGAGAAATGGAAAAACAACAAAAAGAAATGGAAAAACAACAAAAAGAGAATGAAGAGAAGGAAAAACAGAGAAAACATGAACTGGACTTGGCAAAAGCTGGGCTGCATGTGCCAGCCAACCCTAACAACCCGGCGCCAAATATTGCTCCACAGCACAGGAAATTTCCCACCTACAAGGCAGGTGATGACACCGAGGCCTTCTTGGAAAATTTTGAAAGAGCCTGTCTTGGGTACAACATCCCCGAAGACCAGTACATGGTAGAATTGAGGTCACAGCTCAGTGGACCTTTAGCAGAGGTGGCAGCTGAAATACCTAAGCAGCAAATGAATGACTATAAACTTTTTCAAACCAAGGCCAAATACAGAATGGGGATAACCCCAGATCATGCCCGTCGGCGCTTCAGAACCCAAAAGTGGAAACCAGAGGTGTCATTTCCCAAACACGCCTACTACATTGCAAAAAACTATGAGGCCTGGATAACAGGAAACAACATTCAAACCTTGGAAGAACTGCACCTCCTCATACAAATGGAGCAGTTCTTGGATGGTGTTCCTGAAGACATCACACGGTACATACAAGATGGAAATCCCAAAGATATCGCTGAGGCGGGGGAGATTGGAGCCAAATGGATGGAACTGGCAGAAAGCAAGAAAGCTACTGTCAAGGGGAACGATTACCCCAGGGGGCACACAGACCATAAACCCTACAACCGAGGACAGCCAGAGACCCCACATACCACCCAAGTAAAGCCACAGACACCCTACCCTTCCACCTCACCAGTCTCCAGTAACTCACCTCGGCCCAGTGACCCATCAGATGGAAGATGCTTTAAGTGTAATGAACTGGGACATATCAAGGCCAACTGTCCCAAGAACACCATGCGAGTGCAATTCATTACACCACCATCACACCAAAGATCCCCAGGCCCAGATGCCTCTCAAATACCCTTGGAGCGAAGGGAAAATTTGAGAGTGGGCGGTAAGAAGGTTACTGCGTGGAGAGACACGGGGGCACAAGTGTCAGCTATCCACCAATCCTTCGTTGACCCCAAATTCATCAACCCAAAGGCCAAAGTTACAATTTACCCCTTCATGTCACAAGCTGTAGACTTGCCTACAGCTCAACTGCCTGTCCAGTACAAAGGCTGGTCAGGAATGTGGACTTTTGCAGTCTATGACAATTATCCTATCCCCATGCTACTGGGGGAAGACTTGGCCAACCAGGTGAGGCGGGCCAAGAGAGTGGGAATGGTTACACGTAGCCAAACCAGGCAAGCTTCCAGACCCATTCCTGTTCCTGAACCGTCCACAGACACCCCGTCTGGGTTACCAGAGACCCAGACAGAGGTAGTGGACCCAGATTCCACGCCAACCACTGAAACAGCCACAGCATCTCCAGTCCGAGGCCCGGAACTGGAACAGCAACCAGCACCAGCAAGTGCAACCACATCTTCAAACTCAACGCCAGAGGGCGCCAGCGAGCCAGAACTGGCAGAAGCAAAAGACAGCCATACCCAAAAGGCTCAGCCAGAGCCTGAAATACCCTCAGGTGCACCAGCGGAGAGCGGTTCACCAGCAACAGAAACAACCCCATCACCTACATCGCTTCCAGAGGGACCAAGCCCAAGTCCACAGTCTGAGGAAGAACTGGTGACCCCAGCCTCAAGAGAACAGTTCCAGACTGAGCAGGAAGCAGATGACAGCCTTCAGAAAGCATGGGCGGCGGCACGGAGCACCCCACCGCCTCTCAGCTCTTCTAATCAATCCCGGTTTGTTATAGACCAAGGACTTTTATACAAGGAAATTCTTTCTGGTGGACACCGGGAAGAATGGCAGCCGCAAAAACAGTTGGTGGTTCCAACTAAGTACCGGGGGAAGCTCTTAAGCTTAGCCCATGATCATCCCAGTGGCCATGCTGGGGTGAACAGAACCAAGGACCGGTTGGGGAAGTCCTTCCACTGGGAGGGGATGGGCAAGGACGTTGCCAAGTATGTCCGGTCTTGTGAGGTATGCCAAAGAGTGGGAAAGCCTCAAGACCAGGTCAAGGCCCCTCTCCAGCCACTCCCCATAATTGAGGTCCCATTTCAGCGAGTAGCTGTGGATATTCTGGGCCCTTTCCCAAAAAAGACGCCCAGAGGAAAGCAGTACGTACTGACTTTAGTGGACTTTGCTACCCGATGGCCAGAAGCAGTCGCTCTAGGCAACACCAGGGCTAACACTGTGTGCCTGGCCCTAACAGACATCTTTGCCAGGGTAGGTTGGCCCTCCGACATCCTTACAGATTCAAGGTCTAATTTCCTGGCAGGAACCATGGAAAAACTGTGGGAAACTCATGGGGTGAATCACTTGGTTGCCACCCCGTACCACCATCAAACCAATGGCCTGGTGGAAAGGTTCAATGGAACTTTGGGGGCCATGATACGAAAAAATTCATCAACGAATTCTCCAATAATTGGGACCTAGTGTTGCAGCAGTTGCTGTTTGCCTACAGGGCTGTACCACATCCCAGTTTAGGGTTTTCACCATTTGAACTTGTGTATGGTCACGAGGTTAAGGGGCCATTACAGTTGGTGAAGCAGCAATGGGAGGGGTTTACGCCTTCTCCAGGAACTAACATTCTGGACTTTGTAAGCAACCTACAAAGCACCCTCCAACACTCTTTAGCCCTTGCTAGAGAGAACCTAAAGGATGCTCAAGAAGAGCAAAAGGCCTGGTATGACAGACATGCCAGAGAACGTTCCTTCAAGGTAGGAGACCAGGTTATGGTCTTGAAGGCGCAACAGGCCCATAAGATGGAAGCATCATGGGAAGGGCCATTCACGGTCCAAGAGCGCCTGGGAGCTGTAAACTACCTCATAGCATTTCCCAATTCCTCACTAAAGCCTAAAGTGTACCATGTTAATTCTCTCAAGCCTTTCTATTCCAGAGACTTACAGGTTTGTCAGTTTACAGTCCAGGGAGATGATGCTGAGTGGCCTGACGGTGTCTACTACGACGGGAAAAAAGACGGTGAAGTGGAAGAGGTGAACCTCTCAACCACCCTGGAACATCTGCAGCGGCAACAAATCAAGGAGCTGTGCACTAGCTTCGCCCCATTGTTCTCAGCCACCCCAGGACGGACTGAACGGGCATACCACTCCATTGATACAGGTAATGCTCACCCAATCAGAACCCCACCCTACCGAGTGTCTCCTCATGCCCAAGCTGCTATAGAACGGGAGATCCAGAACATGCTACAGATGGGTATAATCCGCTCATCTACCAGTGCATGGGCATCTCCAGTGGTTCTGGTACCCAAACCAGATGGGGAAATACGCTTTTGCGTGGACTACCGTAAGCTAAATGCTGTAACTCGTCCGAACAACTATCCAATGCCGCGTACCGATGAGCTATTGGAAAAGTTGGGACGTGCCCAGTTCATCTCTACAATAGACTTAACCAAGGGGTACTGGCAAGTACCGCTAAATGAACCTGCCAAGGAGAGGTCAGCATTCGTCACCCATGCGGGGGTGTATGAATTCAATGTCCTTCCTTTCGGCCTTCGAAATGCACCCGCCACCTTCCAGAGGCTGGTAGATGGTCTACTAGCTGGACTGGGAGAATTTGCAGTTGCCTACCTCGATGATGTGGCCATTTTTTCAGACTCCTGGCCCGAACACCTACTACACCTGGAAAAGGTCTTTGAGCGCATCAGGCAGGCAGGACTAACTGTTAAGGCCAAAAAGTGTCAAATAGGCCAAAACAGAGTGACTTACCTGGGGCACCAGGTGGGTCGAGGAACCATAAACCCCCTACAGGCCAAGGTGGATGCTATCCAAAAGTGGCCTGTCCCACGGTCCAAGAAGCAGGTCCAATCCTTCTTAGGCTTGGCCGGATACTACAGGCGATTTGTACCACACTACAGCCAAATCGCTGCCCCACTGACCGACCTGACCAAAAAGACCCAGCCAAATGCAGTTAAGTGAACTGATGAGTGTCAAAAGGCCTTTACCCAACTTAAGGCAACGCTCATGTCTGACCCTGTGCTCAGGGCCCCGGATTTTGACAAACCATTCCTAGTAACCACAGATGCATCTGAGCGTGGTATAGGAGCAGTGCTCATGCAGGAAGCAACAGATCACAACTTCCATCCTGTCGTGTTTCTCAGCAAGAAACTGTCTGAGAGGAAAAGTCACTGGTCAGTCAGTGAAAAGGAATGCTATGCCATTGTGTACGCCCTGGAAAAGCTACGCCCATATGTTTGGGGATGGCGGTTCCAACTACAAACTGACCATGCTGCACTAAAGTGGCTTCATACTGCCAAGGGGAACAACAAGAAACTTCTTCGTTGGAGTTTAGCTCTCCAAGATTTTGATTTTGAAATTCAACACATCACAGGAGCTTCTAATAAAGTTGCTGATGCACTCTCCCGTGAGAGTTTCCCAGAATTCAGTAGTTAAAAAGTGTTCTCAAAATGTAGAAGTCTGTTAGTTATATACTTAGTAGTATATGTAAAGGTGCATGTGTTGTAGTAATCTGTTTATTTTAAAGTTCTAGAAGGAAATCGCCGCCAGTGAGCTTCCCCACTGTCTGCAATTTGGGGGGCGTGTCATAAACAGATAGCTAAGGGTTAATGTCTCTTTCACCTGAAGCACCTGACCAGAGGACCAATCAGGAAACCGGATTTTTTCAACTTTGGGTGGAGGGAATTTAGTGTCTGAGTCTTTTGTCTGCCTGCCTGTTTTCTCTGAGCTTTGGAGAAGTAGTTCTACTTTCTAATCTTCTGTTTCTAAGTGTAAGGACAAAGAGATCAGATAGTAAGTTATATGGTTTCTTTTCTTTGGTATTTGCATGAATATAAGTGCTGGAGTGCTTTGATTTGTATTCTTTTTGAATAAGGCTGTTTATTCAATATTCTTTTAAGCAATTGACCCTGTATTGTATCATCTTAATACAGAGAGACCATTTGTATGTATTTTTCTTTCTTTTTATATAAAGCTTTCTTTTAAGACCTGTTGGAGTTTTTCTTTACTTCAGGGAAATTGAGTCTGTACTCACCAGGGAATTGGTGGGAGGAAGAAATCGGGAGATCTGTGTGTTGGATTTGCTAGCCTGATTTTGCATTCCCTCTGGGGGAATAGGAAAGTACTTTTTGTTTCCAGGATTGGGAACAGAGAGGGGGAGTCACTCTGTGTAGTTTCACAGAGCTTGTGTCTGTGTATCTCTCCAGGAGCACCTGGAGGGGGGAAGGGAAAAAGGATTATTTCCCTTTGTTGTGAGACTCAAGGGATTTGGGTCTTGGGGTCCCAGGGAAGGTTTTTCAGGGGGACCAGAGTGCCCCAAAACACTTTAATTTTTTGGGTGGTGGCAGCAGGTACCAGGTCCAAGCTGGTAACTAAGCTTGGAGGTTTTCATGCTAACCCCCATATTTTGGACGCTAAGGTCCAAATCTGGGACTAAGGTTATGACATACACAGTGCCCCCCATCCCACTCTTCCTAAATATCCTGGGATAGAATTTTTGTTTTAAACCCCCAATGAACTTTTGACATAGTTTCTTTTGGGGAGGTCAGGAACCTTCATGGCTGTAGAAAAATCACTTGATTTTGCTGGAATGTCTCGCAGCATTCTGGTTACATGTCCAAAAAGCGTAAGGTGCTGTCTGCAGACAATGGACCCAGTAGTCCGTAGATTGAAGTGACCAATAAGCATCTGCGTTACGAATGAAGTCATTCCACTTTATGCCTGATCTACAACATTGGCATTTTGTGTGGAAAACCTCCAGCTTTGCCCAGTCCGAGAGGCACAGTTTCCATGTTTCACAACCATACAGACAGAATACAGCTCAAACAGATCCTGAATGCGGCTGTCATGCTGAGATGATGCTGACTCCATATTTGTCGTAAATGACCCATGGCAGATGCTGCGTTGCAATCCAGTGAAGACCCTCCGTGTGAGAGCTGGAGGAACTGATGAGTATAGAACCCAAGTAGCAAAAGCTGGAGGCTGCTTTGGTAGTTTCATTATTCAAAGAGATTGGAATCATAGAGGGACCCCAACAAATTAATATTTATTATTTATATTGCCATAGTGCCTAGTAGCTCCAGTCCTGGACCCAGAATCCTTTATGCTAGGCATTGTACAAACACAGTACACAAAGAGTCCCTGCCCCCAAGAAACTTGCAATGTAATGCAAGAGACAGCAAACAGACATGGAGTACACCCGGTGTGGCCATGGGGACAGACATGGGGAGGGGAAGGGCCGCGAGGAAACAGTGAGACAATATTGTTCAGCACCACAGGCTGTGGTCTCAGCACATCAGCCGCGTAGCTGTTCTCAAGTTTTTTTTTGTAGGCCTCACAGCAAAGGAGAGCTTGAAGGAAGGTAAGGAAGTATTTTTGTGGAGGTTCACGGGGAATGCCTCCCACGCTTGACGCTCAGCATGAGAGACAACAGAAAGGTGCTTCTTTGAAAATTGAACAATTATGTCCTAGTTACTGTTTTTTTGCACAAGCTGGGCTCTCTTAGCCACCATCAGAATACGTGCAGTACCGTCAGCCCCAGGCACTCACAAATCAGGAGTCAGATGTCAAAAATCATGAGAGAGGCTTAAACCTCAGTAAAATAAGAGATGTGGGGTCTTATTTGTCTTCTAGGGTGCACACACATCACATTTCCAAACTTTTCTTCACAGCCAGGAGGGATAGAAACCTAGTGAGTTTGTGTGTATTTCTCTCTGTGTGTGTTGTTGTTGTTGTTTTGTTTTGTTTTTAACGCAAGCTGAGCTTCTCATGCAATCTTTTGATTCCATCAGCTGGGGCTTTAAGACGAACTCCCCATAGCGAGAGACTTACGATAAAATTATGAGCATTGGTACCACTGCTTTGCCCAGGGTCAAATTGTGAGTCTGGAAGCAGCACATATGTTAGGACCCTTCCACCACAGATCTAATTTCCTCCCAGGGATAAGAGAGGTCAGAGCCTCTGTTTCCAATTAGCAATTTACCAGTGTCTAAGGGTCACCTGGCCACTGCCTGTCACCAAGGACAGACTGGAAGACAAAAAGAGAAGTGAGTCTTTCTGGCTCTGTTTTGAATCCGTAGCATGTTTAATCTGAGTGTACAATGAAAGGCAGCCGGCTGTCTATTTTTTTTTTCTAATTTCTGCAGATAATAAGCATAGGTAGGAAGTAGAACAAAGGGATGACCCTTTTTGGCTTGAATATCCTTTCCTCTGCCATGTGACCAATGAGATGGCATGGAGAGGCTATCATAAAGACCTTCAGGAGAAAGACTGAGCCCAAGCAAGGGTCCTTGGGATATGGGGAAGTCCAGACTGAGGAGCTGGGCAGGGATGGCCTTTATTATTATTGATTTGTGTTATAATCCTGGCTCAGGATCCCATTGTGCTAGGTGCTGTACGAACACAGGGTAAAATGCCAGGCCTTGCCCCAGAGAGCATCCACGTGGGGAGCATCCACGTGGGGAAGATACGCTGCTAGCAACCAGGCACTGCAGGAGCAGCTCCTGCCATCGCTGCCCTGCTAGTGTCAGACTGTGCTCCTTGCCATTGGCTTATTTTTAATAAGAGAAACCTCTAGGGCCCCCTTCCAATCCCAGCAAAGCACAGTGGGAGTAGAGGAGGGGAAAGGAACAAAACCAGGAGGCTTTTTTAAAGCCTTTGATGAGCTCTCATTAGGTAGATGGCCCACACGGTGTGATGTTGATGCAGTCTCTGATCTCACCCAGTCAGTGAGCACCACACTAATTTAAGACAGAAACTAGAACATTATTTCCCCCTGAAATCTGAAGCCAAAATCAATAGCAGGCCTTCTCCTGTCAGATCTGATCCTGTCAGTATCCCAGTGTATTAATGATTTTGAGCGTAGAGGTCATTACAGCAGGGAGAGAGCTCAAGGGGGAGGGAAAAAATAAGCAACAGAAAATCAGAGTGAAATTCTCTTCACCTTATTTATCCACTTGGTGGTAGAAACATTGTGGAAAGGAGCACAGTAAAATCCCAGCTGATCCCCCGGGGGGAGCCTACGGGAGGGTGAGGATTAGGGAGATCAGAGTCAGGCCCACTGTCCAGAAAGCCGCAAAGAGATGGGGTCACGGTTTTTTGAGTGCTGGCTGTCTGAAATATTGGCCAGCTGCCTTTTCAGGAGAGACTTGGTCAGTTCTTGATTGCAGGCAGCTGATCTCCTGCTCACAGCGATGGGGAATCTCTCTGCGACTGCAGTTAAACAGGGGAATTGTGCAGGGGAAGGAGGACCGTGAAAGCAGATTTCCCTCTTCCTGCTGAAATGGGAACTGGCAGAGGGCTGGGAATGAGGCATCCGGGATGCTACACAAGAGGTGGAGGGAGTTAGCTCTTTAGTCGCTGATTTCCCAGTCAGAAATGAGCCCTGAAATGGAAGTCTTGGGCTCCTCTAACAAAGAAGAAGAGACTCTTGAAGGTGTTTCCCCCCCTTCCAATGTTTAAAGACACCATGTGGGTTCATAGGTTCCAAGCCCGGAAAGGACCATCTAGTGTGACCTCCTGTATAATACAGGCCAGAGACCTTCCACTCAGTGATTCTTGCATAATGCACAAAGCATCTGGGTTGAAAGGGTACAAGCCGAACTATTAGCCACTGCATAGCCACATAGTGAGAGAGAGTCCTGCCCCAAAAGCCATGCACTCTACATAGACAATTTACAGTGTTGCTTCGCTGCTGACTTTGCCCCACTGGCTCAGAACTTGGTGCTTGTGGATTTAGAGCTGGGGTCAGTGGAGGCTGGGGGCATGCCGGAGGGATTAGAGCAGTGGGGAGTGATAGTAACCTTTGGTGGATACGTTTGTTTAGCCCTGCAGTAATTTTCCCAAAACATGGCTAGAAACGATAACTAGATCGATGCAGGGTCTAGGGTTTCTAGCTAGGTTATAACCTGGCTCCCATCACCTTTACTGGACTTACCCCATAACTTCCCTGGGGGGAAAGGGGAGCATTATCCTCACCTTATACCTGGCAATGGAGGCACAGCAAGGAAGTCACACAGGAAGTCTCTGGTTGAGCCAGAAACTGAACCCAGATCTCGTACAGCTCAGCCTAGTTCCTTAACCACAAGACTATGCTTCTTTCCTTCCCGCTATGCTTTTCTTACACCTCCTCTCCTGTACAGGCACCTGGTCTGCTGCATGACAGACAGAGGTTGCTGGTTGAATGTCATGTGCTCAGACTGACACCACTTTGCATCGCAGCAGGGTTAAAAACAGTAGCGCTTGGCAGCCATTTGTCTTATTTTAAAGAGACCCTCTGCTCCCACCAGCCAACAGATCAACTATTCCAGCAAAACGTAGCCAGCATTAAAACAGAGGCTGGCAATGAGAGCCCCAGTTAAATCCCAAGTGACCACAGATGGACAAGCTGGAGATGGGTAACATGAGAGCTTCCAGTTGTCTAAATGACTCCTACTTTTGCTGCTTACAGACCTTGCAATGACAGAACTGAAAAGAAACAGTAACCCCAGCTGTAATTCTCAGCAGTGAACTATTCCTGAAGGTACCTTGTATTTACTGAACAAAGCCAGAGTGATTTATAGAGAATTTCTCCTGCACCACTCACTCAGTTGTCATATGGAAATTGAGTCTATTAAGCAGCTTTGGGCTGCAGCCAGTGCACCATCCATTAATGCAAACTTTCATCCAATTATTACTATGCTGTCTCTCCCCATCTGCAATAAACAAGAAGGGATCCTTTTTCCAGGCCTCATGTTGGCATAGGGAGGATGAGAATCAGTGCTCAGAATTATGCAGAGGATCCTACGGTCATGCTGATCATCTTCTATTTGCCTCCAGGGGCTCTAGAAATACGGTGCTGTCACAGCAGTAGGACAGGGATGGGCGGGGAAAGGTTCAGGGGACAAGTACCACGCAGGCCTTACTCCCCAGACTGTGATGGAGCCCTTACTCCCCAGAGATGTGAGATGCTAGCTGAACAGGAAGAGAGAGGGCTTCCCGCAAATGGACCAATGGTCACTCCAGATTTTCTCCCTTCTTTAAGGCTGTGATGTGTGCCAGGGTTCCCCAGGTCACAGGGCAATTGAGGTAGGATTGGAAACAGCTGATGATACTCCTCTCTTTCTTTTGTACAGAGCATCCTGATAAGTCATGTAGGATCTCAGGCTACAGCTACGTTGTCTAATACGTATTCTCATGCAGTTTGACCACAACTAGGCCTCCTAGTGAAATCTTTGGTAAGTTTCAAGCTGCATTCTGATGGTAAAAGGAGAAAGCCTAAGATCTCGTAGACTTAGCATCTTACATCTTTTAATCAAGGCTAGTTTGGGCAAAGATGGAGCTGTAACGTTGGCAGGATTGGTAACCCCTAGGCCCGTAGGCAGCTGAGGTCACTTGGCAATGCTGCTCAGCTACACAGAGTAGCAGCCCTCTCCAGTGCATCTTCAGAGTTCCACACCTGAAGGAATTGTCTTTGCAGGCAACAGCCTCATTTCCCATCTCTTGTTATGTTAGAGGTTGCAAATTCAAATGGATTTTCATTAGAAGCCAAAATCCTTCACGTTATTTGTAGCTCAGTAGGAAAGGCCAACCAGACTGTTCCAGCCTGAAAAATCAGCTAATACAAGAATTGGCTCTAGTTGCTCAGTTTAACTAATAAAATTACTGAAACCCAGGAATTTTGAAATAAATATTAAACCTTCCTTCTTCATGGCACGCACTCGCTTCCAAGTAATGGGGGTCAGGAAGAGATGTTCCCCAGGGCAAGTAATCCCATAACTGCTTATTGCAGACTTTCTTGCACCTACTGGCTAATGTCAGACACAGAATTACAGGGCTAAAATGGGTCTGATCTAGTCTGGCAGTTCCTTTGTTCCTAACCTTCTTTCCTCCTCCAACCATCTTTACAAATCAAGCATATTTAGGGTTAGGGGGTTTGAGGCATTATTCATCTCAGTTACCTGGATGTTTCAAAAAAGGAGTAAACACCCATCCTGCTGCCTTTGCAAGAAAACTAGTGCATCTGGAAGAGACAAGTCAGCAGCTAATGCACAAATTGTTCTTCCAAGATATTGCCAATCCCTTTTTCTCTTGCCCCTAGGTTTCTTTCACTGTGTTCCTTATGTATTAAAGACATCACCAGAAGATATTCTCTCTGAATGGAAAAAGTCACATGCCAAGTTCTCTCCCTTGGGCTTGGCTGAAAGGGTCTCGTTTTGTAAGGAAGTGGAAGAGAAGTGTCTGGGATACTCTCTCTGACCCCAGAGCCTTTAAGAGAGGAATCCAGTCTGCCAGGAGTCCTGTTTCTACTAGCATAAATCAGACAGGTGAGTGGCAAGGGGTGGGCCTCAATCATCTCCTCAGTGAAATGAACAGAAGCCCAGCTAGAATGCAGGAGGGAAACTGGCACCCTGACACACCTTAGCAGAAATGTCACATGGAGATGCTCCTAACCTTCAGAATATCAGCTAGAGACATTGCAACCCTAGGGCTCTCAGCCTGAAACAGTCAGTAGCGGGCAAAGTCTTCAAGCACGAGCCCCCAACTGGCATTTTCAAAATGGCAGCCACTGATGCCAAGAGCCAGCAACACACTGCCACCGGAGTACAGCCATTTTGGGGATATCAGCACCATTTCTGCTACAGTTTTCTGCATCATAGTCTGGGGCTCAGTTTTCCTTCTGGCTGCTGTGAGGGAGAGTGTACGCATATTAGATGCATGAAGGCTCTCAGAAGAAAGAGTCACTCCTTTCCTCGCAAGATTCTCTCCTTCCAATCCCACCTGACCAGAACAGTTAGAACGAACATAGGCACCTCTGTAGAGATCTAAAAGTGCCCTCTCAACTCTTTGTTTAGACTGGGGCAGAACAGCATTGCCAAGCACATGCTCACACATGAATAATCTACATGGCAAACAGAGAACTGCGGGATTGTGTAAGATCTGATGATCCTTGCATGTAAACATTGGGAACAGTGAGTCAGAGCAGGGAGGTGAGTTTACCTCTGTACCCATCCTTGATGAGACCAGCAGTGGAAGAGTTCACACCATTTTGGTGGTCACGATTTAAAGAGGGTGTTCAAAAACTGGAGGAGATACACAAAAGTGCTGCAGAAATGATTTGAGGGCTGGGAAAATGCCTTACAGTGAGCAATGTAAAGAGCTTGATCTGTTTAGCTTATCGAAAAGAAGATCAAGAGCTGACTTGATAACAGTGTATTAATTCTTCACAGGAACAAAATACCGTGTACTAAACGTCAATTTAATCTGGCAGAGAAAGGCAAAACAAGAACCAAGGGCTGGAAAGTGAAGCCAGGCATTAGCAACATAGCACACAGTTTTATCAGTGAGGGTGATTTACGATTGGAACAAACTACCAATGGGAAGTAGTGGATTCTCCAACTCTTGAGGTCTTCAAGTCAAGACTGGATACCTTTCTGGAAGATGGCCTGTGTTATACAGGAGGTCAAACTAGAGGAGCTAATGGTGCTTTCTGGCCTTTCAGTCTAAGCATCCAGGATGCAGCCATGCAAATAGCCCCATAAAAGCTGCCATGAAAATCCCTTTCAGAGCTGCATAAATGAGTGTCCAGGAAGCCTGGGGCTCTGTGCAGGAGACCAGGCAACACTGAAGGAGGGCAATAAAAAAGTGTAGGCATCCAGGCAGAGACGTCTAGGGAAGGCATTTTTCCTGCAGAACCCCTACTCTGGTGGCACGTAAGAACTCCTCAGAGTCGGTGCCTCGTCCATCGACTGGACGAGGCACCAACTCTGTGATGCACTGGGAGAGGAAATCCATCCTGTACAGCTTAGGAGTTCAGCCAGAACAGAAGAAGGGTGAGCTAGCTGGGGATGTGAACGAGGCATGCTGGCCTCTTTTGTGCACCCTGCAGCAACTCTGCCCCCAAGGACATGCCTGCCCTTTTGAGTTCCTACATGTGATAAGCATGGGCTCCACATGACACACAGGGCAAGCACTTCCCTCTGTGAGCCTCATGGCCTGGCCCAACTGTGTCCTCTAGTGGCTGCTGTTGCTGCCTATGCCCTGGAAAGGAAGGGAGCAGTTTGGGATGACATCCTAAACTGGGCAAGGAGGAAGCTTGTGGCAGGAGGCTGGTGAGAACGGGGTTCTCCATTGTGCCAAGCCTAGCCATGTAATTGCTGCACAACTCAGCTCCAATGTGCCGCACAGTCCAAGACGCTCACATACCCTTGGCATGAATCAGCGCCCCACATTCACACCATGTCTGCATTTGGCACAGGAGTGACACTGGCCTTTGAGGAAGGCCACAGTGGTCTGAATATTCACATGTGTTCAGCATAACGGCAGGCAAGTTACAGCTGGTCCTGGTTACAAACTGCTATCCAAACTGCTTACATCCATAAACTAGGGAAACAAATAAACAAACAGATGCTTGTTAATTGATTTAATTATCTACTAGCAAACAGGAGACCTGGTGCACATCAATACCAGGGTTTTTTTTTAAAGCAACTCAGAGTAATTCTTTTCTGTCTGTGAACTACACTGTCCTGTTCTGTTCCCTAAAAGTAAGAAACTGGTTTTCAGTAAGGAGGAAGGAGGATTTGAAGATTTTTTGAGAGGGTGGAAATTAGATTTGAATCAAAGGCAAATCTCCAGAAGTCAGGGCTGTTTAAAATCCAGGGTCAGCTCAAAACTGAAGTGCTCCATCACTCCAGCATTTCTTAAAAGTTAACTTCCGAAAGGAGGGAAACTGCAGATGTGAAGGGTAATTTTTTAAGCCCTGGAAAGGTAGCAACTGAAATGGAGCCAGAGGAGAGAGCACAATGTGGGCTTTCAAAGGTTTGTATTAGACTTTTAGTTTTTTAGAAGATGCTCAAGCAAAAGCAACAAAAAATCAGTCTCCCTGACAGCAACTAGAACAGAGATTGGCAACCTATGGCACACGTTCCAAAGACGGCACGCGAGCCGATTTTTAATGGCACGCTGCTGCCTACCGGAGCCCTGGCAGGCAGCAGCATGCCCTTAAAAATCCAGCCTGGCCCGGACCGCTCTTCTGCGCCCTCTGCCCTCCCGCCTCATCCCGCGGGGGCAGGGGGCAGGGGGCAAGGGGCAGGGGGCAGAAGCTTGGTCCTGCCACCTCCCCTGCCTCTTCCCGCAGTGTGCTGGGTTCCTGCCCCTCCTCCTCCTCTCTGTCTCTCCCTCCCTGATGGTCAATCAGCTGATGGCCCTTGTGAGGGAGGGGGCCCAGAAGGACCAGAGTCAGCGTGCTTGCTGCTCCCGGCGGAGGTAGAGAAGAAGTGGGGGCAGGATCTTGGGGAAGGAGTGGATTAGGGGCATATCCCCTCCAGCCCCCTGCCGTGAGCACCCCACAACCCCAGCCCACACCCCTAGCCCTCTGCCCTGACCCCCCACACACACACCCAGCCCTCTGCCCTGAGCCCTGTACCCTCCTCACACATACCCACCCCTTTGCTTGATTCCTTCATCCTCCATGACCCCAGCCCTGATTCTGGCCCCCCCACACATACCCAGGTCCCCCACACCCCATGCCCTGACACTTGCACCCCCCTCAGATGCCCCCAGCCCCCTGCCGTGAGCACCCCACGACCCCAGCCCACACCCCCAGCCCTCTGCCCTGCCCCCCTACACACCCCCAGTCCTCTGCCCTGACCCCCCACACACACACCCAGCCCTCTGCCCTGAGCCCTGTACCCTCCTCACACATACCCAGCCCTTTGCTTGATTCCTTCATCCTCCATGACCCCAGCCCTGACTCTGCCCCCCCCCCACATACCCAGGTCCCCCACACCCGATGCCCTGACATCTGCACCCCCCTCACATGCCCCCAGCCCTCTGCCATGACTCTTGCACCCCCCTACATCCCAGCCCCCGCACTCCCATGCACCCCCCCACACCCTGACTCTTGCACCCTCCACATCCCCACCTCCACCCTGAGCACCAAACGGGAGCTCCTGCACCCCCCCTACACACATTCCCACCTGCACCCCTTGCACCAAATGGGAGCTGCCCAGGTAAGCGCTCCACACCCAAACCTCCTGCCCCAACCCTGAGCCCCCTCCCTCATTCTAGCTCCTGGCCAGACCCTTCACCCCAACCCTAGCCTTCTCCTTCACCTCTAGCTCTGTGCTCAGTGCAGAGAGAGAAGAAAAGGATGGGCCAGAACCAGGGAGAAGGTAGGTATCGACTCTATGTGGGCAGGGCTGGGACCCCAGACCGGCAGCAGGCTGAGCGGATCCAGCAGCCGGGATCCCAGCTGGCAGGAGCCGGCGGATGGAACCCCTGAGTGGCAGTGGGCTGAGCCACTCAGTCTGCCGCTGGTCTGGGGTCCCAGCTGCAGGTCTCACACAACCCACTGCTGGTCTGGGGTTCTGGCTGCCGGACCCTTGCCAGCTGGGGTCCCGCTGCCAGCCTAGGTGAACAGAACCCCAGACCAGCAATGGGCTGAGTGGGCCAGCAGCATAAGATCAACATTTTAATTTAATATTAAATGAAGCTTCTTAAGCATTTTGAAAACCTTGTTTATTTTACAATACAACACTAGTTTAGTTATCTAATATAGAGACTTAGAGAGATAGACCTTCTACAAAACATTATAATGTATTACCGGAGCGCGAAACCTTAAATTAAAGTGAATAAATGAAGACTCAGCACACCACTTCTGAAAGGTTGCCAATCCCTGGACTAGAACATCTCCAAGCTTGACGCCGTGGGTAAAAAAAGCTGACAGTGACAGCCAGCCAGCGCTGTCAGGGAGCAAGGAACATGCTGCCTAAATACAAACGCTTCTGCTGAGGACCTGAATTGTCAACCACTTGCTACTTCTGCTTTTAAACAGCACCCTGGATTTTCTTCCCCCTCCTGAAAGCCAAATATTGCAATCTTACCCTTCAGTGCTCACGTCAAAAGGCAAAATTCTATTCTCTGGCCTGGCCTATGCTACGAATTACCCATGAGTGTGAATGTGGTCCTCGGCCATTGTGTTAGCTGACCTAGTGCTGCACAGGATCAGTGTAAACAACCATTGTGGCGGCTAACACAACAGTTTGGACATGGTAAAAAACTGAAGCATAAACTTGATCACAATTGTGATATTCAGCTTTTCTTCCCTGCTAGGGCATTCTGGGAGTTCTGGGCCTCTTGGGACAGTAGAATGTTGGTGTAAATCCAGAGTAATGCCATTCATCTCAACTGAGTTATTCCAGCATTACCCTGGTGTAACTGAGAGAAGAATTGGGCCTGAGATTCGCTTTGTGGATCTGAAGGAAGATCCCATGCCTGGCTTGCATCTGGTGCCCCTTAGGAAAGAGCTTGATTAGGCTTTCCTGTTAGTGGCCAGAGGCACAGAAAAGTCCACATTACAGCTGGGTGGTAAATGGCTTTCCCATCCTTGGAAACTCTGAGATTTCAAATATTCCCCCCGCTACATATCAGGAGAGACCCAGGGAAGGTATTTTTTGCAAAACAATAGATGAAAACCCTGTCTGCAATGGGGGAAGGAGCACTCTAGCCATCAGACTATCAGGCATTCTCCTGCCTGCTCATTCTGGTTTTGCCCAGAAAATTCCACCCTGGGCCTGAGAAAAGTTTCCTGTCCAAACTGATACCTTGCCATGAAAAGTTTGGCTTCAACAAAACAGCATTTTCTGCCAAAAATCCATTTGTTAAAAAAATGCCTGCCCGTCTCTAGTCCCCACCCAGTCAATGGGAATCTTGCCTGAGTCCATCAGGACTGGTCTCTAGGTCTCCAACCCAGGCGCAGCATGATGAGGAGCTGCAAAGAAGAACCTGGGATGAATCCATATTTTACATGCTAGTTTACAAAAAAAAAAAAATACTGTGAAAACTGAAAGAAAAGGTTCAAAAGACTCAGATACCTTGGCAAGTCCTTGTTTCATCTGTCAGTTTTCCATTGTCTAATGAAAGAAAACAAATAATTCTCTGACTGGCTAAATCCTACCTGTTCTGTAAGGCCCGTGAGTGGGCACACGAAAGCTGCTGCTGAGAGTGGTTTCCCTGGCTGTCCCATACGATTCAGAACTAGTGACCCGTGCCTGCAGCATGATTTGTGCAGCATCCCTGTCACATTGCACCCTTGCCTCAACAAAACAACGAAATAATGGGCATTTTTAAAGCATTGTTTTTTAAAAGTGCCTGATCACTTCCTGTTTTGGCAAATAAGCTGCACTGACACAACAGTAAAGGTTCCCTGGGCACTGTTCTGAATCCGCGTTCAGTGCCATTACCTGCCTCATACCCTCCAAACATTTACCTAGAGCCCCAAGGCAGGCTGGTTATGAAAGGCTTCCCGTTGACATGCCCCTTGCTGCCTCGCTGGAACACTGTAATCAGAAGACAATGCAGAGCGGGATGTGAGGAGCTCGCTAGTTTGGGGTGTTCTCTGGATGCTTGGGAGTGAAGAAAAAGAAAGATGTGTGAACAGAAGAGCTAAGGGCAGTAAAACACAGAGCTGTGACATCTCCTTCTGCGAAGGGCAGCGAGAGACTGGCTGAGCCAGGAATCCAGCTGACCTTCCCCAACAGTACAGATCCTGCTTTATAGATGACAGGATGCTTCTGCAGCTATCGCCGTGTACCTCACTGCCATACAAATCCTCCTAAGGCTTTGCCTGCTGTAACCAATAGAACCTGCGTTGGTCAGTTGTCATTCAGGGCTCTCAGTGATCTCTTCAGTTGCTTATTCATGGTCTGCTCCAATAAGAGCAAGAGCGTCTCAGTCACTCTCTGACTGGGAAGTTCAGCCCTTAGACACTAGTCTCAACAACACAGAACCCCTCCAGCATATCTGTTGTCTGGCCATGGGTTAGCTGCACTGATGCTGACCACAGTGGAGGTGGAGGTGTAAATTAGGAGGGACTGTTGAAGCCATTGGGATTATTTCAGTGCAAGGGAGATAGGAAACCTGCTCTGTAAATATCTAATCTGGTATCAAAATGATAATCCAAAAGAGAGAACATATTGACTGAGGCTTTCAAAGTTACCTCTGGGATTTAGATGTCAAATTGCCATTTATTTTAATGGGAACTGGCCAGTCGGATTCCTTACACAGCTTTGAAAAGCTCAGGACTTGTCTACACACAGCTTCTGATCTGCTTTAACTGTGTGGTTTGAAGCCAGTATAGTTAAAGAGGCGCAACCTGCTACTGCAGACATGGTTATATCATTACAAAGGTGCTTACACTGGAGCATCTTATTCCTGTAAATGTAAGGAGTATGTAGGGTATTGAAAACTTTGTTAAATTATAAACTACCACTTTAAGTGTAAGGGGTTTCCAACATTCCTGGTCTTGCTTGCAAGATAGGTGGCTCTATAGGGAAGCATGTGATCTGGAACTTTAGCAATCAGTCTGCAAAGAACCAGTCTAGAGCAGCCTGCTTTGTCTCTCTCTGGTTTTGTTTCTGGTGTGTTAAGGGTCTAGATTCTAAGGAATAGGGTAGTGTTATATTGCAAACTGCCAGAAAGAGTATTTGATGTTTTTATCTTACTTCTCTGAGTGCATGCCATGAACATAACACAATATGATGCACTTTTCTACTGATATAACTGAGTCCACAGTAAAGGTAGTACCACTTTAACTAATATAGTAAAAAAATCACATCCCTAAGCAAAATAGATTGGGACAAAACTGTGTGTAAATGAGGCCTCAGTCATTAGATACCAAAGTAATAAGGATATTACTGGTGTTTTTCTTAAGATTTTTCACTCTCCATTCTCTTCACTTTCACTTTCCTTAAATTAAGCTCTGGAACATGTTCAATCTTTTTCAGTGGACTTGAAATGTAGGTGAAGAACTCTAATGCTTTTGAAGAAGCTAGACTGAAATCTCCAAGTGTGCAGTTTGCAATTCTGTAAGCAAAAGAAAAGTAATTAGAAGAGTGAGGATTGTCTCAATTGATGAAATATTGGATCGCCACTGATCAAATACTGCTGTCCATTTGAAGGTGTTCAATTCTCTCCGCCTTCTGAGTCTGATTCATGTCTGAAGATACTGTAATTCAAATGAAAAGAGACTGGACTAGCAACTTCCATGGAGTGTGAAAGACCCCTAAGCTATAATCAGGCTGCATGCTTTTCTTCATTCAATGTCTCCATTTTTCCAATGAGTCTCATGTCAGAGACTTCAGCTGATTATCATGATTTTGGATGGATGAAAAGGTGTTAGGGCTTCTCAGGAGGTAGTTAAGACTCTGTACATTCCAGGCCATGATTTCAATTTTGCCTCTCATATGTTTAAACGAAGACTTGGCAGTTAAGGCATACTTATCCAGCAGTGCCATCACATTGTGTAGCTATTTATATCTAGATCTGGGAAGATCAGTGATTAGAGATGGGCAATTTTTTTTGGAAAATACTTAGTCCTTCCATGAATGCAGGGGACTGGACTAGATGACCTCTCGAGGTTCCTTCCAGTCCAATGATTCTATGAAATAATAAATTCACCACACAAAAAAAATGGTTTTGTGGTCACCTAAACTATTTGTGAGTTGAATTTGTTGAATAGTTTTCGCCATAAAAAAATTGCACACATATTCTCTTGAAAAATTCTAAACGTTTTGTTCAGACCATTTTGAAAAGAAACATTTCAAGTTTTTTGCTCTGAAATGGCTTTTTGTTAAGCAATTTGCCAAGTTTAAAAAAAACAAACAAGCTAAGATGAAAACATGCACAAATGGCCTGAAACACAATGAAAAGCTAAAAAAAAGTTTCTGACATTTTCCCCCCTAGAATTTTCAATTTAGCTCCCAAACCATAAAATCAATTATTCTCTAAGCTCTACTTCTGATGATGCACCGAAGGTCCTGATCCTGCAATTGGATTCCCTGCCTGCTGTTATAGTTAAAAAGGCTCTGCATAGGCTTAAGGCTTGCCCACGCAGATCTCACTGCAGAATCTGAGCCAAGGTGCCAGCACTCAAGCTATATATTAATTAATTTTAAACTTATTTGAACAAGGAAATGTTTTGTCTCCTCACTGTCTTTTATTTTCCCTGAGAGGGAATAATGGTTCAGACAGTTCTGTTGGCTTCAAGATCAGCAAGAACAAACAAACTAATTAAGTCATTCATTCATTAAATTAATGAATAATTAATTGACTCTTTTCTTTTAGTATTTAGCTAACAACCTGTGCGGGATTTTGGATTAGTTTGTTAATGTACCCAGGTTTCTTTCGCCTCATCCCATCTTCCCTCTCATGTAGCAGCATAACCCGCATGCTTTATATTGCAGTATTTTAGTTTGGGCAATTCTACCCTTAAAATGCTGCATCAGCACTGCAGGGATGCAGCTGTCTTGCTGTAGCACTTTAGTGAAGATTCTCTACACCAATGGAAAAGCGCTCTGCCATCAGGTTAGTTAATATACCGCCATGAGAGGTGGTAGCTTCGTCGGTGGGAGAAACTCTTCTGCCAACATAGCAATGTCTATGTTGACGCTTAGGTTGGGATAATTATGTCACTCAGGGGGCATGGATTTTTCACATCTCTGAGCACCGTAGTTATACCAAAGTAATTCTGTAGCGTCGACCTGCCCTTTGTTTCTGCAGGGGAGGGGGAGAGAAGCAGTGGGGAGGAGTATCTTAGTTAGATGCTTTGTAACTCAGAAAGATACACAGATTCCAAGGCCAGAAGGGACCATTGTGATCATCTAGCATGACCTCATGCATGGGGTCAGGGATAGCTCAGTGGTTTGAGCATTGGCCTGCTAAACCCATAGTTGTGAGCTCAATCCTTGAGGGGGCCATTTAGGGAACTGGGGTAAAAATCTGTCTGGGGATTGGTCCTGCTTTGAGCAGTGGGTTGGACTCAATGATCTCCTAAGGTCCCTTCCAACCCTGATATTTGTTCTCTGGGTAGATACTTACATGCCTGGGATCAAATTTGAGGATTTCAGTAACTCAGACATAGGTTAGGGGTTTGTTACAGGAATGGGTGGGTGAGATTCTGTGGCCTGTGTTGTGCAGGAGGTCAGACTAGATGATCATAATGGTCCCTTCTGACCTTAAAGTCTATGAGTCTAAGTCACCCTTTGACCTTCTCTTTGTTAGCTAAAGACCCAGAAAATTTCCAGAACAGGGGGTGTTAGTTACCAGACATGCTTGGTAGCTGTTTCTGAAGCTGTGCAGGAAGTTTGCATTGTGGGCAATGAGAGCTGAGCCAATCAAAGAGCAAAGGGAGGGGAGCTTATTAACAGGGTTGTTAAAAACAGCCTTGTAGACTCAGTGGCTGATCAATGCAGGACCAAGTATTCATCTGCTGTGAGGCTGGGTCCCAATCCCTGAACCACTTTGGATCCAGGGAGTGTTATTGCAGCTCTGCTGAGGAGGGAGCCCTCCATTAGGATAACGTCTGGTCCTCTGCTGTGTTTTATGGACCTAGAGAGAGAGCTGGGGGGAAGCATTTGTCATCCCTTGAGGCTGCAGAGCTTGATTTTATCAAAATTCTTGCGATGTTTAGTGATTTTTCTTGAGGATCCAGGAGTCATGTGACTACATCAGAATTTTAGCTTGCCTTAAAATAAAAGTATTTAGGTGCCTAACTCCCATGATTTCAATGGGAGTCAAGTGCAATACCAGCACAGTCTGCTCCTTGAATAGCCCGAGGGAGGAGGGGATACGGAGTAGCTGACTGGACCCCAGGGAGAATCCCAGCAGACAGGAGCTGGGAATCAGATGGCCAGAACCTCATGACTGGCCCACACTCAGCTGGAATATAAAGGAGAGGTCAGCCACAGGGGGTGTGTATTTTCTAACAGGCTCATCTAGTGGTGCTTCCCAGGGGTCAGAAAGGGTCCTATCCAGTAGCTGCCAGAGGACACCAGTCAGATCTAACCAGAGTGTTAGTATTTCTTTTTATATACATTTTTGCTTTGTTTGGGAAGAGAATAAACAGAGCCCTGAAGAAAGAGACAGAAAGCTAACTGTCCCCTCATGGCCCTGTGTCCCCAGCCAGCCCCAAAATCAGGGTTGGAAAAGATGATGGAAAGCACCTTTGTTCCTTCCATCCTGCTCTCATGCTGAGTGTAGCTTTGTCAGATGCAGGAACTGAGCTGCTGATTTTCCATGGAAGCTGAGGGTTAACAGCTCTCCTGAGGCAGGAATTTTTCTGAACTTTTAACTTTGAGCCTGTCTATCAACTGATGATTAGGGGAACCAGCCTACAGGTGCCTAAACGCTTTTCAGGAACAGGGCAGAAGTTTCTAACCATTTTGGTTGGTGAGAAAAGCTTGAAATTGGAACCCTTGTGGCTAAAAGACTAGAAGGCAAATTGAAAGAATCCACATGTATTTATTAAAATCTCATGAGTTCTTAAATCAGTCTCATGATTTTTGTGGGGCCTGACTCCTTTTTTCATGCTGGGAAGGGTTGGCAATATTGTAACCATCTCTCTGGGAACAATGCAGGTTTTCAAAATTATTCACTGATGCCACTGCAGTGAGGCAAAGCAGCTGTGAACTAGCCCAGTTATGTATTTATAGTGCCTTGCATTGCCAGGTGTACCCTAGGGGTGAATCTGGCCTCATATGTGTAGATTATCAGGGATGGCTCAGATTTGAAAAGATGGGGACCTAAAGCAAGATATTTCTTACACCTGGTTTGTGACAGCTGAAATTTTGTTTAGCCCCAATATTGTTCTTTGGAGACCTTGAGCCTGACCCTCAGTGGCCCCTTGCACTAAGTGAAAGGCACAGAAGGGCAACATGGCAGAGTGAATCTCTAGGTAGCCCAGAAATGGCATCAGCTCAGTGTCATCCCTCGGGGCTGAAAGCATGGGCAGAGTGTGCTGTGCTCTTAATAACCCCATCTGCCGGTATGGTTCCTGGAGACTATCATGAGCCAGACACAAATTACAGCAGGCCTGGGGTGTCCCCTCATGGCCCTGTGTCCCCAGCCAGCCCCAAAATCAGGGATGGAAAAGATGGTGGAAAGCACCTTTGTTCCTTCCATCCTGCTCTCACGCTGAGTGTAGCTTTGCCAGATGCAGGAACTGAGCTGCTGATTTTCCATGGAAGCTGAGGGTTAACAGCTCTCCTGAGGCAGGAATTTTTCTGAACTTTTAAGCAGCTGTTGAAGAAATCCTTTGCCTGTCCTGATATGTTTAAATGTTATCAGAGCCATCTTTGAGCCTGGCAGGTGATAGGAGGTAAGCAGTGGTACTGTAATTTCTCGTGGTCCTGCAAGATCACAGTCCTGCTGACTTGTACAGAATTCTTCATAAGCTCAGGAAAAATGAAGATGTGTCCTCACTGTGGATGATTTTTATAAGTTTTCCATGAAAAATCCAGTCGCTGCTCTGCTTTTCTGTTTTAATAGTTTTGCTGTTATCAATGGCAGCTTTATTTCTGGACTGGATTAGGGAAGGAAGGAGTATCCTCTAGTTAAGGCATTGGACTGGGACAGAGGAGAACATAAGAACAGCCATACTGGGTCAGGCCAGTGGTCCATCCTCTTTTCTGACAGTGGCCAATGCAAGAAGCTTCAGAGGGAATTAACAGAATAGGGCAATTTTGAGTCCCCTGTCATCAGTCCCAGCTTCTGGCATTCAGCGGTTTAGGGACACCCAGGGCATGGGTTGCAGCCATGACCATCTTGGCAAATAGCCACTGACGGCCATATTCTCCATGAATTTATATAATTCCTTTTTGAACCCGTTATACTTTTAACTTTCGCAACATCCCATGGCAATTAATTCCACAAGTTGATCAGGTGCTGTGTGAAGAAGTACTTCCTCCTGTTTTAAACCTGCTGCCTGTTAATTTCATTAGCTGCTCCCTGGTTCTTGTGTTATGTGAAGGGGTAAATAACTCTTCCCTATTCACTTTCCCCACACCCCATTCATGATTTTATAGACCTCTATCATATCCCCCTAAGTTGTCTTTTTTTCTAAGCTGACTAGTCCCAGTCTTTATCTCTCCTCAGACGGAAGCTGTTCCATAACCCTAATCATTTTTGGTGTCCTTCTCTGTACCTTTTCCAATTCTAATGTATCTCTTTTGAGATGGGGTGATCAAAACAGCAGGCAGGATTCAATGTGTGGGCGTACTATGGATTTATCTAGTGGCATTATATTTTCTATCTTCTTATCTTTCCCTTTCCTCATGCTTCCTAACATTGTTTGCTTTTTTGACTGCTGCTGCACATTGAGTGGATGTTTTCAGAGAATTATTCACGATGATTCCAAGATCTTTTTTGAGAGGTAACAGCTAATTTAGACCCCATCACTCTGTATGTAGAGTTAGGATTATTTTTTCCAGTGTCCATTACTTTGCATTTATCAACACTGAATTTCATCTGCCACTTTCTTGCCCAGTCATCCAGGTTTGTGAGAGCCCTTTGTAACTCTTCGCAGTCAGCTTTGGACTTAACTATCTTCAATAATTTTGCATCATCTACAAATTTTGCCACCTCACTGTTCACCCCCTTTTCTAGATCATTTGTGAATATATTGAACAGCACAGGTCCCAGCATAGATCACTGGGGGACCCCGCTATTTACCTCTGTCCATTGTGAAAACTAATCCTTTATTCCTACTCTGTTTCCTATAACCATTTACCGATCCATGAGAGGACGGACGTTCCCTCTTATCCCGTGACTGCTTACTTGCTTAAGAACTTTTAGTGAGGTTCCTTGTCAAAAGCTTTCGGAAAGTCCAAGTACACTGTGTCCACTGGATCATCCTTGTCCATGTTTGTTTGTCACTCTGTGACAGAGCGCTATCTGTAGAACTCTTGTTAATTGGGTAGCGAAGAAGATTACAGACTTAATTGGAACCAATTAACCTGTTGTGGTGGGGATTTTTGACAGTTGGGGACAATGGTTGGGCTAATGAAGTAATTACCTCAGTAAAGGTGAGATATATAATTGGCAGGTCCAGGAAGTAAAAGGAGTTGAGAGAGAGCTGGACATGGTAAAGAAAGCTGGTGGAAGGCTCCTGCTGGCATATGCCTGCACTGTGTTATGCAAAGCTTGGAATCGATAGATTATAGGTCCACATGTGGAAAAGAAATGGCCTGTTGGATATTGTGAATAAAAGACCACGCAAAGGGGCCAGCCAGCGCAGCACACCCTGTAGCTGAGGGAATGCCCTGTGACACACCTTCAAAGAACTTTAATAGAGTGGTGAGACTTGGCTTCACTTTCTTGGAAAGCTCACACCCTTCCTGTGTGACCTTGCACCGGTCACTATATTGCTCTGTGCCTTAGTTCTCCATCTACAAAAAGGGGATAATGCCCCTTCCCTACCGCACAGGGGTGTTGTGAGGATAAAGCCAGCTGTGACTGTGAGAACCTCAGACACGACAATGGTAGGGGACATCTAATTATCTAGCTGGGTTATGGTGCTCACTGGGCCTAGTCAAGTGTTTTGGAAGAAGAAAACAACCTCCTCTTTAAGGGTCGTTAAAAGAAATTCAGGTTGGCTCCCTCTGAACCATGTAGCATTCCCACTAGCCTCACAGGACATGGTCGAGACCATTGACAATATCTCTACATCTTTCAGCAAGACGTGTGACTTTCCCCACCTGTTCCTTCCAGCCTCTGTCTGCATATTATTTATCTGTTTGTTTTGATTTCTGAAATGTGCCCATCCTGTGCTCTGGTTTCCAACATGCTGCTGCTTGTTCAGATCACATTGGTTTTGGAAAGCATCCATTTCACCGTCTATTTTTGGAATGGTTGCATTCAATTCCTTTTGTAATTCATGCTGGTTGGTATTCACACTTCTCTAAAGTATCTGACCATCTTATGACATTTAGTGTGTCTATCCTCACACCCCTTCTCCCCACCCTCCGCCCCATAAGGCAGGGCAGTGCTCTTATCACCATCATCCAGATTGGAAACTGAGGCACAGAGACTAAGGACTTGCCCAAGGTCAGACAGGAAGTCTGTGGCAGAGTAGGGAGTTGAATGAAGTATCCTATGTCCTAAACTAATACCCTAACCCCTGGACAATCCTTCCTTTTAGCTGTCAGGAGCTGCATAGTTTTCCTCATGTGATGGCTGGGATGGGAAAGCCAGACTACTGTTTTCCAAGTTCTTTACCTCAAAGCTGGTGAGACTCAGTGTTAATACCCAAGAAGTGACCTTCCTTTGATTTCACCAGAGGTGCTGGGGTTCCTTTTCCTACCAATTTGCTCTTGTCTCTTCCACAAAGCTAGTCAGCAATTTTCAAATTAGTCGGTGTCCACCTGCTTTGATGACTCTCTGCCCCGTATCCCTTCTAACTAGAATTCTTGCATAAGACTTTGTTTCTACACAGCCTGGCAGACTGAATACCTTCCATCCTTTGCAGGCGTTAGTCTCTCTGTGCCCATGCATCGCTGCTTGGAGTGTAGTCAATCAGCATATGCTTTAGTGAAGTCACCAGCTGAACTGCAAATGCAAACACCACTTTTGCAACAATGGAAACAAACTGAGCTGGAGACTAGTTCCCCACCATGTGTTCATCTCACTGAAAACCAAGCTGCAGCTCCTCCGTAGTGATTGTTCCACCGACCTGCCTTCAGACTGTTAGAAGTCTCCTGCAATCTATTTACTTTTGGACAGATGATGCACTTGTGCAGCTTCTCCCCTAGGCCTACTACCAGGTTCTAAATGCCCACTTGGCCCATGTTGTCTCTGCAAAACAGTGCCTCCTATAAACCGCACCCTCTAGGCCCATACCTTGTGGGTCTATTGGTCCTGCCTCTCTGGTACTATGGGCTCGCTCACTCCTTGTTTCAGTAGGTGAATATGCTGGTATAAAGACTGCGCCTGGTATTCAAATGTTTCCACTCTAGCCTGTGACCTTTGAGTCACTCTGTGCCCAGCCGTGCAAAAGGGAATCTTCCCAGACTCTAGTGTCACAAGAACTGGAAGTAAGGCCTGGTCTACTCTACGCGTTTAAACCGGTTTTAGCAGCGTTAAACCGATTTAACGCTGTACCTGTCCACATTATGTGGCCCTTTATATCGATATAAAGGGCTCTTTAAATCAGTTTCTGTACTCCTCCCCGACGAGAGGAGTAGCGCTAAAATTGGTATTACCATATCGGATTAGGGTTAGTGTGGCCGCAAATCGACGGTATTGGCCTCCGGGCGGTATCCCACAGTGCACCACTGTGACCGCTCTGGACAGCAATCTGAACTCAGATGCACTGGCCAGGTATACAGGAAAAGCCCCGCGAACTTTTGAATTTCATTTCCTGTTTGGCCAGCGTGGAGCTCTCATCAGCACAGGTGACCACACAGAGCTCATCAGCACAGGTAGCAATGCAGTCTCCTGAGAATAGAAAAAGAGCACCAGCATGGACAGCACGAGAGGTACTGGATCTGATCGCTATATGGGGAGAGGATTCAGTGCTAACAGAACTCCGTTCCAAAAGACTAAATGAAAAAATATTTGAAAAAATTTCCAAGGCCGTGATGGAGAGAGGCCACACCAGGGACTCAGTGCAGTGCAGAGTGAAAGTGAAGGAGCTCAGACAAGCCTACCAGAAAACCAAAGCAGCAAACGGAAGATCAGGGTCAGGTCCGAAAACATGCCACTTCTACGCTGAGCTGCATGCAATTTTAGGGGGCTGCGCCACCACTACCCCCCCCCTTGTCCGTGGATTCCAAGGTGGGGGTTATAATATCAACCATGGATGAGGATTCAGCGGAGGGGGCAGAAGAGGAGGAGGAAGAGGAGGATGAGCTTGCAGAGAGCACACAACACTCCATTCTCCCCAACAGCCAGGAGCTTTTTGTGACCCAGACGGAATTACCCTCCCAGCCCTCCCAAGCCACTAGCTCAGACAGTGAAGCCATGGAAGCGACCTCTGGTGAGTGTACCTTTGTAAATGTAAAACATGGTTTAAAAGCAAGCTTTTTTTAATGATTGATTTACAATGAGGGCTTGGCATGCATTAGCAGGCAGTAAAGTTACTGGAAAAGTTTGTTAACATGTCTGGGGATGCAGAGGAAATCCTCCAGGGACATCTCCATGAAGGGCTCCTGGAGGTACTCCAAAAGCCTTTGCAGAAGGTTTCTGGGCAAGGCAGCCTTGTTCTGTCCACCATGGTAGGACACTTTACCACGCCATGCATGTAGCAAGTAATCGGGTATCACTGCATGACAAAGCCTAGCTGCGTATAGTCCCGGTGATTGCTGGCATTCAAGAAACATCTGTTCTTTATCTTGCTCTGTTATCCTCAGCAGAGTGATATCATTCATGGTAACCTGGTTGAAATTCAGGAATTTAATTAAGGAGACAGAGATGGCCATTTTCCTCCTGGGCTGTTGCTTAAAAGAAATCCTTCCTTGCATGTAGCCAAGCGGGGGGAGGGGAGGAAGGATAGCGCTGAGCTTTTTTGCGTTTGGCCAGCAGGAATCTTCCCAGCTACTGGCCACGCAGTGGGGCGGGGGGGAAGAGGGGTGATTAGCAGTGATCTTCCATGATATCAGCCATGTGGTGGGGGGAGGAGTAAAGCAATCATCCTAGAGAATTGGATGGGGGGGTTGGCTTCTGCTGCTGCATGTTAACAGGAAAGAAGCATCAGAGGGCACTGTGTATCTGAAGGCTGGAGAAGCCAAAAGACAATGGTTTACTATGGCCCATGCAAGCTGAATTCTGATGCCCGGACCTGCATCAGTGAGATCTGTAAAACCAGAGCTGCAGGCACTCAATATTAAGATGCAAAATGCCACCTTGTAGTGAAATCACATGTGCTATGTAAGGTGAATAGTGTTGTTCACTGTGAAAGAGTATAACCATTGTTCTGTAAAATGTATCTTTTAAAATACTTCTCTCCCTTTTTTCCCTCCCTCATGCAGCTGCACATTTTTCAAGCCTCCCTACTCCATCCCAAAGGCTATCTCAGTTAAGGCAGAGTTAAAAGGAGACGTGAGACGAAATGTTCTTGGAAATCATGGAAGTAACCCGCAATGAAAGAGCTCATCTGAATGAGTGGAAGAATGTGGTATCAAATTACAGGAAAGATGCCAGTGAAAGTGAGGACAGGAGAGACGCTCGAGATGAGAGGTGACGGCAGGAAGATCAGAGGTGTAGGCAGGAAGATCAGCGGTGGCGGGATGCAACGCTGGAGCTGCTGCGTGATCAAACTGATATCCTCCGATGTCTGGTGGATCTTCAGGAAGAGCAGCGAGGTCACAGAGTGCCGCTGCAGCCCATATTTAATCACCCTCAGTACTCACCATGTTCCATATCTTCCTCACCCAGACGTGTAAGAACGCGTGGGGGAAGGCTTCGTGCACCCGCCCACTCCACCTCCGTGGACAGTCCAACCAAAAGGGTGTCATTACATTGAAATGTGTTTAATGGCCTTTTCCTTCCCTCCTATCCTCCTCCCAAACCACACCCAGGATACCTTGTCAGTTCTCTGCCTCTAATTACTTTTTAATAATGAATACATGATTTTTAAACGATAGTGACTTTATTTCCTTAAGCAAGCTGTAATCAAAGGGGGAGGGTGGGTTGCTTACAGGGAATGACTTTTAATAAAGAATACATGATTTTTAAATGATAGTGAATTTATTTCCTTAAGCAGGCTGTAATCGAATGGGGAGAGTGGGTTACAGGGTTACTTACAGGGAAGGAGTCAATCAAAGGAGAGTGGTTCATGAAGGGGAAACAAACACAGCAGTCACACC
Source organism: Gopherus flavomarginatus (assembly GCF_025201925.1). NCBI lineage: Eukaryota > Metazoa > Chordata > Testudines > Testudinidae > Gopherus > Gopherus flavomarginatus. Next base: position 4,080,658 of record NC_066626.1, on the reverse strand, counting down.
GTACCCTGGCCCGTGATGAAACTTGTTTTCAAAGCTTCTCTGATGCGCACCACTTTGTCATGTGCTCTTCTAATCGCCGTGGTGTCTGGCTGCGCATAATCAGCGGCCAGGTGATTTGCCTCAGCCTTCCACCCCGCCATAAAGGTCTCCCCCTTACTCTCACACAGATTAACAAAGGGGACATTGGTTTAGCTGAGGTCTGAGCGAGTGAGTAATGTGCGCCAGCGAGCCTTTAAACAGCCAAATGCACATTCTACCACCATCCTGCACTTGCTCAGCCTGTAGTTGAACAGCTCCTGACCACTGTCCAGGCTGCCTGTGTATGGCTTCATGAGCCATGGCATCAAGGGGTAGGATGGGTCACCCAGGATAACTACAGGTATTTCAACATCCTCAACTGTTATTTTCTGGTCTGAGAAGTAATTCCCTTGCTGCAGCAGTTTAAACAGAGCAGTGCTTCTGAAGACGTGAGCGTCATGAACCCTTCCTGGCCATCCCACATGGATGTTGGTGAAACGTCCCTTGTGATCCATCAGTGCTTGCAGCACCATTGAAAAGTACCCCTTGCGGTTTATGTACTGGGTGCCCTGGTGCTCCGGTGCCAAGATAGGGATATGAGTTCCATCTATCGCCCCCCCCCACAGTTAGGGAATGCCATTGCAGCAAAGCCATCCACTATGACCTGCACGTTTCCCAGAGTCACGACCTTTCATAGCAGCAGCTTAATGATTGCTTTGGCTACTTGCAACACAGCAGCCCCCATAGTAGATTTGCCCACTCCAAATTGATTCCCGACTGACCGGTAGCTGTCTGGCGTTGCAAGCTTCCAGAGGGCTATTGCCACTCGCTTCTCCACTGTGAGGGCTGCTCTCATCTTGGTATTATGGCATTTCAGGGCAGGGGAAAGCAAGTCACAAAGTTCCATGAAAGTGCCCTTATGCATGCAAAAGTTTCACAGCCACTGCGAATCATCCCACACCTGCAAAATTATGCGGTCCCACCAGTCTGTGCTTGTTTTCTGGGCCCAAAATTGGTGTTCAATGGCTAGAACCTGCCCCATTACCAGCAGGATCTCCAAAGCGCAGGGGCCCGCGGTTTGAGATAATTCTGTGTCCATGTCCTCATCGCTCTCGTTGCCATGCTGCCGTAGCCGCCACCTCCTCCTCACCTGGCTTTGCAGGTCCCAGTTCAGCATAGACTGCACGAGAATGCGCGACGTGTTTACAACTTCCACGATTGCGGTATTGATCTCAGCAGGGTCCATGCTTGCTGTGCTATGGCGTTTGCACAGTTCACCTAGGAAAAAGGGCACGAAATGGTTGTCTGCTGCTTTCACTGAGGGAGGGGTGAGGCTGTACCCAGAACCACTCGCGACACTGTTTTTGCCCCATCAGGCACTGGGCTGTCAACCCAGAATTCCAAGGGGCGGGGGAGACTGCGGGAACTATGGGATAGCTTCGGGATAGCTACCCACAGTGCAACGCTCCAGAAATCGACGCTAGCCTCGGACCATGGATGCACACCGCTGAATTAATGTGCTTAGTGTGGCCACGTGCACTCGACTTTATACAATCTGTCTTACAAAACCGGTTTATGTAAAATCGGAATAATCCCGTAGTGTAGACGTACCCTAAAACTCCACTTTCTTCATCACTCTCTGTCTCTCGCTCTGTACTAGGGAAGAAAATAAACCCCAGCCGCTGGTACTTGCTGACATTGTACAGCGCTTTCAGACGGGCAAACGAGGATCTTTATAACAAGGAGAGAGCAGCAAGTTCATCTCATTAAAATCTGTTCTCTGACTTCTCTAAAGCTATTCCTTTCACCACAGACCTTCCACGCAGGGTCACAGAGTCTCTAAAAACCACCACTGCTCACAGTGGAGCCACAGTTTTTAATAGGCAGGTTTTGAATTGGTCAAATTTTAAATTCTGAGTTTAGTAAAAATGTACCGACTTTTCATCTCCATCCATTAGTTTCTGCTTACAGTGGGCAAAAACGAGGTGGTGTCGCATTCCTTGTGCCTCGCTGTTGGGTTCAAACCTCACTGATACAATCTACCTGCCTAGGTTCTGCTAGGGCTTCACTCGCTGATAGGCTCTGCCAGCCTGACTGGTGCTAGATAGCAGGAATAGCTAAACTTCGTTTATCAGAGTACGTTTCAGCCCATGGATTTCACTCCAGCTTCATCTTGCGCAAAAAGAGACAGTCAGGGCTGGGCCTGGCTGGGAGTGAGGAGACCTGCATTTCACTCCCTGCTCTTCCCCAGATCTGCTGGGTGACCTTGTGCAAGTCACTTCACCTCCTCGTGCCTCTGCGTCCGCTCCTAGATTATCTTTGTCTGGTCCATATAGATTGTGAACTCTCCAGGATATAGGACTATGTGGGGCTAGAGCTCGGCTGGCGTTTATGTGCTGCTGTAATACAGATAATGGTAATAGGCCTGCACTATGAAATCTCTTCTGAGATGCTAGCAAAGGCTGTGGTGTGATGACGACACCTGTAGAATACAAGTCCTATCATTATTCTAGGGCTATAGGCCAGAACCATGAGTACAGCCAACAGACTCTGTTTTCTATGCCCAGCAGAAGAAGAGGTTTCAGCTTTTGGAAGAGCTAGCCTGTTAACTTGGAGCACTTGTGAAAGCATCTCCTTTTGCACCATGTGGTTTACAGCGAAATATGGAGCAGTGGTTTATTAGCATATTTTATTATTTGCCTACTAGGAGACTATGGAGATCAAAGCTCTTTGATGGGAAATCCAGCTGGTATAGAGACAAGGATTAAGTGGCAGTACAAACAGAGGGAGAGCACAGACCCCTGGAATGATGAGTGCCACCTTCCGAGGAAGACCTGTTGCTAGGAGACCATTACCACAAAGTGTCAGGATAATAGCTGTGTTTATTGTACGTAAGAGCCGCTAACTAATTAACAGACTTAACAGACCTTGAACAGAGGTTTCAGTGGCATTTTAAAGGCTGAGTGAAACATTCAGGGCTAGATTGTCCCCTAAAGGGAGCAAGGCTGAGAGCTCTCAAGACCACCAAGGAGAGGACTGAAGTCTGGCCAATGGAACCTACAGACCAGTACCGGGATGCATTAGTAAGTGCACCCCAGCTATGGGGCCCCAGCAGCCCAATGGGATGAAGATACCTTTGTACCTCTATACTGGACTGCCCTGTAGAGCAGTGGCTCTCAACCCAGGAGCTGCTTGCGGCCCAGTCAGCACGCAGCTGCGGCCCAAGTGACATCCTTAGGACCATACAGGTAGTATATATATTGTGTGGTCCACATAACACAGAGAGCTGCATATGCAGCCCACAATGGTGAATCTGTTGAGAACCACTGCCATAGAGGTTGAGTTAGGAACTGCTCATGTTGATCTTCCATGGTGACTGATAAAGCCATTGCACCGTAGATAAGAGTCTACCACAGCTAGTTGCTAGAGGAGTTGTTCTTTTAGCTGAGGATGGTAGAGGATCATGATCAGAGTGCTGCAGGTCCAGTAAGCAAACCCCAGTGTCTGCCCCAGGAAGCCATTATAAACAATCCTTCCCTCCTAGCCATGCATATGAGTGTTTGCTGGGAACTCACCAGTGACCAGACCCCAGAGGATCTACAGTGTTAGGTAATATGCCAGGTATACTATGAGCTTGGAGCCCATTATCTGCACAGGTGTAACATACTACAGCACTCACAGTGAGTCCATCGGGTGGGCTCATGCACATTCAGGTAGCCAAACTGAGGCATTTGGCCCTACTTCATGAGTGGGTTTTTTGCACACGCAAAAAAGTTACTCCCATTACTAAATCCCATAGAAAATACATACTGGGTCATGGGCTGGACTGTGACATTGTTCAGAGTAGAAAAGACAGGTGGGGAACTCATTCATGGTGCAACAAAGGACTGAGCATGGTAGAAAGTGCTTGCTTACAATCTCTCATTTCTTTCCAGAGCAACTTTAATTTACAGAGAATGAATAACCTGTTTAGGAACTACGGGAAATCAGGCCTTTCAATGTAAACATACCCTGCAGTACTGTGCTCTCCTAACACCTGCTAATATTATCACAGATTTAAAGTTTGTGTTATGATGTATTCTGGGAGTCAGGTAAACTAAGGACAATTTCCTTCAATAGATATGTGCTTTCAATGTATATATTGAAAGTATATTTCAGTGTAAATTAATAAGTGCCATCTGCTTACCTCTGATGGAATGAGAATGTTGTCTTGTAACAGGCTATAAACAAGACTAAATTTTAAAAGGTAACACCTGCTGGTATGTATTACTGTAATTTATTTCCAAACATCAGAAGCTTATTTTGGGTGGGGGGGGAAAAGCTTATGTATAATCTCCTCTTGACACGGATGCTAATTGGAGTAATATGGGTGCATTAACAGAATATATCATAAAGGGAGATGCATTGATATGAGCAAGTCTGAGATCTAATGAGTAAGAAACTGAACTTGAGACCCATATCTTAAGCACACTGTGACAGGGGTGTATAGACACCATATTGACAAGGATGTTGCCAGGGAGGCCTTGACACCCTCCCCTCCAGCCCTCTCAATAATGTATGGTAGGGAGGAGGCCTTTAAAAGGGAGGAAACTGTAGTTAGCTGTGGGGGTTGGGGGGGGGGGCAGGGCTACCCTAAGCAGGAGATTGCTGGAGTGACTCCTGGAGCAGCAGAGAGAACTCCCAGCCAGGAGACCTCCACTCTGACCCTACGGAGAGTGCAGTAAACTCCCAGGATGAGCCGGACAGACTAAGCCCAGTTCAGCAGTCCAGGCAGAAGGATTTCTCAAAACCCACAATGCATGCACTGTATTGGGAGCACCATGGACTTCCCCCCCTGCTTTGAGGCACCCCGGGAAGGGACAACCCTCAAGTGCATTTGGACATTTGACTTCCCTTTCAATCCCCCATCTGGAGAGACTTAAAAAGGCCTACAAAGGACAAGCCCAATTGTAAATAGTAAGGAAGTATGCTGGAGCCATCCAGTGTGGATAACTGGGTGCAGTCGGGTTCTCCTGCCATCTGGGAGAAAGACCTCAGGGGCCACTTTTACACACACCCTTTCTCAGAGCTCCATCCAGGTGGGCACTCTGGGTTTACAGTTCACTTCTTTGGGACATGTGATAGTGAAGCAAACAGACACATGGACTTTGCATAGGGTTGAGACAAGGGGGTGAGGTAATATCTCTGAATGGACCAACTTCTGTTGGTGGACAGGACAAGCTTTCGAGCAACACAGAGCTCTTCTTCAGGTCTGGGGAAAGTAATCCGAGCGTCACAGCTAAATACAAGGTGGGACAGATTAAGAAGGGATTAAACACACACTACAAAGCATCAGTTAAAGTGAAGTGGGCAATAACACCACTGAAGTCAGAGGACAAGAGGAGGGTTAGAAGGCTACAAACTGAACTGAGCTATAAAACCAGGTGAGCCCATGACTTTTGGTGTATCGGGACTTGTCTACACTTAAAATACTACAGCTGTAGCGCTTTAGTGTACACACTACCTACCTTGATTGGAAGGATTCTCACATCAGCATAGGTTATCCACCTCCACAAGAGGCAGTAGCTAGGTCAGCAGAAGAATTCATCTGTTCACCTAGCACTGTCTATGCTACACAATTAAGTCAACCTATGTTAGATAGACATACACCCACCACAGTATTTACTGCAGTTTTTCATGTCCAAACGATCCTCCTCCAGCTGGCAGTGCACATCCTCACCAGGAGCTCATGCAGGCACTTGAGTGGGGCAATGTGGGAGCCTGCATTGGGAGCCTGGATGTCAGCTCCACATGGAGCTCTCAGGCAATGTAAGTAACACAGTATCTACACAAACACTGCATCACCCTAGCTAAGAGCTACGCCTCTTGTAGAGGTGCAGTTATTAAGTCAGTATAGTGGGGGACTTACTCTGGTGGGAGCAGCACTGTAGTGTAGACACTTACAGACTTAGGTCAAAATAAACTGCCTTACGTCAACCTAACTCTAGTGTAGACCTAGCCTTAGGTTGGCTTAACTACGCTGCTCAGGGGTGTGGATTCTTCACACCCCTGAATGATGTAGTTATGCCACATAGTTTTCCAGTGTAGACCCGGCCTAGCACAGTTATGAATTTAAGTTCACAGGCTTGTCTTTTGAAGTTGTTGTGCAGTTTCCTTCGAGGGCAAGGGCAGAGAGGTCAGATATAGAGTGATTGCTTTGGGGAAAGCGTTCTCCCACCGGTGAAAAGGTGATTTTTGTCTTCATTTTTCTGTGTGAGTTCATTTGATGCACTGGATGGGGTTCACCAATATGATAGGCATGTGTATGACCCATGGATCTTGAAAGGTGTGTAGTGGGGGTGCTGATCATTATAGCAGTGGAGCTATGTCTGCTGGTGGTTCTGTTGTTTTGGCAGAGTCTGGTGCCCCTTTGAGCTGGTGTGTCCTGGTTCATGGGGAGCTTGGTAAGGCTGGGGGTGGGGTAATTTGAAGACCAGAAGAGGGGCAGAGCCGGTGCTTCCATTTAGGCGACCTAGGTGGTCGCCTAGGGCACCAGGATTTGAGGGTGGGTGGCATTTTGCCACTCTCAGAGGCAATTCGGCGGCGGGGGGTCCTTCCGTGCTCCGGGTCTTCGGCGGCAATTCTGCGGCGGGTCTTTCACTCGGGACCTGCCGCTGAAGTGCCTCGAAGACCGGGAGAGCAGGACCCCCCAGCAGCAGAATTGCCGCCACCGACTGGGAGCACAGAAGGACCCCTGCCTAGGCATCAAAAACCCTGGCTCCATTCCTGAAGAGGGGGTTCAGGAAAAATTTCTTTCAGGATGTGGTCTCCATTAAGCATGGGTTTTAAATCTTTAATGATACTCTGTATGGATTCCACTGTAGGGGTAGGTGACAATTAAGGGTGTGGAGTTATAGAGGTGGGTGGTTTGGTTTTTTTTTTTACACTGAAGCAAGTTTTCGGGATATTTGTGTGGCCCATTCCTGATGTGATCTATTTCTCTGGTGGAGTTCCCTTGTTTGGTGAAGGCAGTTTTAAGTGTGCTAAGGTGTGTATCCCAGACATCCTCCTCTGAGCATATTCTGTGGTTTCTGAGTGCCTGGCTGTTGATAACAGATTTCACAGAGTGTCAGGGGTGGTTACTGGATCCATGGAGTTAAGTGTGGTAATCTGTGGTTTTCTTGTATATTGTCATTTGTATAGTTCCAGTGCTGAAGCTGATCATGGTGCTCAAAAGTTGGTGCTAGAGTGGGAGTGTTCTAGAGAGAGCTTGATGGGTGGGTGGTGGTTGTTAAAGGGGTGGTGGAAATCTATAAGGCAGTTTAGGTCATCTGTCCAGAGGATGAAAATATCATTGATGTATGTCAGGGATATCATTGATTGTGTAGTGCATTTTTCATAGACAAAATAATAAACATATCTATAAGCATTTCCCTGCCTCAGTTTCCTCATCACTCTGGAGAGTTCTTTGGGTTTAGGGCAGAGTCCTGGGTCCCTCTCTCCTACACATGGCTTCTTCTCTGTGTTATGGAGTCTCTTTTTCATCTAGCTTCCTTTCCCTTGGCTGGTCTGCAGTTAAACAGGATACTCTGCTACAAAAGAATGCCCTCTCTCCTGCCCAAAGCTTCCGTTTCCCGCTCAAGTTTATATGGCCCATCACCATCATCTGGCTCCTTTGTCTGCTGCTAGGGATTTTCCATTCTCCAAACTGCAACCCACTGTAGAGGAGATGGAGGCAACTGTTTTTTCTAGCTTCAGCCAACCCACATCTCAAGGTGTTTCCACCTGAATAGGCAACCATTAAAGTCAAATACTGACCATTGCCCCTGGTCTGGAAGGGATGTGCTACAGCCCTGACAGCAGATGGGTGCATCTACATTCATGAGCTGTACCTCAATACAACAATTTCAGAACATCAGTCAGGATTCATAAGTTGTATGAGGACAGATTCTCCAGATGATCCCACCTAGTGATGACTCACATTCCCAGACTAGGAGTGCCTGGATAGGAATAGCAGGATGTGCTGCAGGTCAAGATTCTAATCCACTAGCAAAACTCTGTGGGACCTTATAGACTCTCATAGGAAAGGATGCATAGGGGGCACTGACAGACCTATGTGGGGCAAGACTGCATGGCCCCTGCCATCACAGTACATGACTGAAATAGCACTATGAATCTTTCACCTGCATCAGCAATAATTATATATATATATATATATAGCCATTAAAGGGTTGGTGGGTATTTTTTTCCTATCTGGCCTCCTAATCTGGAGGATGTCAACGCATTCGATCAATCAATGAACTAGTATGTAAGTGTCCTTTGTTTATCATTTTCAAGTACTGTCAGAGAACTCTATCATCCATATGAAATTTTAAGATTGGGAGAAAAAAAGGAAAAGAGGGGATCCTAGGCACAAGGTGTCACCTTAGGCTAAATATTCAGTGAATTTTCAAAAAAAGAGGAGTAGGTTTTGTAACTGTGCAGCAGCAACAGCTCACCCAACTGGCAATCCAACCAAGAATGGACCACCTTACTCCTGACCTGAAAGCTGGCAGAGGTACCTGTGCTCCCACACAGAGCAAGAGGCCTACATGAACTTTGCAGGGGATAGGCTGCTGGTGTGTTGAGACCACGTGTGTTTGTACAATGCCTAGCACAATGAGGTCGTGGTCCATGTGTGCAGATCCTAGGAACTACACTACAAATAATAGCTCTAGGGTCCCCTCTGTGGCCATTTGATTGGGCTACTCTGTCTGCAAGTGCTGAGGTAGAGCACGTTCACACCAAGGCAATGGTGCTGATACCTGCCTACAGCTATAAACAAGAAGCCAGGCAAGACCACCATCCATTTGCCAGGATGCTCTTGGCACTCCTCACCAGTTCCTCCTTGTAGATACAGCACAAAGCACAGCGAACCACCCCACCCAGCTGCATCAGTGTATCTTAGCCCTCTCCAGTGGATAGCACAGTTTGGCCTCCTGCCCTGTTAGATGGATGTCATCTCAGTACTGGCTTTGTTTGATCATTATTGCTGACATCTTACAGCACATCGAGGGCCATCTTGTTTAATGGGGTGTCGATAGCACCTGTGATGTCCCAGGTCTTGAAGCCAGCTTGGGAGTTCCCCAAGAGCTGCCACATCCTGGCCTCCACCCAATGGCCACTGAAACTGGGTGCATGAGAAGCAACTAGGGCTATAGCTCCAGCCAAGGCACCACCCACGGGAGCTCCGATTTGGAGGATCGCCCAGCTCTACAGTTGATCCAGCTACACTATTTGAGCCAGGAGGTGGAACAGGAAGTTTGTCTGAACAATAAGGCGGTTTCCTGTCGTGGCTGCATTAGACCCAGCCTGTGCCTGCCTCCAGCATCCAGCCCTGTTCCTGGTTCCCGCTCGGCTCATGCCTTTGCTCCTCTTCCCACCATGCTTGATCCTTGCCTCTTCTCCTGCCCGTACACCTCGCCTCCCATCCTCAGGGACCAGTCCTGGCTCCTACCCCAGCTCTGACTTCCAACCCTGACTCCTGTTTGACCCTTGGCTCTGGCATTGATATCTGACCCTGCCTCTGACCCTCAGCTTTGATTCCTGGTTCTGATTCTGGCTTGGCCCCTGGTTCTAGTCACTGGCAGTTGACTCTGCTGCTGACCCTTGTCTTCATTCCTGAGCCTGTATGCCTGCTCACCTACTAGACCTGTCCCAGTCCATAACAGCACCCCGAGCCTTTGCACTCTCACTCGCTCCAGTTTAAAACCTACCCGAGACTCTAAATGACTCTTGATTTCTAGTGTTTTACAACCAATCTCATGCCTCTTGGCTTCCCTCCACCCCTTTCCTCCCCCCGCAAAATCCTGGGTGATGCAATTAGGCCTTAATGAAACATTACCGGTGACTCAGGCCTACTGGCTGTTGTGAATGGCAGTGGCCCAGCACAGGATTGCTATGGCAGGCATCTGTAATGGAAATAGCTGGCGTGGGAAGGGCCTATAACTGACGCACAGCACTGTTTTCCTTTGGCAGGCAGGAAGCCAAGCGATAGCCTAGTTTGCAATATTGTCTAAATTTGGGGTGGAGGGAGTGGGCAGACAGCTCAGAAGAGTGATAGCGAGCCAGCCCTATTACACGAAAGCTGGCACTCCCCTGATTGGTGGAGACTCTCTGGAATGCAGTGGGTTATCTCGTGCTACTCATCCCAGGGGCCCGGCAGCTGCAACAAGATGTTGATCTCAGCTAGATTTCCTGGTAAAAATATTTTTACGACGTTCAGACCATAAACTTGGGTGGTGGTGGGGAGGGAATGGCTGCTGCAAGTCAGACCACATCAGAGTGCTGTACCACGAAAGCTGCCTGGACTGGTTTGAATCAGAGCGAGAGGACGGGGTGCGGGGAGGAAATGTCATAGTCTGAAGCTGGCAAGACCCAGAGTGGAAAGCTTGTTTGGGATGAAAGGTAAATAAATACTGGGATAAACTGACTCACTTGGAAACTTCAGGCTCTCGCTCACCATGTGCTGTTTATTTAAAAGCAGCAGAAGATGGTCAAAAGAAGACAGAACAAAAAAAGCAGGAGGGAAGGAGCCTGGATTTGTTTGCGAAACAGGAGAAATTTTAGACTCTCTTTAAAATTAGGTCAGATGCTGCCTGAAGGCCCATCCCTGACTTCGCCCCTTAATAGCCCTGAGGGTTGTTTTTCTATCTCCCCACAAGAAGGTCTGGGTTTATCTTTGCACCAAGAAGTGAAATTATCCTTTTCCGTGCCTTGAAAACAAGGGGCAGAAGTGCTGCCCCATGGAAGCTAGAGGGAGTTCCAAAGACCCAGGTTTCACTCAAGGTTCCTAGGCCAGGTCATGAGCCCTGGACTCTCAGTGGTGGGCAATCACCGTCAGGAGCCACTCCAACTGATGAACAGCCGCTCACACAAGAAGTCCAATTGCCATCAGTGGGCCAACAGGGTTCACAATCTGGCCCTCTGACCAGAGCTTTCTTTTCATCAAGTTTGCAAAGGCTTTTTCCTGCCTCTTCTCAAGTGCACACAGTTAAGTGGGAAGGATGCTCCAGGGGCGTTGATGCCCAGTGGGGACCTGGGTTTGATTCTCAGCACAGCCACAAACTCCCTGGGTGACCTTAGACAAGTAATTTAATCAGCCTTGTGCCTCAGTTCCACATCTGTAAAATTGGGGTCACGCTCCTTTTCTTGCAGGGATGCTGTGGAGTAAGATCTCTTGGGGACTGAGATGCTAAGATGCCACAGTGATGAAGGTCATATAAGCGCTATCTAAAGTGACTGTAGGACATTGGCAGAGCTATCTATTTAAGCACCATGTAAGCAAACAGGGCCAGGTGCAAGGCATTTTTCTGTGTTGGGGACAAACCATTGGGGGGGAGAGTTTGTTGTGACCATGAGCAAACGTGTGATCTTTCTATTCTACACAGTTCCCATCTGCCGTGAAAGGACAACACTGCACTGCTAACCCTGCTGTGGAATAAGGATAATACTGTTCTCTTGCTCACAGAGTGTTATGAGGCTTAAATAATTGCTGGGAAGGTGCTTTGAGATTAAAGGAACTGCCTAAGAGCAAAGAGAGAGTTTCATATTATTACCATCAGTCTCCATGCCACTGCAGATGTAAACTATGATTTGAACCCAGCTCTTCAAATGTGATGGGCTAATGCACTACACCAACCATGCAGGGTGTCCCTAATCAATTCCTTCTCCACTCCACAGCCTGGTCACATTGCTTGTTCATTATTAAAAATGCTGCAGCTTATTTACTGGGTAGAGCCAAGAGGAGATGCCAGTAATTTTCCACTCCCCCTTGTTACCAAGCAGAGAACAAGTATTCAAAACTTGGCTCATATCCACTGTAGGTTCACACCTATTGCTTTTGCAAGGCGTGTGAGGACGATAATCCCGGAAGGCAAAGAAAGGCCATTTCTCTGATTCACATAGCATGCTGCAAGCTGCCTCGCTTTGTTCACATCATTTTAGGTTCCCCGGCTGACTTTTAGCAGGGAAGGTAATTTTAATGAGATGCACGTCAGCTCTTCAGGTAATCACGTCTAGTCCCTTCCCCTTTTCTCCTCCAGAGCCTACAGTATGTACAAGATCTAAAAAATCTTTTTGCATGTTGGTTGTGGCATTTCCTCATTGTTCAAGATGGATCATTTCAGAAAAAATCTTCCATATGGTTGGCAGGATTTTTTCTTAATTTTTTTTTCTTTTTTTTTTTTGCTTCTACAACTGTTACAGGAAAAGATATTTCCCTCTCCATTTGACATATATAATCTTCCAGTAATACACAACTGCCAGATGGCACTGCAAAAAGGATAATAAATATGTCAGCAGCCTTCTACAGTTAAGTTTGAACTTTGAAAATGACTACAGAGGAGAGGCGAGGAGTTGGAGTTGACTTGAGTTTCAGATGTAATATTTCATCAAAGGGAGTGAGGTGACTTGGGAAGCAATCTCTGTCTGCCCAGATCCCGAGCAGCTGGATTTGGGGGTGCAGTTATGCCAAACTACTCTACCTCCAAATTCATTTTCCTTTCACTTGAATGCTCCAAGCCCTACCTCCTGGCAATTTTTGCTTCAAAAATACAATTTTCCAGGAAATATTCAAACTGGCAACATTATAGTGAGTGTGAAATTTGTGTGATTTCTTATCTGGCTGGGTTGTAACATTGCTGTCTGCTTTGAATGAGGGGCAGCACACAGGAGCTGCATCGCCCCAAGGGTGTAGACCAGAGAATGAACTGGCACTCAGTCCAACCTCTTTCTCTGCTTCCCCTTGCTTTGAAGAGTAAAGTCCTTCACCCCCAGCAAGCTACTTTGGCCCTTGAGCAGGGGCAGAGCCAGAACTGCTCCAACACCAGCCCGCCTCGCTTCTCACAATGGGAGGTATCTGCCCACCAGACAGGGGAGCAGGAAGTGCTCACCAGAGTTGCAATGGGAGCAGGGAAGAGCAGGGGTTGGCGGGTTATTTCTGCCATCTTCCTCATTGCAGCTGAATAATGGCTGAGACAGCTAAAGCTGATCAGGAAAGATTTCAATTTTTTTCCTGTCCCCAACAGAAATAATGGTGAAATCTCAAATTTTTGCATACTCACAATATGAAAAAACAATGGTTTGAATCAATTGAAACATTTTGGTTTAGGTCAATCAAAACATTCCATTGTGATTTTTTTACTATTTTTCCTTTTAACCTTTTTTTCTAGTGTAAATTTACTAAAAATTTTAAATTAAAAATCATTTTGACTCAGAACTGAAACCTTCTTATCTAACAATCACTAAACTTTTTTAAATAACAATTTTTCAAGTCAGTTATCTCATTAAACCTGATGCTGTTTCGCAAATGGTTTCAACTAATCAAATTTTCCAATGAAAAAATGTTTAGGTAGAAGGTTCCTGGACAACTTTAATGACAACCTTGCTCTCAGCTTGTATTACATGTGACAAATTCTCACAGACTGTATATTTGCTTCTGCCATCTTTGTTCGTGAATCCTGTTTCTGTGCATAGTGCAAATGAAAGTGGAGAGCTCAGACACAAAAAGCAGCTGGGTGTTTTGTGGGTGTAAAAAGCCACCTGCTAGTAGACTGGAAAATACAAAACATTTGATAAAACCATGTCCCATTCTTTAGGCATTTATGATGCTGGGTACTTTGCTGGTTCCTCCAGTGGGAGGCATGGTGTGAGGGCCCTTGCTAGGGTTCTCATAGACTTTAAGGCCAGATCATCTTCATGTAACATCCTGCACAGCTCAAACCATAGAACCTCACCCACCCACTCCTGTAATAGCCTGATAACCTCTGGCTGAGTAACTGGCATCCTCAAATCTTGATTTAAAGACTTTAAGTAGCCACCATTCACTCTACTTCAAACAAGCAACTTAGTATGCTGTGCCTCACACTGCAGAGGAAGATGGAAACCCCCCAAGGCATCTGCCAATCTGACCTGGGGGAAAATTCTTTCCCAACCCCAAATATGGCGATCAGTTAGACCCTGAGTATGTGGGTGAGCCCCACCAGCCAGACAGCTGGGAAAGAATTCTCTGTAGTAACTCAGATCCCACCCCATCTAGTGCCACATCTCCAGCCATGGTCATTTGAGGTTGACAGATGAAAAAAAACTTTTAAGGTTTTTCCCTCACCTCAGGCAGAAATGGGACTAGCTGGGCCCAGCCCTCATGATGGCTGGAAGGAGAAGGGAAATCTGAACTGCAATAGGCTGTAGCTGTGCATAAAACCAACCCTCAGAAGAGGCACTGAGCTTTAATAAACAACAATGGAAACAAAACTTTAGGAACCTGACACAATACAGCCCATCGCAGTCAATGGAAATCTTTCCACATATTTCAATGGGCTTTGGACCAGGCCCTAGGTCAGGTGCTTAGATCCCTGTAACTACCACCAGTAACACCAAAGTTGTGCTGCCTGTTGTAAGACAGGAGAAACAAGATGGCCTTTAATTCAGTTAGGTGCACTGTCACGTGACTATATTAGTCTGTGTAAATATTGCTTCATGTTAACCTGCCAATACAATTTCTGTAATTATGGGAATGAGCAATTACTGCCTGCTCTCCTTGTGCCCCAGGATATCCTTGGAAATGAGATTTTTATAGCAATGAGGAATTTTCTAGTGAAATATTTGTTTAATAAACATATACTATAGAATTAGCAGACAGTTGTTTTCCAGGAAAAGCACAGATGGGTTTTTTTTAGAAAGCATTTTTCTATCTTAACTCGTTGAACTCCTTGTCACACAACAATGTACACCCCCATGGTCAGTCAAATGAGGTTCAATCCTGTTTGCAAACAGTTTACACTCTTTCCTCAAGAAATTGCTTGTCTTGAGGAAGTCAAAACACTTTATGTGCTCAAGTATAAAATACGGGAGAGGTTTTCACCTACAGATCATTCTGGCTGGATTGCACATCCCTCCCTATGAATTTCAGTGTCTTTTCCCTTCTCCTGCAGAGACCATGTCGACAATGAGGGACTGGAAAGATATCAGGAGCATGCTCCACTGTGTATTCAATTACTTACTTCTCATCCTCCTATCTAACCATTGTTAGTCATTAACTTAGCTCCAACATGCACCTTTCAGGATTATTTGCCTACGAGCCAGTCTTTGCCCATGTGTCTATCAGCTCCACATGGTGTCTATGGTGCTACCATATTTTATTGTTTTCACAAACAATCCCAATTTTTAGGGGAGAAAAAAGTCTGAAATTATGATTGGTATTTATTTTTATATAATATATACACTGGGTAGCATATCTATAGTTATACCACATACGTTGTAGTGATGACAACATGATAAACTGTGGGACCAATACGGATAACCCTACTCTTCACTCTACAGCATTCACTCTTTAGCGCCATAAAGGATGTTCCTGCAGCCACTATACAGATCAGTTGTATCATTATCCACCTACTAGCTGATGCCCTGCATTTCAAGTAGTAGAATGGGATCCCTGCGGTTTTTAAAAGCCATACTGTAACAGAGCTTTAACGGAGGGTGAAATGCAGACAGGCCAGGCAGAGTTTGTCAGAACATCTTGCCACATGGCTGGACTTGACTGGCTGGAGAAAACCTTAGGGTCAGTGTCAGTGTCAAAGGGTTGCATGACAGACGCAGTATCCACTGTGATAGACAAGAGACAGTAGACGCATTCACCACAAAGAGGCACCTTTATTTAGGGAGCTGGTCCAACACAGGCTCTGTAGCCCCCACACCCCCTACCCGGCAGCTGGAGAGGCTGAGCTGGTGGTGCATAGTGTGACTGCACAGAGGCTGTCTGAAGGGATGAAAATAACTTAAAGGACTTGCTGGCGGTACGCAGGGTGGCTGAGGTCCTGGGCAAGATAAGGGAGTGGCACTGGGCCCCCAGAAGGGGCAGGGCTAATGCCAGACTCCCCCAGCCAGCCCTTCAGTGCTGCCTGGGCTGTGTCACCTGAGGCTCCAGCGGCGATTTACAGGGCCTGGGGCTCCAGCTGCTGGCACGGTAGCAGCGGCAGCTAGGAGTCCCAGGGGTAGATACCCCTTTTTCCCCGCCCCCCCCGCCCCATCAGCGGCCCTGCCAGTATGTTGGGTCTAAACTTTTGGTGAACTTTGGGGAGCCAAAACACACCCAGACTGGCCGTCTCTGCATAATCCTTTCTGAACCCTTTATCGAACAAAGCACTGACCTGCAAACTACTCATGACACCCCCTTTCTCAAGTAGCCATTAGCCTTTATCTCTATGCATTTACTTGTTAAACTTGCTTTTCCTGTAAAATCTTGATTGATTATGCATGACCATTATCTTTTGTTAATCACTTTGTTTACTTCTGTGTATAAATATTGATGCTCACCCCTAATAAAGGGGCCACACTTAATCTAAAGCTTTGAGAGCTAAGGATAGTGTGAGCCCGTTGATCAACGCATTGGTGTCTGGTCTCTGACAGAATTGTGTGCCCCATACCAACTCCACACGAACTCGGGTGCTGGAGAGGTGAGTGAGGACTCGCTTTATTACCTAACAAGTACGGTTGGCTGTGTACTGGCGGACATTTTCTTACCGGTAAGCTGTACTGGACCGGACCGGCTTACTTTCATCTTTGTTTGTCTGAGTCCTGCCTGGATCATGGAGTAGATTAATGCGGGAGGGATGGAGTCTGATCAGCAAATTGAAACTAACCATAACAAATTCAAATCAGCTCCCTGTGCTCTAACTGCTCCGAACCAGGAATGTGAACATACTATTTACACAAGCAAAGTGGTTCTTTTGGGCATCTTCACAACCTGATAAACCATAACATCCAGTTCATGGTCTCTCTGGAGCTGCTGATCATACTTCATCGATCAGTTGTTGCAAGAGGTCTGAGGCTAACCCTGTGGAGAGGAGTCAGCGCTGGAGCAGACTCTGGGGCTGCTTCTCTAGACATGGCGGGTTAACATTTTCTAAAGCACCTAAGTGACTTAGGAACTTAAATCCCAGTTTCAAAAGTGACTAAAGACTTGTCTACCCACACATGTTGACTGTACCTGTTAACTGTACCAGTGTAGTTCATGTGATACAACCTCCTCTTCCCCTACTGTGGACACAGCTATACTGGTATAAGGATAGTACATTGCACTATATCCGCTTATAACATCAAGCATGTTTCTGCTAAAATATCCATCACTGAAGTAACTGAGCAGTTAAATATCATCTTATTTTTGGGCTTCACAGTTAATAACTCACTAAGATGAACAGAGTGGATCACACCTCTCAGAGCTATTGTTTCAGGCTCTTTGCAGACTCGAGAAGACAGTGTATCAGTTACTCTCGTGTGAGATTTTCAAGGTTCTCTTCACTACCATGACAGCTAATCGCATTTTGTAAACATGAAGGCTGAGATGCTGGAGCACAATTCTCTGACAAATGTAAATTCTGCGGTACAGCGCCTGCCATGAAATTGCACCATACATGGATTCCTGATTATAAGATGTTGGTTTGTATTGCACAGACATATCCCATTTCTACCAAAAGCTCATCTGCCATTTGTCAGTCACAAAATAGGAATGAGGTTCACAGCCAGAAGTAAAGTTTGCTTCCAATGACAGATAGTGGTTGAGAGGAATGTGAGCATCTTCTAACCCTTATCATGGATTGTTTGCTTTAGCTCTCAGCTGTGGGGGATCAACTGTGATCATCCTTGCCAGTTAGCATTTAAAATTAAAATCTCTCTAGCCCAACTGAAATCATATTAACACACTACTCAAATTTCCCTCATTTTAGTCATAAAGTTCCACACAACTTTGGTGCCCCTCACTTTTATTGAGGTAAATTATTTACCTCAGACAGAAAAGATCATAAAATGGAGATTACAGAAAGAGTGATTTACACCAAAGGAATGAATCCCATGGTATTTTCTATCCAGGGACCTAGGATAGGCAGCTAGCCACTATATATATGTGACCTTGATTATAATGAATGTATTTTAGTCTACAATGGCCATGGATGGTTGGGATGTTTCACACGAAGAATTATTTTGGGTCCTTCATTTTGGGTCCCATTCACACATTATGTCCCATGGCAGGTTGAGAGGCATTGCTACTGATAGTACATTGTAACTCCTCCTCCCCTTCACCTCCCTTTCTCAAAGGCAGCTCCTCCATTGGTTCATCAAGTACCACCAGTAGGATCAATGAGTAACCCAGGAAATGGCAACAGAGCATAAGTAAAGATGGCACTCACTCACCCGCTAAAAGCTGAATGCAAGCTACTTGGGTTGTAGCAAAGGCCCAAGTTCACAGATAAATGTTCCACTGTGATTAGAGAGCCCCCCTCCCCTCTCATTTTTTCAGACCAGGCACTGAGGTGTTGTAGAGCCATGCTGGTGGGAATGGCTTATATCACCACAGTGACATTCTGAGAGCACATTTATTCCCAGCGTGGACTAACAGTCCCACTACAACTAGAGGCTCTGCCTGTGAAGGCCTCACTGCCACACACTTAATCTTGGCTAAAGGAAGTACTCAGCCACTACCCACTTTACCTGCTAAGTCCAGCTCCTATTTGTCAAGGGACTTAGGTCTCAACCTGCAGTCTGTACAGTGCTTAGGCACCAATACGGTCCAACCTGCCACCCACTAACCCTTAAAACGCAGCTCTGCCGGAGAACTCATTCCCCTCTATTTGATGTTGATGAGGCCTCATCTGGAGTACTGTGTCCAGTTTTGGGCCCCACACTACAGGAAAGATGTGGAAAAATTGGAAAGAGTCCAGCGGAGGGCAACAACAATGATTAGGTGGTTGGAGCACATGACTTATGAGGAGCGGCTGAGGGAACTGGGATTGTTTAGTCTGCAGAAGAGAAGAATGAGGCGGGATTTGATAGCTGCTTTCAACTACCTGAAAGGGGGTTCCAAAGAGGATGGATCTAGACTGTTCTCAGTGGTACCTGATGACAGAACAAGAAGTAATGGTCTCAAGTTGCAGTGGGGGAGGTTTAGGTTGGATATTAGGAAAAACTTTTTCACTAGGAGTGTGGTGAAGCACTGGAATGGTTAACCTAGGGAAGTGGTGGAATCTTCTTCCTTAGAGGTTTGTAAGGTTAGGCTTGATGAAGCCCTGGCTGGGATGATTTAGTTGAGGATTGGTCCTGCTTTGAGCAGGGGGTTGGACTAGATGACCTCCTGAGGTAACTTCCAACCCTGGTATTCTATGCTTCTATGAACTCCGGTCCTGGGATCTGATTGGTGGCTCTCTGGGGGAGCCTGATTGGTTTCCAGTTTTTATTTAAATCAAACAGAGGAAGAGGAATTTGTCTGTGCCAGTGAGTTTTCCCAGCTTGGGGCTGCCTTCCCTGTTCTATCTGCTCCTGGTGCCTGACTCTGCTGGCCTCCTGACACCTGGCTTGCCCTCTGGCCTGTCTCCTGACCTGACCTGCTTTCCGACTGCTGTTCTGACAACCCATATCCCAGGTCTGACACTGTTCCAGCCAATCCCTTAGCTTCTCCCATTCTCTTCCCTTCTGATATAGCATGATGTTTATTTCTTCCACGTAAAGCCTCACACTAGCTTCCACATCTGGGGCTAACAGGGTAAACACAGTGTCCTTGAGACTGTGTTTCTGGTGCTCACATTTCTCATGTCGGGACTGTGCTTTATAGGCTACGAATATTGCATTCCCATCTCACTGACTGACATGCCTTCAGGACTTGCCTGACCCCTATCCTCACGTGAGTCATGTGAGCTACCTGCATGACGTTGATGCTGGTCACTTCCTCAGATTAACAATGATACTGCTTGTCCTTCAGCCCTTTCCTCTGCCTCTATGAGATCCCTTTGAGATCAGTCCTGTCACATCAAAACATCAGAGAAATGATTGG
Organism: Gopherus flavomarginatus; assembly: GCF_025201925.1. Taxonomy (NCBI): domain Eukaryota; kingdom Metazoa; phylum Chordata; order Testudines; family Testudinidae; genus Gopherus; species Gopherus flavomarginatus. Next base: position 4,060,803 of record NC_066626.1, on the reverse strand, counting down.
ATTTCTGGCCACACCAAGGTATGTTAGAAGAACGGTATCCTAGCAGACGTACCATCATACCAGTCTGAGAAGGCTGGAAAGCTCCATACTTGCTGGACTATCATGGGATAGTACGTAAGAGCCAGGGCTAGTTTACACTGGTGGACTTTTACCCCTTTGTAACCAAGACCTTTTTGCTGTACTTCGCACTGCAAAGAGTTTCTCCGATACGGAATCACACCACAGCAGTGTCCACAACCCACGCCGTTCCAAATGTTCCATGGGGCAAAAGAGTAAAACACAAAATTATTAAGTAGTTCATTCATCAAGACCCAGGAATCCTGCTGGGGCAAATTGTTCTCTTCTGCTCTCGACACCTCAGAGCTGGAGTTCTACAAGGCAATGTGGTGAGGAAGATAATACCCCTTCCCCATCGCTCATGAAGGGATTAAAGAACCCTGAGGTCACACTAAGCCCCAATCCACCACACCTTTGTGGCTTGTCAAGCCTGAGGGTAGACCCTTAAAAGGGAGGAACCAAAGTAGAGCAACAGCTTCCAGATTGGGAGCACAGAGGAATGGCTTGAGGCTACCACTAACCCGAGCCTTCTGGGAGCAAGGACTGGCTGGTTTGTTCTGTTCGCTGGAATCCTCAGGACTAGCTCTTGGCTTCTAACCAAGGGAAAGGACAGGAGCTGTGGCTGCCTGCAGAGCCTGACAAACTACTTCCCCTCCTTTGTCTGATGGAGGCTGCCTGGCCCCTTGTGAGCCTTGAACCATTTTCCTTTCTATCTGGACTGGTTTACATGTACACCTCTGGAAGGGGATGCACTTCTCAGGAGGTACAGCCAGAGTCCTATACTTCATACCCCAGGACCAGATCACAGTACTGCTGTAGCCCAAGGACAGATGTCTGAGGTATGTGAGGCTCCTGCCTTTGTTCCAAGGCAGAGACCTTGAGACATAACCTTTGCCAGGCAGCAATAAAGGTGAGCTAACTCTGTAGCCATCCTAACTGTGTTCTGCAGCCTTTCCCTAGCAATGCTGCGCTGTCAGAACTGCACTGCAAGGGTTTCCTGAGACTGGGCTGAAGAATTCCAAGTATCTTTTTTTGGGCTTGGCAGCTTTTCGTTGCTCACGGATGGATGTAAATGTGTCCAGTGCAGATCCTGGGGGCGGGGTGGGGGGAACAAATACTGAGGCTCACACTAAAAGATTACAGCATATTTTTAAGGTTTCCAGGTGTCTGTTTTTTAACCAGAAAGCCCAGTCAAAAAGGGACCCTGATGGCTCTGGTCAGCACCGCTGACCGGGCTGTTAAAAGTCTGGCTGGTGGTGCAGCAGGGCTAAGGCAAGCTTCCTATCTTCCCTGGCTCCGCGCGGCTCACAGAAGCTGCCAGATTCCCTCCCAGAGCCCACACCCCACACCCCTTCCTGCACTCCAACTCCCTGCCCCAGCCTGGAGCCCCCTCCCACACCCCAACCCTCTGCCCCAGCCTAGAGCCCCCTGCCACACCCTGAACCTCTCATTTCTGGCCCTACCCCAGAGCCGGCATCCCCAGCCAGAGCTCTCACCCTCTCCCACACCCCAACCCCGTGCCCCAGCCTGGTGGGAGAGAGCAAGTGAAGGAGGGTGGGGGGATGGAGTGATCAGGGCGGAACCTCAGAGAAGGGGCAGAGCAGGAGGTGGTGCAAGGGTGTTTGGTTTTGTGTGATTAGAAAATTGGCAACCCTAAGCATAATATAAACTAATGATAAATGGAACATAACTGGTGCCTAAATCTCGAGGATGCTTCCGTGCACAGAACTGAACTTCACCACTAACTTGTGAACCCCGTTAGGGCCAGTTACAAGCAACAATTATGGGAACGCTTTGAGAGTGACATTAATTACACAGAAACTCAAGGCTACAAGACGCCGAGAAGGCCTTTTCAATGTGCTGCTTCAATGCTATGTTGTTCTGGTGAGAGGGAAAACCCAATGCATTTGATGAGTGTGATGTGAGATCACTGAGTTGATCAGAAGCTTGGATGGAAGAGTCCAAGCATCTAATGCCACTTCAAACAGTTGTGTGCCTTAGTATGTAGAATTTACAATGCTACATAATTACATTGGAGCTAAAAATTGGAGTGCTTGTTGTTGTCAGGTAGTCTTTCTTCACTAGACAGATGTCCTGACACCATAATGGGTGTGAACAGCTGTTCCCTGGGGTAACCCTGCCACCAGCCCATGGGCATGGAGAAAGCACTCTTTATCTTTACCTACAAAATGTTGGTGCTGTGGGTGGCTTCACGCACAGCCAGAATCTTGGCTGGTTTAAATCTGCAGTTTCATGGACTGCAAGGACGCTCTGCGTGCTTACACTAGTTGAGTATCTACCCATGATGTTGAATATCCTACACTGTGATTAGCACAAAGGGCCTTGTTTGCCAGGGTGCCACTTCCCTCCTGGCCCAAAGAGCCTTTCTGGGGGAAAAGGAAAAGCGAGAGGGGTTGTTTTCAGCAATTCCTGATGTCTGGTAGTGGCATTGCTGTTCTAGAGCATCTGGTCTGGCTGGGAGTGACCAATCACTGATGGCACATGACTGCTTGTGTGAAATGAGCTGGCACTTAGAGACTTCAGATCCACATGGGCAGGAACAGACAAAACAAAGAAAGCAAAGCCCAGGGCAGCTTTGCTGTCAGTCTCAGCAGAGAAAGGGAGACAAGCAGCTTGGGCAGGCATGTGGGGCTGCATGCTCTGTGCACTACTGACCCGATGTGATGGGAAATATTTCCACTGGGGCACTGCATGCATTGGGTTGCATGACATGCTACAGCAGATCATAATGATGTAACAATTGAGATAGCTGCTTCAGCCTATAGCATTACTGCTTCTGGGCCTAATTCCATGTAATTACACAAGTGCAGCAGGAAAGCAATTCAAGGGACTGCCTTGCCAGCTCAGAAATCCATAGTGTGCTAGAGTCCAGTTGCAAAAGTAAGTACATGATCAGTCTGAAATGACACAGGGATATTGGTTCATTTCAGAATATGGTTCACTTTCAAGGGAGCTACATAGGGAGAGACACATCACTATACAGGAGATTGAAGCATCTACCTATATTCTATATATGCAGCACCTAGCACAACTGAGTCCTAGCCCATGACTGTGGCTCAGAGATGTGACCGTTATACAGATAATAATGTGATTGCATGAGAGAACAGTGCATGGTAACTTAAAGGCTCTCCATAAACCAAGTTCAGCCTTGTAGTTAAACTTCTGATTGTATGATTTTGTAGTAAATATGACATGAATCAAAGAATAACTTCATGGTTATTGTAGTGTAATTACCTTTTAAAATATCAGGATTCTATAAAATACATGTGTTAAGTATGAGACTAAAGGGATTATATTAAGTAGGTAATTAGTGGTAATCAGTGTGTATCCAGAACCATTCTGTAATTACAGTGTAATTACACTGCAATGAATACACTTCTTAATGAGAGTATATCCTATTGCTATTTCACTTCCTTTTTTTTTAAATTTCACAATAGAGATGGGCTTAACTAGATTTATGTGTATGGGAAATCGATAGAGCCATATCCTGCACTCCTACGCTGAGTTGCACCTTAGTGAAAAGTGTCATGATTTAACCCTTAACTGAACACTTTAGAAAAATTGCGTTGTGTCCTGTTCTGCAAAGGGGCACAGGGTCAGGAAGTTCCAATTTTCTCTTGAACTGGTTCACTGGTCCCAATTACAAACATGATATGATACTGGATTCATCAATATTGAGGCTGATTCCCTCTGAGCGGTGCCGGCATACTCACAGTCAGAGTCACTTTCTCTCCCATCTCACTTTCTCTCACTGAACATGCTGATCACCACCAAAAACTTGCTTTCAAGGGTAACTGACATTCCTGATTCAGCCGGAGAGAGATTTCACCAGCCACCCTGCAGACACTTGCCATCACCAAATAGACCCAGAACTGTTTTCAAGCTTTATTTTTGAATACAAAGGTAGGAGATCTCCACAAACAGCATTTTCCCTACCTCTGGCCACTGAAGCTGAGCAGGAATCTCAGTTTGCTGGCAGAATCTCAGACTTGCATCATCAAGTATCTAAACTGTCCCAGTGCCTGTTGATGAGGCTCTGCCAAGAGGAGCTCAGGCAAAAGTGTTGCAAATTCAAGTAACGTCCAACTGTGGATATTTTATGGGCTGTACAGAGTTGAATAAGCCCAGTGTTCTGAACAAGTGGAGCAAAACTCAGCCCTACCACACACTGATTAAGGGGTCATGGACATTAGCAAGGGAAACATCCTATTAAATCACCTGGTCATCCCCTGCCAATGCTGGGCTGTTCCCTACACTCCAATCCTCAGTGCCATGTCCAGTCTAGTTCTACATGACCCAGGCAAAGGGGCTTCCACCTCTTTCCCATTGATCCTCATGTGCTGATACATCAGCTGGGGAAGTTCTGTCTCTTGTGACATGGACCTGCCCAGAATAATGATTCATTGCAAGCCAGTCAGCATTTCTGGAGTTAAATGTCCTCTCAGGAAGTACCACATGATGCAGCATCTCCAAGAAACAGCCTGGCCCAGAGCAGGAAGAAGCTGTGCTAAAAGAGCAACAAAATGTCCATCCCCACCAATGGGCCAGCTGGACATTTGGAAGAACTAAAACATTTTGGAGTTGATAACTCACATCCAGCCCTGTGGGCATTACAGCTCCCACTGACTCGAATGGGAGAGCAGCCTCATGCCGGGGGTCTCCTAAGCATGACCAAAACCTAAACCCCTTTATTTGTAATAAAATGCTTATGTTCCCACCCAAGGATGCTCTGGGTCTGTCTCCCTCCAGTGGCTGCTCCACCTAAGAATTTGGAGTTAGTTACTGCATCCTTCCAGCTAAGAAATATAGTCTTTTAGCTCAGGCAAGAATGGGACATGTTTTTAGCTGCCTCTGTCCTGCTGGTGACTCAAAAGTGGTCAGCCAAAGTTTTCAGCATTGGCTCAGCTCTGTCCCCATCATAATCAAGGTCAGTTTCACTGACTTCCCTTGGCAGCAGTTAGGCCAATGCTGACTGAGTGCTTTTAAAACGCTCACCCTTAGGACCAATGTAATTCCACATCTATACGTAAAAAAAAGAAAAAAGAAAAAAAAGACAGAAAAGTCCTTTATATCCCAAAGGTAAACTCCGTGCCGTCTAGGGCCCTACTGGCACTAGAAAGAAACTGAAAAAGGGATTAAAAACTAACGAACTTCACAGCATGAAACTGTAGTGATCGTTCGGCAGAGCTGCGATACATTTTATTCAACTGCTATTGGGGTTAAATGGAACTGAATAAAACAGCAACAAAATGTTAGCTGTTGAGAACTGCGAAGTGGTTATTAGATTCACCCCTAACACTTATTAAGTTTGTGTGTCACTGGAATCTTAGGGCTACATCTCTATATATCTTTGACATCTCAGGACAGCTAAACCAATGGGTCCCCAATTATCCTGTCACCCTCTGGATAGGTTGGTCTTGAATAGTAGTTTTAATTGCCTGGAAGAACCAAAAAAAAAATAGTTTCTGGATGATTCTGTATTTTAAATGGCCTTCAACTAAAGAATTACAATTAAATTTTTCTTAAGAAAGACAGAGGAAGAAAGAGAATATTCTGGAAAGAGAACAACGCCTTCACCACATCCCTCCTGTTCTTTTCATATTTGCCATTTCTGCTGGAGCTGTGCAGAAAGTTTTGCATACAAAGTAGAAATTGATGAATTTATGGCTTTTCGAGCTTTATATATACATTGCGTAGAGGGTCTGACAGTGTTTTCATCACTGAAAAAAGCTACAAAACGTGACACTGCTCTGGAGACATTCTCATACGAAATGTGCCCATAAAATGCAATCAGGAAACAGTAAAGCTAAATCAGATTTGACAAGCTGCACATGGTAGGCATTTTGTGCAGAATTTCTGTAGATTTCCATCCCTCCCCCCATTTTCTCTGGAAGAATCTACATGGAAAAATGAAAACAGGAAGGTTTATGCATGACTACACAGCTGTGACAGTTCTTGGGGCACCCAGCTCTGTCAATCACCTTGTTACCTCTTGCCGCTAGCTAGAGGGAGCCTTGCCTGTGGTGGCTGGGTGTTTATGTCCATAACACCATCAGCCCGTGAGCCACTCAAGCACTCCCCTCTGGGCTATGCTAGCTCTGTCTTTGCCTTGTAGGTTAACAATAGGTGCACCTCATCCCCACATTCCCCTGTGATTTCCAGCCCCTGATACTGGCTACTCCCAGAAATCTCAGGTCTTCTGTCCCAAAGGAACAGTGTACCCCAGTTTTACCTTAAACCACCTTTTCTGTATACCACACTTATAATAAATCAAAAGAAGGCTTATTTAAGAAAGAATAAAGAGTTTACTAGAAATGAGAGGTAAGAAAAAAATGGTTACAGTACAAAACAAAATTATAAAATGCAAACCTGAGTCTACACTTAGTAACAGAGTTACCTTTCCTAGCGAATAGAGTAGGTTCCCCTACACACTCCAACTCCACAAGCAGGGACGGCTCCAGGCACCAGCAAAGCAAGCAGCTGCTTGGGGCAGCCCATTTGCAGGGGCGGCAGCTGGCAGGGATCCAGACTGGGAGCTGAGAACCAACAGGGGGGGCCCTGGGAGCTGGAGTTCCTTGGTTAGCTCCCTGCCCATAGAACCAGCCCTGGATCAGGGAAAGAACTACATTTCCCAGCGTTCCCTTGGCTGCTATCAACAGGAAAGGGAGGGGGAGGGAGTATGGGAGCTGAAACCTCATGCTGCAGCTTGCTGTGAATGGAGAGCTCACTGCTAGAGTGGGGTGGCACTGTGAATGGGGAACAAGTGTGCCCAAGGCATAGAAGGCTTTGGCTCAGATATCCCCTTCAGAAGACATCCCCAGGCTGACTTAGGGATACTGGTGTGACCTCATCTTGCAGCCCTCAAAGAAGGAATTGGGGGGACTAAATGGACAGTGCCCCGCTCTATCTGAAGCCTAGAAAGGGAGGTATGTGAAACCCACCAGAATTTAAAATAAAAAGTAAGGGAGGGGAGATTCTACTGGAGCTGGGCAGCTTTAGATACACTACCAGGCACGTAGGAGGATTTCCACTTCTGAGCCATGGAAGCAGAAATTTACTTTTCCTTTCCAGATTTAGCTAATATTCAGAGAGAGAATCTAGCACCTGCCTTCCAGATTTGAACACCTCCAAAATTCAGGAGTGCTCAAGCTCAGTTTGGGCAGCTGTTACTTCATTTCTCCCAAATCAAATATACTGATCCACTGCAACTTGCTGTAGAAAAAGTAGGATAAAATTGAGCAAGAAATGCTTCCCAGTGGTTTTTTGGACTGGAATTGCTATTTTCAACAGCCATTGCCTTTTTGTTTGTTTAAAAGGAAGACAGTGATATTGCATTGGCAAATTCCCCATAGAAAGAAAGAGTGGAACAAAAGAATAATAAAGGGACCTCAACTTTTCCTCATTTATGGAGGACAGTCTTCTAATAGGCATCCAGATATCCTCCAATCACACAAGCTGAAAATTGTTTCACTTTACTGCAGTTCTGTAACCATATGGGAACCAATCCTGTCTGTGTTCTGTGCACATCCAAAATTCCTGCTGAATGACCCACTGTAGGAGCAAGTTACCAGTGACCTAGGGCTGGGACGGAAGAAGGGTACAGGTTGTGGTGGGGGAGAGCCCAGGGCTGGGGCGGCAGGGCGTGCATGGGTGGAGGGGCACTGCTGGGGGGAAGGAGAGAGCCCAGAGTTGGGGCAGCATGGGGTGTGTGTGGGGGAGCCCAGGGCTGGGATGGCAGGGGGGGTGCAGATCAGGGGGGGAGAGCCCAGGGCTGAGGCAGCAGGGGGTGCAAGTAGGGGGGAGAGCCCAGGGCTGGGGTGACAGGGGGGTGCAGATTAGGGGGGGAAAGCCTAGGGCTAGGGCAGCACAGGTGTGCAGGTCGGAGGAGGCCCAGATCTGGGGCAGCAGGGGGTGTAGGTTGGGGGGGGAGAGCCCAGGGCTGGGGTGGCACGGAGGTGCGGGGGGGAACCCAGGGCTGTGGTGGGGGCAGCCAAATTTTTTTTTGCTTGGGGTGGCAAAAAGCCTAGAGCCGGCCCTGCCCACGAGTTCAGTCTGTTGCAGAGCTGGCCAGCTTCACAAGGGCCAGGATCCTATTTTTCAGAAGAATACCTCACACCCAAACTGTCTCCTCAGTGCATGGATCCAGATAACCTTTCCTCCTTCTCTGATATACTGAAAGTCTCTTGTTTCTAGTCATAGATGGGTGAACCCCAGTCTAGTTGTAATGATCCTTTTCTACTTTCACGTGGCTTTGCTTGTTTGCAGGTGTTTCTAATGCCTTTCCATTGGAAGTCCTGGGATGGAGCAAGGCTAGACAATTGAGCCTTGCATTACATCACCAGCTAACAAGGGAGGGGTGACAAACAGGGTCTGAATGGCCTGTCACCAAGACACGTTATTCTCTGGTAAGTAACTTCTACTGCAAGACCATAAAGCAGTTGTGGGCAACCTGTGGCCTGCAGGCTGCACGCGGCCCATCAGGGTAATCTGCTGGTGGTCCACGAGACAGTTTGTTTACATTGACTGTCCGCAGGCATGGCCGCCCACAGCTCCCAGTGGCCAGGTATGGTGAACCGCGGCCACTGAGAGCTGCGGGCAGCCATGCTTGCGGACGGTCAATGTAAACAAACTGCCTTGTGGCCCCCCAGCAGATTACCCTGGTGGGCCGCATGCAGCCCATGGGCCGCAGATTGCCCACCACTGCCACAAAGCATGCTTTCAAAAGAGTTATATTAGTCCTTAAAATATTACCCAAACATACATCTCACACTCATTATGAGTCAGGATTAAGTCCCCAGCTTTCTGCAGTTACCTTACATGTAATTCTTTATGGATAAATATCCTAGTAAAGTTTGATGTAGGGAGTTTGTCAGGTGTGAGACAAGTTGTTTGCAAAAGAGTCTCCATGTTACAACATGGTAGGCATTTTGTACAGAATTTTTCTAGATCTCCCTCCCCCTGCCCCTCCAATTTATCTTGGAAGAATCTACATGGAGAAATGAAAACTGGAAGGTTTATGCAGCTCCCATCTCACTAGTCATATCTTAGGTCAGTGACTCTCAACCAGGGGGCACTCAGAGGTCTTCCAGGGAGTACAACAACTCATCTAGACATTTGCCTAATTTTACAACAGGCAACAGAAAAAGCACTAGCAAAGTCAGTACAAACTAAAATTTCATACAGGCTATGACTTGTTTATACTGCTCTATGTACTATACACTGAAATGTAAGTAAAATATTTATATTCCAATGGATTTATTTTATAATTATATGGTAAAAATGAGAAAATAAGCAATTTTTCAATAACAGTGTGCTAGGACACTTTTGTATTTTTATGTCTGATTTTTGTAAGCAAGTAGTTTCTAAGCGAGGTGAAACTTGGGGGTATGCAAGACAAATCATACTCCTGAAAGGGGGTCAGTTTCTTGACACCTCAAATGACTGCTTCTTGGAACAGCTAGTCCTGGAACCCACCAGAAGAGAGGCAATTCTTGATTTAGTCCCAAGTGGAGCACAGGATCTGATCCAAGAGGTGAATATAGTGAACCGCTTGGTAATAGTGACCATAATAATAAGCAAAAATGTTTTAAGTACATTAGAAGCAGGAAGCTTGCTAAACAACCAGTGAGGCCACTGAACGATCGAGACGATAAAGGAGCACTCTGGGATGATAAGGCCATTGCAGAGAAACTAAATTAAGTCTTTGCATCAGTCTTCATGGCTGAGGATGTGAGGGAGATTCCCAAGCCTGAGCCCTTTTTTTTAGGTGACAAATCTGAGGAACTGTCCCAGATTGAGGTGTCATTAGAGGAGGTTTTGGAACAAACTGATAAACTCAACACCAATATGTCACCAGAATCAGATGGTATTCACCCAAAAGTTCTGAAGGAACTCAAATGTGAAATTGCAAAACTACTAACTGTAGTTTGTAACCTACCATTTAAATCAGCTTCTGTACCAAATGACTGGAGGATAGCTAATGTAACATCAATTTTTTTAAAAGGCTCCAGTGGTTATCCTGGCAACTACAGGCCCATATGCCTAACTTCAGTGCTGGGCAAACTGTTTGAAACTCTAGTACAGAACAGAATTATCAGACACATGGATGAACACGATTTGTTGGGGAAGAGTCAAGATGTTTTTTGTAAAGGGAAATCATGCCTCACCACTCTACTAGAATTCTTTGAGGGGGCCAACAAGCACGTGGACAAGGATGATCCCAGTGGATGTAGTGTACTTAGATTTTCAGAAAGTCTTTGACAAGGTCCCTCACCAAAGGCTCTGAAGCAAAGTAAGCTGTCATGGGATAAGAGGGAAAGTCCTCTCATGGATCAGTAACTGGTTAAAACATAGGAAACAAAGGATAGGAATAAATGGTCAGTTCTCAGAATGGAGAGAGGTAAATAGTGGTGTCCTCAGGGTTCTGTACTTGATGATTACCTGTTCTGTTCATTCCTTCTTGGGCACCTGGCATTGGCCCTTGCCAGAAGACAGGATACTGGGTTAGATGGACCTTTGATCTGATCCGCTATGGCGTTCTTATGAGTTCAGAGGCTACTGCAATGGGGTATATTAGAGAGGTATATTTGCATATCAATGAATCAGCCTATATAGGGAAGGATTGTTTGCCTGTATTTTCTGTGATTAAAATGTTGAGTGGTTATCATGAAGGAATTTACAGTTATGTTTAAACTGACACAGATTCTTATGTGTTAGCCTAATTTATTTTAGCAGAACCTCTCTCTTCCATTTCCTTCATCCCCACTAATTTTTAACTGATAAATTGCCTCCCATTAGTTTTCCACTGTTGTTTTGTCTTTCTTGCATTCTTCATGGTTTAGGTGTTGTGATAACATGGTCTCTTGCAAAGGGAAATGAATGAATTCTGGACTCCGTGCACTGTTTCAGGAAAGTGAAGGAGAAAGTGAATTTAGAATCTTTGCATGCAACAACACTTTAAGATAACTGTTCGGATTTCATGTGTACAGTTTACACATAAACAAAGGCAAGCTGTAGATCTCCTGTAAATCGACTACAGATGTTCCAAAAAGGGATTTAGATATTTTTAAAAATACAAAAAAAAAAGAATCTTTCAAAACATCTCTGAGGAGGTTTTGGCCACCACCTTGTAAATGTGAATGTAGTTAAAATATCCTTTCTCCTCATTGGAGTGTCAGGTCTGAAAAGACTGTACAAAGCAAACTATTATTCTTTACAGTATTTTCTCACTTTCCAACCCACTTTAGAATTACAATCATGTTGAAGAGGCAATATGTCTTATTGGACCAATTTCTGTGGGTGAGAGAGACAAGCTTTCAAGCTATTACCTCACCCACCTTATCTTTCTAATATCCTGGGACCAACATAGCTACAACAGCACTGCATACAGTGTTGAAAACATTTGGCATGGAGCCTTATGTCTTACAAAAATGGGTATTTCTTCACATGGAATGCAAGATGGACTTTCCGTGAATTCCATCGGGGCAGATGTTTGTTTGACAGTTTCCCCCCCCCACTCTAGAATTGGAAATTTGAAAGTTTCAGGCCGGATTCAGAATCATTTTGAGTCTTGCCATTCTCCTCAATGAAAACAAGAGGGGACATATTGTGTGGCTACATTCCAAATGGGTGCTTTGCATTGACAGGATGTTCTGCTGACTCCAATGGTACTTTATGATGTTACATCCATATTGATATTGACTATTGTTTGCTGGTCTATGTAAATTGCTTTTAGAAGGCAATTAATGGGGTGATCAAAGAGCAGACCATCAGCCAAATACAAGACACACATTGCTACAGTATGATCTGTGTCTTTAACCCAGAGGTGAACCGTACAAAAGTAAAAACTCCCAGCATACAATGCTCCTTTTGACTCTGAGCAGCCAGATGACTCAGACCAACATGGTGCATTGTGCACTGTCCGTGTAGTGTCTGTGAAGAAACACTGCTTTAGAAAAAAGACAGTTGCAACCCACTTTGTGTTAGGTGAATTAGGTGTCATCAGAAGGCTCCTAATAAATTCCTAGTGCAGGGGTCAGCAACCTTTCCGAAGTGGTGTGCCAAGTCTTCATTTATTCACTCTAATTTAAGGTTTCGCGTGCCAGTAATATATTTTAACATTTTTAGAAGGTCTCTTTCTATAAGTCTATAATATAGAACTAAACTATTATTGTACGTAAAGTAAATAAGGTTTTTAAAATGTTTAAGAAGCTTCATTTAAAAGTAAATTAAAATGCAGAGCCCCCCAAGACCGGTGGCCAGGACCCAGGCAGTGTGAGTGCCACTGAAAATCAGCTCGCACGCTGCCATCAGCTCGCGTGCCATAGGTTGCCTACCCCTGTCCTAGTGCAACCTTAGTTGTACAAAATCAGATGACTAATATAATTTGCATAAATGCTATACACGCCAAGAAGGTATCAGGCCTGTAACTTTTTGTTTTGCTTTGTACCATAGGAGTACATTTTGCAACACAAATGACAACAATAAGCCGTAAAAACCATTCAAGCAATAGCAAATTTTATGTCACAATATCCTGAGGTATGTGTTGGAAATGTAGCCTCCAGTTCTGCTTGATTTATTCCAGTCACCTGCGTGCCAACACTGTTCCAGAGACAGCAACTTTCTTTACCCCAGAAAAGGTACTTTTCAACCATTAGAGTAGAAAATGCCGGAAGAAAAAGACCTTGCACGACAAATAGTAACAAAGTTGCTAAAGAACAAAACTTTGAGGTTGCCCCTGTGTTATGAAAGTTGGTAAAAAGTTATTCTTTCCAAACTGCCAGTTTTAAATACTATTCTGTCTGTGTAGGGATTTTTAAACACTATCTTTGTGTCTATCTTTAGCTGAAAGATATAAATAGATTTATACCTTACTCTTCCTGTGCATGTAAAAAATAGATATTATTTGCTAGATCTATGTTGTATACATATTTTATATATCTACCCACCAACTTATTAGCCTCTCTGGTGCACATTCTGTAAAAGGTTTAAAAGTAATTGCCCAAATACATGTTTTCTTTTGTTAAGAGATGAGCTAAGTCAAATGGCATGATATAAATTTTTAATGTTTCCATGACCTGATTTTTTCCCCCTTTGCTAGGAATGTAAGAATATGAAATGTCTCACTGTTGTTTCTAATCGTGTTGATTTAGTAAGCTGCAATTATTATTCACTTGTGAGATCTACAGCTAGGAAGATGCATGAGGTGTGATGCCATTTTGTGATACCTAGGTTTATTATTGCACTGGGCAGCACCGTATGGGGAGGAGGTGACCAGCCCTTTCTGGAGAAAGAAGTGGTTCGGGACTATTTAGAAAAGCTGGACGAGTACAAGTCCATGGGGCCGGATGCGCTGCATGCGAGGGTGCTAAAGGAGTTGGCAGATGTGATTGCAGAGCCGCTGGCCATTATCTTTGAAAACTCATGGCGAATGAGGGAGGTCCCAGATGACTGGAAAAAGGCTAATGTAGTGCCCATCTTTAAAAAAAGGGAAGAAGGAGGTTCCGGGGAACTACAGGCCAGTCAGCCTCTCCTCAGTCCCTGGAAAAATCATGGAGCAGGTCCTCAAGGAATCAAATCAGAAGCACTTAGAGGAAAGGAACGTGATCATGAACAGTCAGCATGGATTCACCAAGGGCAAGTCATGCCTGACTAACCTAATTGCCTTCTATGAGGAGATAACTGGGTCTTTGGATGAGGGGAAAACAGTGGACATGTTATTCCTTGACTTTAGCGAAGCTTTTGATACAGTCTCCCACAGTATTCTTGCCTGCAAGTTAAAGAAGTATGGGCTGGATGAATGGACTATACGGTGGATAGAAAGCTGGCTAGATCGTCGGGCTCAACGGATGGTGATCAATGGCTCCATGTCTAGTTGGCAGCCAGTATCAAGCAAAGTGCCCCAAGGGTCAGTCCTGGGGCTGGTTTTGTTCAATATCTTCATTAATGATCTGGAGGATGGTGTGGACTGCACTATCAGCAAGTTTGCAGATGACACTAAATTGGGAGGAGTGGTAGATACGCTGGAGGATAGGGATAGGATGCAGAGAGACCTAGACAAATTAGAGGACTGGGCCAAAAGAAACCTGATGAGGTTCAACAAGGACAAGTGCAGAGTCCTGCTCTTAGGACAGAAGAATCTCATGCACTGCTACAGACTAGGGACTGAAAGGCTAGGCAGCAGTTCTGCAGAAAAGGACCTAGGGGTTACAGTGGACAAGAAGCTGGATATGAGTCAACAGTGTGCCCTTGTTGCCAAGAAGGCTAATGGCATTTTGGGCTGTATAAGTAGGGGCATTGCCAGCAGATTGAGGGACGTGATCATTCCCCTCTATTCGACATTGGTGAGGCCTCATCTGGAGTACTGTGTCCAGTTTTGGGGCCCATACTACAAGAAGGATGTGGAAAAATTGGAAAGAATCCAGCGGAGGGCAACAAAAATGATTAGGGGGCTGGAACACATGACCTATGAGGAGAGGCTGAGGGAACTGGGATTGTTTAGTCTTCAGAAGAGAAGAATGAGGGGGGATTTGATAGCTGCTTTCAACTACCTGAAAGGGGGACCCAAAGAGGATGGATCTAGACTGTTCTCGGTGGTACCTGATGACAGAACAAGGAGTAATGGTCTCAATTTGCAGTGGGAGCTGTTTAGGTTGGATATTAGAAAAAGCTTTTTCACTAGGAGGGTGGTGAAGCAATGGAATGGGTTCCCTAGGGAGATGGTGGCATCTCCATCCTTAGAGGTTTTTAAGGTCAGGCTTGACAAAGCCCTGGATGGGATGATTTAGGTGGGGATTGGTCCTGCTCTGAGCAGGGCGTTGGACTAGATGACCTCCTGAGGTCCCTTCCAACCCTGATATTCTATGATTCTGTGATTCTATTTATTACTATTGTGAATAAAGTAAGAATGAGTTTGAGGGACGCTGCCAAGTAGTTTAGGCTGAAAAAATCAACTCATTTTAAAATTGTTTTAATCTGGTGGCAAGCCTCTGGATTCTAAAAAATCTCTTTAGTTTCTTTTTGAGTCATCACTTCATTACAGAGGTAGAGTACAGTGTTTTTGTAGGGCCTATTCAATTTCTTTGTGCGAGTTCCCCAACTTTAGATGCTATTGCACATTAGAAATATCAGAAGCTGTGAAATGAATCATAACAGCTTTCTTAATAGCATTGATATTTATTTTTTTTTATCAGCAAGAGTTGGATCCCAGCTGCGATAGAAGCTAGACACACACATTAAAAGAAAGGTAAAGGTTGAGTTTACAATCTAGAGCCCTATTTCTGCAAAGATTTACATACATACACTACTCACCATGAATAGAGCTCATCATGTGTATAATGTATCTAGTAATGGGCTAAGACCCCCAATCCTGCAAACAGGCAGATGGAATACTGGGATGATTATGATCATGGTCACAGCTGTTAAGTGTTTTGGAGGCATCCTGGCAGAGGCAAATTTTAAGGAGGAGTTAAACAGATGTGCAGTAGCAATTAACAGTTTTCTCTTCCCAGAGCTATGCATGTTCCTGTACCATGTTCAATGGTAGTGACGTGCAAATAAGTAAATCACGGAGCCAGAGGTGCCAACTTTCTGATATGCCGGGGGGTGCTCAACCCTTGCTCCGCCCCAAGCCCTGCCCCCACTCCACCCCTTCCTCCAAGGAGCCACCTCCCGCTTCTTCCTGCCCCATTCTGTCCCTTCCCCCGAGTGCACCCCACCAATGCTCTGCCCCCTCCCCCCCAGCACCTCCTGCATGCTGCTGAACAGCTGATCCTTGGTGGGCAGGAGGTGCTGGGGAAGGAGGGGAGATGATTGATGGGTCCATTGATGGGAGGGAGGCAACGGGGGGAAAAGGAGGAGCTTATCGGCAGGGCCCACTGGGGGGTGCTAAGCAGACACTATTTTTTTTTCCATGGGTGCTCCTGCCCCAGAGCACCCATGGAGTTGGCGTCTATGCATGGAGCCAGGTGCAGTTTCAGCTTCAGCAAATATGCTGTAGTGGGAGGGTTGTGTTGGAATCAATGTCTGTTTGCCAAATAGAGAAAAAGACAATGTTGACACAAGAGAGGAAAGTATTTTTAAACTTCTAAGAATATTGCACAAAACTGAATTAATATGTTTAAAAAAAAATCTAAAAAGGAGCTGCCAATGCCCTTTTTAATGGGATCTGTCCATACTATCTAAAAGAAAGTGGAAAAGATTGTCCTATTTTTCTTTCATATTCAGCCCTACTCACTGCAAGCATTGTCATGTCAAGAACCAGACCCCAAAAGATCATGAGATTGGCTCCAAAGTCATGACAGTTTTAAAAAATAGTAAGTCACATTTTTTGCTGGCCTTCAGATTGTGTCACCTGTAGAGAGGGAGTCCCCAGCTTCCGGTTTGTGTGCACTTGTCTCAGGCTCCAAAGGGAACCGTACATTGCTCTTTCTCACATTCCCCATCTGAATCCTCCACAATGAACATCTTCTGCCCGTTCAGGTCTTCCCCATCCAAGGTCTTCCTCTCACTACCTTCCAGTTCACTTCAGCTCGGCACTTCTGACATCTAGGCCACTTCCAGTTAGGCATGAAAATATGGCACAAAAATAAGAGATTCATTTTAGTCACTCAGGGTTAAAACTGTTAGCCAGTCTCCACAGGCAAAGGCCCAGAAGAGGAAATGTTCTGGCTGAGTCCGTGGTGACAGGAAGGGCTACCCCCATGCACCCTCGTGGGTAGAGTCTACGCTCTGGAAAGTCCATTACTGCCAAATCCATTAGACAGCTTCACCGCAAACACTCAGTACCTCTGAAACCTAGGCCATTTTGTTAGGTTCCTGAATATGGATTTAGGGGTCTAGTTTTAGGCACCAGGTTTGAAAGTGTTGGTCCAGGATTCTAACTGCTCGGCATGTTCATCCCATTTCTTCCTCAGGAATGTCTCTTCTCTCTAATGAGCTATCCAGCTGTGATCCCCAAGAAGTTATGAAGCCTTCAGGCCCAGCATTCCAGCTGACAGCTCCCCAAACACCATCTTTGCCTGGCACCTAAAAGAGTTTTAGCCAGCCAAGGAGAGAGAAAGAACACTACCCCCAGTGCGCTGCCCTTTGGTGTACACTCATTCCTGCTCTAGCCTCATGCCAAGAAAAGGAATGAAGCAAGAGTCAAAAGATTCCCTCAGATCTGGATCTGAGTAGAAACCCTCAGACATGGAAAGGCATATTTATTAAAAAACGAATGTCAAAACTGGGGTACCCTTTTATACTGAGTTACACAGGATGCAGGTAAAGCTAAGTTGTAAGGCCCCCTTTAAACAAATTTATTACCTGGAATGCAGAGAAAGGGAGGTCAACAGTGCTGAAGAAAGGAGGCTATTGGTGACAGGGATGGCAGAACCTGGAGGCTCTCGGGATGAGAACAGAGCTGAGCAAATAATGGGTTGGCTTTGGGGGGTGGGTAGTATTTTTGTTTTGTTGTTTGTCTTGTTTAGGGTGACCAGATGTTAACGGGAAAATATCGGGACCACTGCCGGGGGGCATTTATTTATTTATTTATTTTTGCACTCGCCCATCTGGGAGTTCGGCGGCAATTCGACGGAGAGCCCTTCAGTCGCAGACGGTCTTTGGCTGTATTTCAGCAGCGGGTAATAAACCTTGCCCACAAAGACAGAAGCACCCGCCGCCGAAATACTGCTGAAGACCATCCACAACTGAAAGACTCTCTGCCGAATTGCTGCCGAAGACCAGGAAACAAAATATCGGGACAAATGGTGTCCTGACTGTACTCAGGTCGGGACACGAGACAAACTCCTCAAAATTGGGACAGTCCTGATTTTATCGGGACGTCTGGTCATCCTAGTCTTGTTTTGGTTCAGTCATCAAACTGAAAAATTGGATAGGGAGCAAAATTCATTTTAGGTGGAACCAAAAGGAGATTTTTAGGTTTCCCCCTCCCCACCAAAGTGGAAAAACTAGGAGAGAAAAATTCATTTGGAATGTAATGAAACTTTTTGTTTGACACAAAATGAAACATTTCATTTCATGTTGGGATACTTTTTTAATCAATTCTTGCTAAATTTCGGAATGAAATGTTGTTTCAAAACAAAACTTTTTCATTTAGAAAATGTCAAAATGAAACATTTAATCTTTTTTTAGAAAATCCCATTTTTTAATTGAAACTATATTTGCCAATTTCAAATGAAATTCGCAAGTAGTTTTGGACAACCCGAAAATGCATTTTTTTGGCAAACTATTCTGAAAAATTTCACCCAGCTCTAGACGAAACTTGTTTTGCTACATTCAGAATCTACTTACTTGTTCTAAAGTAAGAACAAAAGATTGTGTACTTTTATTATCATGTTGTGGTTTTTGCCAGAGCAGAACTTGTGCTTTGGGCTCCATGGTGGGGTTGGGTTTTTGTTTGTTTGTTTTTTGGGGGAGGTTATATGTATTCCTCTCCTTCTGGATGCGTGGCAAGAATTACTTCCAAACTTTACTCTTGATTGTTTGCATTGGCACGGGCTTCCACTGAGAGCTAAACAAATGCTTTTAAAATTATATTTCCTTTGAAAAAAATACTGGTCTAAATTCCAGGAAAGCCTTTCACAAGACTCAACGTTGTGTGAAACCCAAGGGCTTAGCCACATGACTTCCATTAGCAGCAATGGGAGCTGAGCGATCCTGGCACATTGCTTTGAAAATGTAAGTCCCTTTAAGGTCATGCAGTTCATTCCTTTACAGAAAGCAAATTGATCTAATGCTAATAAAGCAGCAGCCTGTTGCTGCTATCAAAATGCCTGACATTCTGAGGAAGGCATCCATAAAATTGCAGTTGGACAGCCCTTGCAATATGCACTGCCTCCTGCAATATAAAGCAGATTGAAAAATAGTTTGGGCCAAATCCTCAATCTTCGCCCTCTCCTCTTTGCCTTGCTTTTGCAAAGGAGATAGACAGTTATCCCAAGAGAGCAGCTAGGGTTTTAATAGATTTTTAAGGCCAGAAGGAACCATTGTGATCATCTAGTCCCATCTCCTGCATAACATAAGCCTGAGAATGTCACCTAATAATTCCTGCATTGAGCCCATATTTAGTGGCTGAGCTACAGCATATTTTTTTGGAAAGATATCCAATCTTTATTTAAAGCATCAAGCAATCCATATCCCTTTGTAATTTGGTCCAATGGCTATTTACCCTCACTGTTTAAAATGTGTGCCTTATTTCTTGTCTGAATGTATCTAGCTTCAGCTGCCGGTGCCTGGATCTTGTTATGCATTTGTCTGCTAAATTAAATAGCTGCCTGCTACTAAGCTTCTTTAGTCTCCCACTATAAAGCAGGTTTTCCAGACCTCAGATTAGTCTTGTAGCTCTTTTCTGAACTGTTTCCAATTGTCAACATCCTTATTGACGTGCAGACATCAGAACTAGACACCAGATCCAGTAATGGTCTCATCAGTGTTGTAGGGAGGCTGTATAACCTCTGTATATTTCCACTAGATCTTCTCCTGCTTATACCTCCAACAATTGTGTTAGCCCTCTGGGCTAAAGCATTGTCCTGGGAACTTATGTCCAGTTGGTTATCTGCCGTAACACCCAAGTCCTTTCCAGAGTCACTGCTTTCCAAGATACAGTATTTATCCTCTGTGTGACCTGCATTCTTTATTCATAGATTCATAGACTTAAGGTCAGAAGGGACCATTATGGTCATCTAGTCTGACCTCCTGCACAATGCAGGCCACAGAATCTCACCCACCCACTCCTGTAACAAACCCCTACCCCAGGGGTAGGCAACCTATGGCACACGTGCCAAAGACGGCACATGAGCTGATTCGCAGTGGCACTCACACTGCCTGGGTCCTGGCCACCCGTCCGGGAGGCTCTGCATTTTAATTTAATTTTAAATGAAGCTTCTTAAATATTTTTAAAATCTTATTTACTTCACATACAATAGTTTAGTTCTATATTATAGACTTATAGAAAGAGACCTTCTAAAAACGTTAAAATGTATTACTGGCATTCGAAACCTTAAATCAGAGTGACTAAATGAAGACTCGGCACAGCACTTCTGAAAGGTTGCCGAGCCCTGCCCTAACCTATGTCTGAATTATTGAAGTCATCAGATCGTGGTTTAAAGACCTCAAGGTACAGAGAATCCTCCAGCAAGTGACCTGTGCCCCATGCTGCAGAGGAAGGCGAGAAACCTCCAGGGCCTCTGCCAATCTTCCCTGGAGGAAAATTCCTTCCCAACCCCAAATATTGCGATCAGTTAAACCCTGAGAATGTACAGCTTGAAAGGGCCTCCAGAAGTCATCAAGTCTAGCCCCTTGCACTCAAACAGGACTAAATAAACCTAGACCATCCCTGACTGGGTGTTTGTCCAACCTATTCTTAAAAACCTCCAATAACAGGGATTCTGCAAACTCCTTTTGAGGCCTACTCCAGAACTTAACTACCCTTACAGTTAGTTTTTCCTGATACCTAACCTAAATCTCTCTTGCTGCAGATTAAGCCCATTGCTTCTTGTCCTACCTTCAGTGGACATACAGAACAATTCATCACTACCCTCCTTACAACATATTTGAAGATTATCAGGTTCCCCTCTATCTTCTTTTCTCAAGACTAAACATGCCCAGTTTTCTTTAACCTTTCCTCAGAGGTCAGGTTTTCTAAACTTTTTTTTATCATTTTTGTTGCCCCCTTCTGAACTCTCTCCAATTTGTCCGCATCTATGTTAAAGGGTGGCACACAGAACAGGACACAGTATTCCAGCTGGGGCCTCAACAGTCCTCAATTGAGTGGGACAAGTTACCCCGCTCCATGCACCTCACATACAACTCTCCTCTTAATATACCCAAGAATGATATTAGCTTTTTCTGCAAATGCATCACACTGTTAAATCATTTTCAGCTTGTGATCCACTGTAACCCCCGGATCCTTTTCAGCAATCCTCCGTGTGAGCCAGCGATGTTCCTTCCCCCTTTGGGAGGTGTGCATTTGACTGGATTAAATCCATGCTGAGCAGATACAGCCCAGTTTACCAAGTGATCCAGATTGCTTGCATAGGAAAATCCCTGGTGAGAGAAAGGCAGCATATCCAGGTCTGTGCCACCCCCTCCTGCATAAGTGTGGTAGGCATGCCAGGGATTGGAAGGAATCATGGGAGAGTATGCTGTGTTCCCGTGATCCTAGATCAGGGGATTGGGGTAAGAGGAAGGGGGGTAGAACGCCTCTTATATCACTCCTCATCCTGGTGCACTGAGAGGGGTCAACTGCATCTGAGGTTCTAGCCCTTTGTATTTAATACAGAGTGTAAGTAGTACAAGGAAAGGGTCGCAGAGTCATGTTCCTTGATAGATCAGACCTCTATTTGATCTTCTGGTGCCTCACATCAAAGCTAGCAGTTCCGGAGAAAAGGCACACAGACAAGCACTTAGCTGTACTGCACAGCTACTTATGAATCTGCTAGTGGTGCAGTACTGGTGGAGTGATGCTGAGGTTGTGAGTTCAAGCCTCACCTAAGAGCAATATTCTTTTGAAGTTGGTCAGTAAATGCTGCTGTTCCCATTTTACAGATGGAGAAACTGAAGTAGAGAGAGGTGAAGTGGTTTGGCCAAGGTCACTGGAAGAGTTATGGCTCATAGAGCCACAGTGCTGTGTGTATGTAATGAGCAGGGAGCAGAACTTGCTGGGAAATCGAAGAAATATGCCTGGAAACATTCAGTGAAATGTTTCTGATTTGTCAGAACATGTTCCTGTTGCGTACCTGCCACCCAGCGCTAATAGACAATTGCAAAATCCCCACCAAACTGAGCGCCAAGGACTCCTTTCTGAATAAGGTCTCAAAATGTTTACAAAGCAGCCAAGGACAACTCCTATTCTGCTAATTCCAAGAGACTACATTATTAGAGCTTAACATGAATTCAATGGAAATGGGATTCATTTGATTCATTGACGGGAACATGAATGCTGTTGTCCCTCTGCTCTTCAAATGGATTCAGCCTAAATGAGATTTCATGTTAGTGGTAATAGCTCCTGATTTAACATGTGCCAAACAAAAAAGGTGAAATGGGCAAAGCTAAAGTTGTTTCTTGTTGTTTTGTTTTGTTCTCACAATCAAATCCCTTTATATGCTTGGTTCAGTGCACTGGGGAGTTGTAATGGCTGGAAATCTAAAACCTTTCCTGGCCTGAAGCTTCATAAAGTAATGACTAGTGCTGGCCAGCGGACAACAATGCTGTTTTGTGACAATTTTCAAGATCCTGAAGTTTTTGTTTTTCTTCTTCATTGTAATGGAAACAAAACTTGTCAAGCATCACATAATGGAATTGGATCAAAACCTCGTGTTTGGGGATTGAAAAGGTCACATGTTCAAATCCTGCCCCTCTCTCTCCCTCTCTGCCTCTGGAGACTCCACCTTGGACCTCCGAAACCTTCCCATTGAAAACCTGGTTGAAAATGATACATCTCTGGAACAGTTTGGCTTCCATGAAACGACTTATTTAAACAAAACAAATTTAGGTGGAGTGTTCCAACCAGCACTAGTAACAATGATGGCACAAGCAAGAAATCCAACCGCCATGCAGTGACTGAGGGATTATTAAACATTTATGAGCACACTGTGGTAACCTCAAATATGCAATTTCTTTCATGGGCTGAGGCCTGTGGATAGGTGAGGAAAGTAATGCCCACAACTAAGGGCCAGGAGCGAGAGAGAGACTTTGGGAAATCATATTTGAAGAAGATAGGCGCCAAAGTTTAGGTTGAAAGTTAGGAAAAACTTCCTAACTGTCAGGGTGATTAAGCACTGGAATAAATGGCCGAGGGAGGTTGTGGAATCTTCATCATTGGAGACTGTTAAGAGCAGGTTAGACAAACACCTGTCAGAGATGATCTGGTAATAGTTAGTCCTGCCATGAATGCAGGGCACTGGACTAGATGACTTCTCGAGGTCCCTTCCAGTCCTATGATTCTATGCAAATGACCGGGGTTTTCCTATCTTATTCTCAGTTCCCTAGATTTGGCTTCCCAGTGGAACATACTCAGACAATAGGAATGAATGAGTTAAAGCCTGGAAAGACTAAATAATCAAGTTACAGAACAGTGAAAGAGTTGAAGTAGCAAAGCACCAGATATTTAATGAGACCATACACTTTTTATTTTAATTCTTTGCCTTCAGACCAAGAACAGAAAACAGAATGACATGTATCTCTTATTTGGTCCTTTAGTTATGAGAACAGGAAATAAAATCAACTAAACCCCTTCCCATTCCAGTTTTCAGATTATAATCTGCTCCTCTCAGATGTCAGACTAACCTAGCTAAACAAGCAGTTTTAGTCTCAGGACACTCCCTAGAAAGATAAGAAAGCTGATTGGTCCTAGATTTGTGTGTGTGTGTTAAAGTAAAGCTTGTAGCAACAACCCAGGAGCTCATCTGCCAGTTTCATTCTGACCTTGGGCAACTCTACTGGACATCAGGAATGAATTTGGCTAATTTGGCTGCCTCTTTTTTTTTTTTGGTAGTAAAAAAAAAAATTCAACCCAAAGCATAGATTAAAGCAGGTTGCATACCTCCAAAGATGGTAGCACATGCTCACCCATGCCAACATTATGGCCATTTCACTATATGTACTAATAACAGAGACCATCATTGATGGGTACCATCTTTACTCTCTCCTGGGAGAGTTAAATAAAGGCTTTTCTTCTCCTGAAATACCTGAAATATCAACTGCTGTCTCCCTGAACCTTGTTATATTTTACAGTATATACACACAGAGAAGTTAGATTTAAAAAACATCTTGCTGGAAGATTGCAAGGTAACACTGCTTTGTTTCTTAGAATTCAGAATAATAAAATATAAGAACCCCAAAAGACAGAGAGACAAAGCAGACTGCTCCTTAAAAACAGAGAGAGGCACAACTCACCACATCTTACTCTGGGCTGTCTGTCGGCAGAAAGAGGGCTGCTAGGCTCAGATCACATGCTTCTCCACAGAGCACACAGGACCAGGAAACCTCTGAAATTTCAGATGATAGCCTACAATAGGAGCACCATTTTTAAATACACCATAATCCTCATACTAATTCGTATAAGGTTGTAAGAAAATTGTGAGCTGCAGTTGTGTGACAAAAACTGCAACTCTTATCATGCTGCAACTTTTTTAGTTGCCACGAATTTGAGTGGCATTGCAACCCCTCACTCACTCACTCACTGCCCCTCCATCATCACCTTGCAGCACACTGAGATGAGCAAAACTCAAACTTTGGAAAACTAGGAAATGGATCGTGAAGGTTGCCCGTGCAACCCTACCCTCTTTCACCAGTGCTTCAAGACTACCCATTAACACACATACCTTTACTCTGCCAATCCCACAGTTGCTGAAATGTACCATTTCATCACCTCTGTTTAGAACTCATTCACTCTCACCCACTGGATTCCATCTAACATTATTAAGGTGCAGAAGGTTGCTTACACCACTATCCTTTTGTTCCTCTGGAGCTCGCAGTAGCCAATGGGAATTATTTGCTTACACTCCATGTGCAGTCAGTGGGGTAGGTGTACCTACGCTGCTGAACGATGGCAGATTTAACTATGCACTTCCTGGTTTTCTGAAGTTTGAGTTTTACTCAACTTGGCATTCTGCATGGGGTCACTGAACCCCCACTCTGCATTCACATAGTTTCTTACCACTGAATTTCCTAATTTTTTGAACAGGAAAAGACATGACATTGGTAAGAGTTAATAGTCATTTAGGCAGCTGTGTATAGAGAGTGTCCCACAATTAGCATACTGCGCCATATAAATATCAGCTGCACCCTGCCAGCCCTGCTTCGGCACATCTCCCCAGCTATATCCCTGACAATTTCAATGCATTCCCCCTCCTAACTGGCCCCTCCACACTGCTCGACACAGACTCCCCACTGCAAGCAGGGAACGCATGTTCCCAAAGTTTGCGCTCCCTCGTATACAAACATTTCTATGACTGTTACTTCCTCACTCCTAGAACCTAACTGACATGCAGTGCCTGGAGTAAAAGGCAGCTCAGTCACAGTGCAATGGTGTTCCTGGTCATGTTTCAGAATGGTGGGAGGGTGGAGTTTGTGGCTGGGCCAGCCAGAGAAATCACAAATAGTTTCTGTTCCAAAATACTAACAGTTTTACACTTGAGAGAAAGATCCTCTGACTGTTGTCCAATCAATGTTCCCCCCTCTGTGGGCAGAGTGCTTGTAATGTTTCTGTGCCATACAGTACACATTGTCTGGCCAGCCATGAATCCTCCAATTTCTGTTCTTCCAACACTTATTAATAGCTTTCATATTGTCACTGTAGTACTTATTCAAATGCTCAGCCAAATCAGAGAAAACTGTCAGCTCCTGGACAGTTTTCAAATTCTGGAGATTTCATAGCAGCGTTACCTGAAGGGGGGGGTTCCAAAGAGGATGAAACTCAGCTATTCTCAGTGATGGCAGATGACAGAACAAGAAGCAATGGTCTCAAGTTGCAGTGGGGGAGGTCTAGGTTGGCTATTAGGAAAAACTATTTCACTAGGCGGGTGGTGAAGCACTGGAATGGGTTACCTAGGGAGGTGGTGGAATCTCCTTCCTTAGAGGTTTTTAAGGTCAGGCTTGACAAAGCTCTGGCTGGGATGATTTAGTTGGGAATTGGTCCTGCTTTGAGCAGTGGGTTGGACTACATGACCTCCTGAGGTCCCTTCCACCTCTGATATTCTATGATTCTATGACACAAATCTGATGCCGTCCAAATCTGCTCCCATACATTGTATGAGTGGCACATCAGGAACAAGACCCAGATAACTTCTGCCCAAGTAAACCACCACAGTGTCTGGTAGATCACAACCTCTTAAGTCATTGGTTAGATGGTGCGGAGTGGGCAAAACATGATACCAACCTAGGCAACCTCTCTCCACCCAAATCAGCCTGTAGTCAGCAATCCCCATGTCATAATGCTCTCTCTGCTCTCCTGAAAACTTCTGCAACCTCGTGAGCCGGGAATCACCCAGAATCCACAAGCCTAGCAGTGCACATAGTTCTTTTCCCGCAGCTGTCAAGGTACCTGCTCTGTCAGTTCCAAAACTTTGTGCTCTACATCTTTGGAAACCACATATTAATCTGCTCCAAAATCAGGAAGTAGCTAGTAAAATACAGATTTTTTTCAAAGCTTGCTTCCCACCTGTCCACATTTCCTGTCGCCTCTGCAAGCATAATCTTTCTTCCTCTCCTGTTTCACTCCTGCTTCAACCCCCGCACGCACACACACGAAGTCCTCTGTCTCTGGTTTCTCTCCACCCAATATCATCATAATTTTGATTAGACTAACTGCTGGCTATTCTTGTGTTTGCAGCAAACCTTCCCACAAAATAAAAACGTGATACTATAACAGAAGCAACTTGTAGCATGCAATATGACTTATTAACTCTTTATTGCACAGGTGTACAACATCAGAGTTGGGATGATCATTGGGGCAAGGGCGACAGCACATTCCACTGAACTCACCAGGGAAGCATAAAGGGGCTGCGCAGAAACCCTCTCAGCTTTTTGCTTTCTTGGTGCATGTGCATTGTAAGCCTTCCAGGCTGCAATTCTACACAAGCAAAGAAATGAACATGTTTGTAAATGCCAATCACAGTTCGGGTTGCTGTCAGTGGATGATGAACACCACCATGGGTAAAGTTTGTGTTCAAGGGGCCTGGGTCAGCCCTTGACTTGGGCAGCAGTGGCTTAAAGCAAATCAGAACTAGGCAGACTCCACAAACAAGCCAAAAAGCCCTGGAACTCCGACTTTCCAGCTCCAGCTCCCGTCCTTGAACTCGAGGAGGAGCGAGATGTCTCAGCAGCAGTCTGGCGCTAGCTCCTCTGCCCAGCTGCTCCCATGAAGTCACAAATTCTTCTGCTCCCTCTTTTCCCTCATTATATTTGGACTTGAATACTGCGTGCAGATGTGGTTGCCTTATCTCAAAAAATATATTAGGGGCGTGGAACGGCTGCCCTATGAGGAGAGATTAATAAGACTGGGACTTTTCAGCTTGGAAAAGAGATGACTAATGGGGGATATGATAGAGGTCTATAAAATCATGAGTGGTGTGGAACAAGTAAATCAGGAAGTGTTATTTCCTCCTCGTAACACAAGAACTAGGGGCCACCAAATGAAATTAATAGGCAGCAGGTTTAACACAAACAAAGGAAGCATTTCTTCACACAACACACAGTCAACCAGTGGAACTCTTTGCCAGAGGCTGTTGTGAAGGCCAAGACTATAACAGGGTTCAATAAAGAACTAGATAAGTTCATGGAGCATAGGTCCATCAATGGCTATTAGCCAGGATGGGCAGGGATGGTGTCCGTAGCCTCTGTTTGCCAGAAGCTGTGAATGGGCAACAGGGGATGGGTCACTTGATGATTCCCTGTTCTGTTCATTCCCCCTGGGGCACCTGGCAGGGGCCACTGTCAGAAGACAGGAGGATACTGGGCTAGATGGACCCTTGGTCTGACCCAGGATGGCCATTCTAATGTTTTAGGTGTAGACAAGCCCTCAGAAACATTGTCCTTTAAACAGGAAGGATCCAGAGAGCATGAAGGGAAAGGCCTTCTGGACATATTCATCTGTGCAGCACAGAAGTCTCTGAACACTGTGAGGTGGCCCATTCACCCCAATGTGGTGCTCTGAGATGAATGGATGTGAACACAACTTGAAACAATAGCTCTGAAAAGTGTGACCTCCTCCATCCATCTCAGCAGGTGTTCACATCCCCTTCTTGGGTGCCTTAGGACCTACGATGTGCATGGAGTATGCCCGTTCTCAGCTCCCCGCCCAAAAAGACAGTACTTCTTCAGCTCTGGGGTCACATGGGGTGCAGCAAGAGCGCCTCAGACCCTCCCAAAAGAGCAAGTCCCCCCACCCCCAGAACCCAGCTCACATGAGAGAGGTATAGAAGGGATTTCCAACCCCTGAAAATAGGCACAGGAGTCCCAGATCCTAGCAAACATGGGGGACAGTGAGAAGGACTCAGACACCCCCAGAGGGACAAGGCCTCCCATATCTCAGCTCAAATGAGGGGAGCATTGAACCCCTGTGCAGACCCCCACAGAGGGGTAGGAGCCGCCTGTTCTGGGCAAACACCTGAGAGGGAAGAGTGAGGGGCTGATTGGTGCCCTCACCCCTATCTCCCCCAGTATCCCTCCACTCCCCTGAAACTCCATGCTTCCTTCTTCTGAGCCCCAACCTCTCTCCCTTCCCCTACCACCCATCCCCATTTATCCACCTTCCCATAACCCCTCACTGCAGTGCCACACTCCTCTCCCCCACTATTCTGCCTCCTAATACCCCTCCCTTCCCCGGAACCATTCACATCTAATTTTTTTACCTGAGAGACTTTGATTACATTCCCCCCAAAATAAAATTGTATCCATGACTCACAAATTGAAGCACCCTTCAGCCACTCAGTCTGAAACTCGTTTTGTCTTAGATGGAGGCTTGTGATTAATTTATCCTTAGTTATGTTAACTCAATGCTGAGTTCACAGGCATCCATCTCCATAATGTCCATGCCCCAGCCAGCCTTTAGTACTACTGTACTCAACTTAATAGTAGAAGGCAGCACAAGGAAACCAGTTTGGAGACGATTGTAGCTTGGACCAAATGACCTGAGATTTGGACCACTAACACCACCCTCTGTCCCCTGAGGCATACCAAATGTCAAACCAATCCTAGCATCTGTTTGGATTTTAGAGACATTGGAGTTGAGCTTTAAAGCATGTAAAATGGAAGGAATGGAAACCCTCTAGCCATTTTTCTACATTGGCACACGCATCTGTAAAAGACATACATTTCCTTAAATACTGCTCTCAATTTAGGTTCCTCAAACACTTAGAGGATGCTATCCACTACCCTGAGTAAATCTCAACAGATTGATTCCGTTTGGACCCACATCACATCAATCGTTTGACCTCTCGTTCCGGGGAGGGGGAGCGGGCAGAAACTATTTGAAAAATAGCTATGGGGAAGGGAGGGCTAATATCTCCACAGCCCTGGCTCTAATAACCCCAAATGAGACTCACTGATCCTACCCTGCACTCTCCTGAGGCACACCAAATTTCAAAGGAATCTAACAAAGTCCATGTCTACACTATGTAAGCAGAGTCAGGATAAGCTCTACCCTGACATCTGGTGGAAAGAATGTCAGAGAGCGTATTTGCATAGGCACGCCTACCCTATCCCAGACTGCTGAGCGGTGGGACTGCTTGGTGACAAATGACTCACCCTCAGTTGGGTGGTACTTGCTAGACAAGGGACATGGGTTCCAAAACCCAGTGAACTGAGAGAGGCTGGGGACAGGTATCTATGTCTGGTGGTGCAGTCTCTTTGTGGAGCCAGAAGCACCAGTTGCACCCCCTCCTCTCTCCACTGTGGAATGTCAGAGCTGAATTTTTTATTCCTTCAAGAATCTAAATACAGGTTACTGAGCTGAATGAACTTTGGGCTAATGGTGCACTGGCACTGGGGCTCCCCCACGAAGACCTGAGATCACTAAGAGTGGAAATCACTAAAGAGCTAAAATTACAGAGTTGAGAGCACTGAGTACTGTGCTAGCTAGTGGGGGAGCCTGAGCTGGCGGAGTGGAGCAGTTGCGGGGACGGCTGGTGGCAGCAGAGCGGCTGGCAGAGCGGAGTAGCTGTGGGATGGGTGGAGCGGCCCACAGAGTGAGTGGAGCCGAGCAGTTTGCAGAAAGAACTGGAGCAGCTCATGGAGCAGAGCAGCTGGTGGAGCGGAGCAGTTTCTGAGGACGGCTGGAGGAGCAGAGTGGAGCAGCTGGTAAAGCGGAGCAGTTCGTGGAGAAGGCGGAAGCAGAACCCACGGAGAGGCAGGGCAGTTGGCCCCGGACCACATAAGGTGCCCCTTTCTACCCAGGCTGGGGGGAGGGACCTCTACAGATAAACTCTCGAACTCTGGGGTGGCATTGACCAGAGACTTTTGGGTTGTTGGACTTTGGGGTGATTGGACTTAAAACCCTAAGGGGAAAAAGGACAGTGCCAAACGTACTTGGAGGTGGGTTTTTGTTTATGGTTTGTGTTATAACCCTGTTTGTGGTGTTTCTCCAATGGGATGCCGCATTGATTCCTTCCTTTATTAAAAAAAGATTTTGCTACACTCAGACTCCGTGCTTGCGAGAGGGGAAGTATTGCCTCCTAGAGGCGCCCAGAGGGGTGTGGTATGTGAGTGTCCCAGGTCACTGGGTGGGGGCTCGAGCCGGTTATGCATTGTGTTACTGAAACGGAACCCCTGGATACTGGACCCGGCCCTTGTTGCTGCCAACTCAGAGGGGCAGAAGGGTTACAACTACAAGCTTTCTTGGAAGCACATTACATTGTGTGCAGTTTAGTTGTAGCCATGTTGGTCCCAGGATATTAAAGAAACGAAGTGGGTGAAGTAAGCTTGTCTCGCTCACCAACAAAAGTTGGTCCAACTAAAGCTATTACCTCACCCACCTTGTCTCACAAGTGACGGCATCAGACAGCGGCTGCGGTTAGTACATCGCCGGTGTGTGTGGATGGTCAGCTTCTTGTGTCGGTGCTGCACATACTCACACTGTGCAGCATGGGTAAGTATCCCTGTGTGCAACCTGCCACCATCAAGCACACTATCTTATGGGAAGTTTTGGCAATGCATAGTGGGGTAGAAATGAGTCACACATGGCAGCAAGGGGTCAATTTCCCAGCATGCAACTGTCTCATAATATCCCATAATATCATCTATAGCCCATAGTTTTGTGTCTGTTTTTCAAAATCCCATGAATGTGCCCAGCCCTCCTCACTATCTGCCATTTCTGCCAGAAGCATGGAGCCTGCACACCTCTGCACTATTGTCATAAGCGATGCAAGCACAGGACTCACGATCCTGCAGAGCCACAAGAGGAACGGAATCAGCACAGGAACATGGAGGCCAGATTGCTGGGGGGACATAGTGAGAACCGATTCGGTGGGGTCTGTCAGTGAGGGTTTGACAGAGCACTTTAGCAGTAATGCGTTGTGGTGCACTGGGTTCTATCTGGCCCTGCTGTTTGGGGGCCTGTTAGGAATTGTATGGTGCTTGGTGTACATCTATGAATATAACACTGGAAGGGCATCTATTAATTTTGCGGTGCGTGCTGTACATTTCTGTTTATTACACTATGTCACTGATACTACAAGCTGTACCACGCTGTTCAGTAACAAGTGGGTGCTGTCAGAACTGCTAGGCACTCTGCAGCATATGTTGGGAACTAGTAAAGATGAATTATTTTCCAAATAATAGCATTTTATTCAGTAACAAAACCAATGCAAATAAAAATCTGTGCAATTGAAAAGCAAATAAATGGAAAACTTTATAAATTAATAGAACAGATCTTAACAAGGGGAAAGAACATTCATGTCCATTTTATCTGCACACGCTGACCTGTAAAAGCTGCAGTTGCTGTATATGAGAAGTTGTGGTTGTCTTTAATGTCCATGGGGGGTGGAGGGGTAGTGCAGTGGCCTCTGATGCCATGTGGAATGTTGGGGGGGGGATGTAGGGAGGTGCTGCAGTACAGTTCTCCATGGACTGTAGAGGGAGGCGAGCTTGGGATTGTTGAACCTCTAGGTCCACAAGTGTCTGCAGCATGTGTGTTTGCTGCCAGAGAAGCCCCATTGTGGCCTGTTGCATCTCCCTCTCCTTTTCCTGCTGGGACTTTCTCCTCTCCACTCTTTCCATCTCCAGGCTGTCCATAACATTCACCCTCCAGGCTCTGTGCTCATGGTCTGATGCAGCACTGGCTTGTAGTATGTCATTGAACACGTCATCCCGAGTTCTTGTTTTTCCTCCTCCTTATTTCATAGAATATCAAGGTTGGAAGGGACCTCAGGAGGTCATCTAGTCCAACCCTCTGCTCAAAGCAGGATCAATCCCCAGACATATTTTTACCCCAGTTCCCTAAATGGCCCCCTCAAGGATTGAACTTACAACCCTGGGTTTAGCAGACCAGTGCTCAAACCACTGAGCTATCCCTCCCCCCCTCAGGCATTTGGCTCAGGCATTCCACGGGTGTGGAGGGGGAACCCCTCAACGCTGCAATGGCAGCAGCTACCGATCAAACACATGGAGGTACCGGTGTCAGTATGGTCACAATGGAAAGCGAAAGTTAACATTCAGAACTCCCTCCCCTTGCTCCTCTAAGACATGCCTATTGACACTTCTGCTTAGGATTGCTTGTGCGGGGCTCCGCTCACAGCACCAGCCAGGGGAAGTGTCGCCCACCAGGGCGAGGGAAATGAAGAGGGAATTGCTCGGTTGCATGATTCTAGTAACAAAGAGCAATGGCACTAAATACTGGCACTTTTTCCCACAGGTGGTGGTGGTTTAACTGATATCCTGCTCCTAAGGGTAACAAAGGCACAGAGAGCAGCTGCTGCTGGCTCCCCAAAGCTGCCTGGGCCAGGATGCTGCTAGCCTGTGTACCGCAACGGTGCCTGCTGAAGTTATTGTTGACTGTTGTGGGAAAGTGTCTATTGCGGAGGAAGCAATAAAGGCTGCCATCCCTAGAAACCTCTGGCAAGAGTCTCTCCCTGAAAGTTTCATCAAGGTCTCTCAGGAGGACGCAAGGGACATTCCTGTGCACATAACCACACTGCTGCACATGGCCCTGCTTGCCTAACGCTAAAGAGGAGTGACAAGTAGGTAACAACTCTACCTCCCTTTGTTGTACCACTACCTCTTATACTATGAGTAAACTAAGGAAAAGTCGATAGCTGTGTCCTGTTAAGTTGGGAGCTCCATCAGTACATCGCTGTAATGGGAAATACAATTACACACTTACCCAAGGCTCCTTCCCCTGCATCAGGCTCATTCGTGCTTGATGTGGTGGAGTCTCAAAGAGGTCCTGGTTCATGGCATAGCTGGACCTCCCCCAGTCACATGTCCCTCATAGACTCATAGACTCATAGACTCTAGGACTGGAAGGGACCTCGAGAGGTCATCGAGTCCAGTCCCCTGCCCTCATGGCAGGACCAAATACTGTCTAGACCATCCCTGATAGACATTTATCTAACCTACTCTTAAATATCTCCAGAGATGGAGATTCCACAACTTCCCTAGGCAATCTATTCCAGTGTTTAACTACCCTGACAGTTAGGAACTTTTTCCTAATGTCCAACCTAAATCTCCCTTGCTGCAGTTTAAGCCCATTGCTTCTTGTTCTATCATTGGAGGCTAAGGTGAACAAGTTTTCTCCCTCCTCCTGATGACACCCTTTTAGATACCTGAAAACTGCTATCATGTCCCCTCTCAGTCTTCTCTTTTCCAAACTAAACAAACCCAATTCCTTCAGCCTTCCTTCATAGGTCATGTTCTCAAGACCTTTAATCATTCTTGTTGCTCTTCTCTGGACCCTCTCCAATTTCTCCACATCTTTCTTGAAATGCGGTGCCCAGAACTGGACACAATACTCATTGTCACTACTTATGCCAGGGGCCCATGGCTCGGGCTCCTCGGCAGTATCCATGGTGGTGTTCAGGGTGCTGGTGGGGTCTCTACCAAGGATGGTGCACAGTGCTTTGTAAAAGCAGCAGGTCTGTTGCTTAGCACCAGATCAACTGCTGGCCTCCCTGGCCTTCTGGTGTGTCTGACACATGACACTGCTGCTGGTCCCTGTCATACTCTTTGTTCTGTGTGCCCCGCGCAATCTGCTCCTAGATGTCCACGTTTCTATGGCTGGTCCATAGCTGTGCTTGCACAGCCTCTTCTCCTCACAGGTTCAGAGATCAAGTATCTCTGTCAACTCCAAGCAGGTGCACATCTGGGGCACATTAAAGGGACCTCAGGAGGTCATCTAGTCCAACTCCCTGCTCAAAGCAGGACCAATCCTCAACTAAATCATCCCAGCCAGGGCTTTATCAAGCAGGGCCTTAAAAACCTCTAAGGAAGGAGATTCCACCACCTCCCTAGGTAACCCATTCCAGGGCTTCACCACCCTCCTAGTGAAAAAGTTTTTCTTAATATCCAACCTAAACCTCCCCCACTGCAACTTGGGCTGTTCTGTCAGCCTAAGGCAGATTACATCATGCTAACTTTGTAGTGTACACTAGCCCAAGCATATCAGTTGTAGATAGATCAGCCTTTACACAGAAGAAGTGATGCAGCTTTAACTGTGGTGGTGCTGCTGCTGCATTGGCATGCAGGAGGTCCTGGATCCCAGCCCCATGCTCACTCCAACAGACCATAGTGCCTCTGATACACACTTGGAACTTTCAGTCTGGATTCTTCCCATTTTCTTTTGCCCTACTCTTCCTACAGGTACCTCCAAACCAGTCATCCGGTGCTGTCCAAGGGAATGACTAGCTAAGGTGCACAAAGTGCGAGGAGGTCCATCCTTCAGACTTGTTGACATGGTGAACTCCGTGCTACAGCTCATTTTCACATGCTCATGGCTTGCAGTGATTCCTCTAAGCCAGTACAGTGTTCTCCAGACCACCATAGCATCAGGGAAAAGCAGTAGATATAAATTCAGTTGTCATTTCTGAAAGTCAAAGGCCTCTGTCTAAGCATCTCCATCATATTCTAAAAAGCTTTTGTTTCTATTGTCATTTACAATAGCCTCTCAGACATTAGAAGCTGAAATCTGTTTTCTTGTCAGTCTGTGTTGCTCCACTGCATACATACAGACTGGTCTGTATTGTCAGATCACTCAGATACTGACATTAATCAGTTTCCTAATATTAATTAAACAGATTTTAAGCCGAGACCCCTTCTCAAATACACAGCAAAATCCTAATTTTCTCAAGTGTGGGGGCCTACTGTAAAAATGGTTTGCATGTACAAGTACTGCATCATGAGCACACTGAGTAATTGTACATGCAAACTAAGTAATCATTTGCATGCATGATTACCCAGTCTTTGCATACAAAGTTGCAGTAATATATCATGCAAATTAGGCATACAAATCCGGCTTTTAAAAAGGTATGGACTTTCATTTCTGATATATATTTACTTACAGAGCTAGATCATATCTGAAGCCTGGCCCTATATAATTTCATTTCACTGCTACAGTCATACAGTAAATCCCCACATTTCTTTATTGCAGAGTTAAATATCCTTTCACTGGGAGGAAAGGGACATTGGCTTGGGTTCTTTAGGTGGGGGATGTGGGAGTTTCTTGTTTGGGAATCTGCATGCAAAAGTTAGAGACTGAACATTTCTGAGTTATGCTTTCTGAAGTCTGCTGACTCTGGCAGGGCTGTACGTAGGGTACCTGCCCAGTTCACGATGAGGAGCCCTTTGAAGCAATTAGGTGACTATCGGTACAAAGTGTGCTGCAGCACAAGCCAGGTATCCAGGACATATTAACTTGGTATGAAACAGTGGCCAGTGAAAAGCAAGGGCACAGAAATCAGTCTGGGTCTGCTTCTCGTTTACAGCCAAGTTGGGTACGTCTGCACAGCATTTTGGAGTGAGCCTCCCAGCCCAGGTCAACACTCAGTCCAGCAGGTCTTGTGCAACTGCTCTGAAAATAGCTCTGTAGAAAGCACTTTTAAGCTGTGGTTCAGGCTTTGACGTATAAGGAGAGGTAGGGGCTTCAGAGCAGTGTCTATCAGGGCCGTCTCCAGCGTTTTTGCCGCCCCAAGCAGCAAATAAAAAAGCCGTGATCGTTGGCACTTCGGAGGCAGCTCTACCGCCACCGCTTCATTCTTTGGCAGAAATTCGGCAGCAAGCCTTTCCCTCTGAGAAGGACTGAGGGACTGCCGCCGAAGAGCCGGATGTGCCGCCCCTTTCTGTTGGCCGCCCCAAGCACCTGCTTGCTGCGCTGGTGCCTGGAGCTATTTTTAGAGCACTAACGTCAACCTTCTTAGCAGGGCCGTCCTTAGGATTTATCGGGCCCTACACAGAATTATTAAACTGGTGCCCCTGTGCCGGATGGCAGCGCAAGCTCACAGCCTGGTGGGGGAGGGGGAGGAGGGACTTGACAGCAAAGGATAATGAGATGCCCAGCCTGCCTCATGGTGGCGGAGAGTCACAGTTCCCCACAGAGACTTCCATGCACTCTCCCTCATGCAGAATGGACATGAAGAAAGTACCTAATTAAAAGCACTAATATTTGGGAATAAAAAATGTCAGTCACAGGTTTTTTGATATGCCCTGAAGTTTGTCAGAGATTTATTTGCAAAAACTTCATAGTAAGGGTGAGTCAGCTGTCCTGCTGAATACAACATTACATATAATGGAATACATGATGCAGCTCTTCTCTGTTTTACATTTTCTTCATAGTATTTCTAAGTTGAATTTATATTTTAAATGTACTCAAATCTTAAGCCAACATTCCAGATTACTACATATTTAACTCATTGAAACAAAGATATTCTTTTAAATTAATCAGAGAGGTTTAGTGTGTTCATAACAATGTTCATTGCTTTTAGAAAAAGGGAACAGTGATTTACTTTGTGTGATCTCCATAACAAGAGACATGGTTATGAAATTTCACCAACTTTAAAAAAATATGTTTCCAAAGATTTTAGGTATAACAAGGATTTTGTCTTACTAAGGTACTGATTTTGCTGGAGGGTTCTTTTAAAACTAGTTTGTCGGATAGTCAGAAGTAAAGAAAGAGAACTCTTTGTCCAGCTATCTGGAAGGGAAGGACTGTTGTCCCTTTAAGGGCTCTCTTCAGTGGGGAGTGGTGGTGAAGGGATGGACAGAAAGGACAGGAAGACTTGGAAGCACTTTTTTTTTAACTATAGTAATTAAAATGTGTATTTTAGATAAGGGAGGTCTTTTGAAGGATTTATTTAAAAAACTATGTCTGAAGATCCACACATTTAAGGCTAAAGATGATTGTGCATCTAAAACTCTATGCAAGCATTTTTTAGAAATGTGATTTTATAATCTTCACCAGCTCACTAATGAAATATTTTTAAAGCAAACTTTAAACTAAGGTCCTGTAGACTGACATGTTCTGTGTAAATATTCCATTAATGCACAACTGTTTTTGTCAGTAAAGTCAGAAACTGACAATATAAAAATTTATTTGGGCATAAGCTTTCGTGGACATCTGATGAAATGGGTTCTAGTCCACAAAAGCTTATGCCCAAATAATTTGTTAGTCTTTGAGGTGACACAAGGACTCGTCCTTGTTTTTGCTGATACAGACTAACAGGACTATCACTCTGAAACCTGTCAGTATATACCTTGGGGTTGGCAAATGCTTGTTAAATGGCTTTATTACCCCTTGAATGTCTCTTTAGCAGTTTCAGTGTTGTGCTAATAGGTCTGGCAGGCTGGAGGTTTTTTCACTTTTAACTACTAGATTCCCTCCCAAGGAAGACTCACCAGGCTAGAGCAGCCATCTGTGGGAGCCTGCAGGAAGGGTCAGAACAGGGATAGGAAAACAAGCGGTGGAAACCAGTGGTGCCCCAAATTTTCAGGTGCCCTATGCAGCTGCCTATGTTGCCTATGCCTAAGGACGGCCCTGCTCCTTAGCCCCGTTTTGTTGACCTGGATTGCGGGGGTATCTCTCCAAAATGCTGTGTAAAGACGCTTTGTGCTGCCAGAGTGGGGTAAAAGGGCCACAGTGTAAATCAGAATAAGGCCCTTGATCTGGACAGGCTGAGAATAAGATTACAGAGACAATGGATGGTCCCATTCAGTGTGAACTCACCAACAAACTGCTCTCCACTGGAGCTGGGCAAAACTCTCCAGCTAACTCTTCTTTTTGGTGAAAAATGCAGATTTAGCTACCTTGAAACCTTTCGCAAATCTGTGTCAGTTTCACCAAAACGTTCATTTAGGGGGTCCAAAAAAACCCCCAAACAAAGACATTTTGAAAACAATCAAAATATTTCCTTCTGACATGAAACATTTCAATTTTTCGGTTTGAAATGATGTTTTGTGTCAAAATGCTGTTTTGATTTTATTTTTTAAAAATCTAAAAACATTCAAACGTGGCTGAAATTGAAATGAAACATTTTGATCTTGTAGAAGAGAAACTGCCAGTGACTGGGACCTGGGTGGTCAACTCATTCCTAGTGGCTGGGGCAAGCGTCCAGTCTAGTGCTTACAGCAGGTGTCGGGAGCCAGGAGTTGGAGCCCAAGGTCAGAGCCTGAGGCAGAGGCCAAGTGCAGAACCAAAGGTCAGAGCCGGCGTCAAGAGCCAGAACTGGGTTGTCTGGAATGAGGCAAGGCCAGGACACGGCTGGGTACAAATAAGTGCAGGTGCTATCACAGCTGTGGGCAAATGCTTTGAACAGCTGCTGAACTGCTGCTGCTGGGCTTAACAGCCAGTCTGCTGCCTCTTCCAGCCAATCAGGTGATGTGGCCAGTTAGGCCCAGTGTTGCCAACTTAGTGACTTTGTCACTAGATTTAGTGACTTTTTGGTTTCCTTCACGAGAAAATAAGTGTCAAAGTGACCAGTGACAAATCTAGCAACTTTCACTGCCAATGACAGTGACGTTCAGGAAATAAGTCACCAATATCTATGGTCACGAAATCAGTCACAAGCAGCTCAATAATGTTAATAAAATCCATTCCATGCTCTTCTTACCATTGCTATTCTGTTGCACACCTAGTCAATGTCATTACATCTCATTGAGCGTGTCCTTGGAAGGAATCACATTCCAGGGCTTCTTAGGCTGAGATCCGTATAATCTGCAGGCAAGGAAAAGAAGTTTGTGGGGGCTAATTAGATACTTTGCTAAAGGCAGATGCACTTTGGAGAGAGCAGCACATTAGCCAGGGCTTGTTTCTACCCAGATTTGTTCTTTCTCGCTGCACCCTGTGAGGCAGGGAAAGATGGCTAATGAAGTGGGCTGAGTGGGGAAGGCAGGTTAGCCAGCAAGAAGAACTGCATGGATGGAAGATGGGGTGGGGTGAGACTGGGCCATGTGTCCCATTGGGGCTGGGGGAACCATGCCTCCAGGGCTGAAGCCCGTACTACAGGATCAAAGGTGGTGCTGTCTTGCTTTCAGTTGCCCTTTACTCCTTCCCCTGGCTTGGCCTGGGGTTAGCTGCCCTGCTGCTTCCAGAAATGAAACTCCAGAAGCAGGGGGAAGGGGTCCAGCAAGCAGATTTTTGTTTCTAAAGCTACTTCCTTAGCTCTCTGCAGTGCCAAACTCAGGTCAGGTAAATGCCCTCTTTTCCCCTGGGTCTGGCCTCTCCCTTTCATTAGTCTGTCGGCTCAAATCCAGGCTGGCAAGAAAGGGAGGCTCGGCTGCAATGTACAGAGTGACCTTCCCAATGAGCAGAGGGCTTCAGTTTCCTTCCCAATGAGCAGAGTGCGCCCTCTTGATGATGACAGTGTACTGGTGTAGTTGCTGCAGGTGTGCAACAGAA
Source organism: Gopherus flavomarginatus (assembly GCF_025201925.1). Taxonomy (NCBI): domain Eukaryota; kingdom Metazoa; phylum Chordata; order Testudines; family Testudinidae; genus Gopherus; species Gopherus flavomarginatus. Next base: position 4,021,406 of record NC_066626.1, on the reverse strand, counting down.
TGTAGTAAGATGAGCATGGAATGAATTGTATTAACACCATTGAGCTGCTTGTGAATGATTTTGTGACTGCTCGCCTCTGTGTGTGTGTGTGAGTATGAGTATATGTGTGTGTGTATAATTCTCTGGAACTTTTATTCGGTGACATTTTTGACTCCTTTTGAGTGCTTAAACAGCTACATCTAGCGACTTTTCAGGGTTTGTCTGTTGCAAGCCCCACTTCCAGACTGAGACCCAAAACAATTTTCTTTTCCATTTTTGGTTCACCAAAATTTTCATTTTCTATTCAGCCGGAAACCATTTTTTAAAATGTTTTCAAAATTGCCAATGAACCAAAAGATCCATGATTCCCACAACCCTGCTGCTAACTTGCACACCTGCACCTGGCCTCACTGCTGCCTTGACATATTCCTGAATCAACTTTATTCCCCTTCCCTCTTCAGCCTAGCTGAGGGCTTTCCAAAACCAACTTCAGATGAGTGTTACGACCACAGCAGTCTCAGGAGCATCGTCCCTAATGCCCTGAGACGTAATTAAACAGTCAGTTCACGTGGCAGGCTTAACCCGCTGGCCAAACTGCTAATTCTGCTTTGGCCAGTGCTATGCCAACCATCATCCAGAAAGATGCAGCAACTGCTAATCATGGCATGAAAAACATATGATGAGTGGCATGTCACATCCGTGCACACTTTGCCCATTGTGTCAAGAAAACAGAAATGCTTGTCAAAATACCAGCTCAAGCAGGAGCTTTTGGCTTCTGGGAGCATAAAAGAGGCATATTGGCAAGCATAGCATTAGAAAGGCAGATGTCCTCTCCACCCACTAGAATTTTATTGGCAATTGAGTTAACATCCTCTTTGCATATGAAAGCAATGGAGAGGCAGTGCTGCAGTCTTGCTGGCAGGAAACTTGGCTGCAGAATCAGTGATACATTTGACAAGGAAGCAATATGTTAGTAACAGCCCTTGGTCCATGTTATTGGGGCCAGATTGCTATGGCACTTTCCACCCCATGTGGAGGCATCATGTACAAAGTGCTAGACACCATGTCATTCTCTTTCTCCATTTTTCTCTGATCTCGTCTCTAATAGAGCAGAGGCCTGATTCTCCTCTCCTCTACAGTATGAAGCCACTGATTGCACTGCAGTCATTCCACTCCTGATTTGCACTGGTGCATGTGACAGAAAAACCAGACCCCAACAGTTAAGCCCTGTCAGAGGGCGTCCAGCCCATTATAGAGAGAGAGGTCTCAGCCAACTCTGCTCCCCAGAGGGGTAAATTAAGGGTCATGTGATTCAATCAGGCCTTAAGTGAGAGGCTTGGCTAGAGAAGAGAGAAAATTCACCAAAGGCCTGGGGAAAGAAGCTGAGAGCAGCATGGTTCCTGCAGGGACCCTGAGAAACCGGGGTGGGGGGCGGCAGGAAAGCAGCAGAGGGAGTTGGACACAGCAGGCAGAGACCTGTACTAGGAGTTCCAGGTAAGAGGGAGCCTAATAGTTTTGAACCCAGGCCCCAAGAAGGGGTGTTATTGGATGAAAAGTATTTGCAGATTATTTCCATTCATCTGAGGAGGGGAAAAGGAGGCAGGGCGCCACAGAGCTATGAGGGTTGCTCAGGGTGCAGCTGACCCGTTTACAAACACCCAAACTGACACACAATATTTTACGTTAATATGAATTACTTTTAATGGAGAGTCATGCATCAAACTGGACGTTCTATTACAGCGCTAAATACTTCTGTATTTTCCCTCTGAGAACCTACCTTCCCAAGAACACCCCTTTTAATAGACGACAAAGGATCTCCAGCAACTGAACTCTTACAGTGGAATTTCTATCCCATTCCCAGTCTTAGTTGTTATTCTGAGCTGTTGGAGCTCAAGGTATTAGGGCATATCCTCCCCTAGACTCGCCAACTCTCTAGGCTTGTCCTGGAGTCTCCAGATTAATCTTCAATTAAAGGTTATGTCACGTGATGAAACCTCCAGGAATACATCCAACTAAAACTGGCAACCCTATCCGCACCGCCCTGCTGTTCAGACTACAGGGAACTAAAAGGTCCCTAGTTTGCATCGATGTAGTCCTCTTCCACCAGGAATACCTTGATCTGAGCTAGGAACTCTTAAATTCACACCTACAGACAGCACAGCGCTTTGGCGCACGTTGGTATTCATACCCTGTTGTCCAAGCTGCAGGGCAGGGCAGACAGTCTTAGTTTTATTTTTCCTTTCTTCTTGATTGTGGGTAAAAATTTCAAAAGGGCTGGAGGGCTACTTCTGGCAGCTTAAGTTGCAGAGAGATGCTTAGTGAGATTTTCAAATGCACCCAAGCTGGTTAGGTCCCCAACTCTCATGGGAGCTGAAATCAATTGCAGTTAGGTGCCCAACCTGCTTAGACACTCTTGGAATTTCACTAGAGGTCTATCAGCATCTTTATGCACCTAAACACCTTTGCAAATGTGGCCCTAGGTCCCATCAGACTTATGGTCCAAAAACCCTAAAACATAGTCTGTGGACTTTTTTGTGTAGTTATAACTGTCAACAAGGGTGTGATTTCTTTAACTGAAATAGTTATACCAGTACAAGCCCTAGTGTGAACGCAGTTATGCTGGTATAAAGGTGCCACAGGCCATGTCTACACTACCACTGATGTCAGCAAACCTTACGTTGCTCAGGGGTTCAAAAAACACCCCTCAGCAACATATGTTTCACCAGCATAAGTGTTAGTGTACACAGAGCTTCTCCCACCAACATAGCTCCAGCTGCTCGTTTAGGTAGTTTTATCATGTCGATGGAGAGCTCTCTCCCATTGGCATAGAGTGATCTTACAGCGGCACAGCTCCATCAGTACAACTGTGCCACTGTAAGCTCGTTATTGTAGACATAACCTTAGAGCAGTGGTCTCCAAAGTGGGGTGCGTGCACCCCAAGGGGTGCGCATGACAATCCATCAGGAGGCGCTGCCAGAGGGGGAAAAAAAAGGGCAGCTGGGGGAGCACCGCCCCAAGATTGGCCAGAATGCCATCCCTTATCGTCTGCGCCCCAGGCACGTTCTTCCGACGCTGGTGGCTGGAGCAGACCCTGTGAGGTATCCTGAGGGAGGAGTGGGAGTTCCACAACGCAGAAGGGTTGACAGTGGCGACCTCACTTGTTCGTTCGCTTTCAGCGTATTGCGATGTATTGCAGTTTACGTGTGCCTGGTTAAGTGGATTTATGGATCATATTATCTAGTTTTAACTAAACTACCCCTCACAAAATGGACAAGTGGCTTAAAAAGATTCCTGCAAGGAAACCGCGGATTGAAGATAATACTAATACTGCGAGCACAAGCAAACAACAAGAAAATGGCAGAGCTGACAGCTCTTCATCAGCCACTTTACAAGGTAAAAACCATGACGATCTAATCAGATCTGACAAGAAGTTGGCCAAAAAAATTCAAAATTATCAAGAAGATTATTTGAAATGTGGATTTACATCCACTATCGTTAACAATGAACCTCGCCCTAAGTGTATATTGTGCCTTGAGATATTAGCAAATGATAATATGAAACCATCACGATTAGCAAGACATTTAAAAACTAAGCATCCAGAACATGAAGACAAACCTCTACAGTTTTTTCAGCCATGTTTAAAGTCATGCAATACTCAGTCCAGTACTTTACAAAATTTCACTAAATGTAATGATAAATGTTTAGAAGCCTCTTTTGAGGTTTCTTATTTAACGGCGAAAGACAAAAAGCCACATACCATTGGGAAAACCCTTGTTCTTCCTGCCGTGGTAAAAATGGAAGAAATAATACATGGAAAACAATAAGGCAACAAACTAAAATGCATTCCTTTGTCAGCAAATACTGTTGGAAGACGCATCGAAAACATTGCTGAAGATTTGAAGAAACAAGGATTAGAATGAATTACGCAGTGTGGGAGGTTTGCTCTACAGTTGGATGAAAGTACAGATGTTTCTAACATGTCTCAGCTTATGGTATTTGCTAGATTCTGTTTCAATAATGAAATACATGAAGAACTACTTTTTTTGTGTGCCACTAAAGGAAAGATGTACCAAAGAAGATATATTCTCAACAGTAAATGACTTCTTTAATAAAAACAATGTTTTATGGAAAAACTGTGTAAGTGTAACCACTAATGGAGTGGCTGCTTTGACTGGAATAAAGAAAGGAGCCTGGGATAAGGTTACAGAGATAGCACCACATGTGAAATTCATTCACTGCATCATTCATAGGCAACCTATTGCAGCAAAGAAGTTGGATCCAGAAGTGCACAAAGTGCTACAGGATGTCATCGATGTGGTTTATTTTATAAAAACGAGACCTTTAAATAGTAGAATCTTTACAATACTTTGTAATGAGATGGGGAGTGACATGAAAATCTTTTGTACCACACAGAGGTTCGCTGGTTATCTCGTGGCAAAGTGCTTAAAAGAGTTGTCAAACTTAAAGATGAGTTACGCATTTTTCTTTTACAAAAAGACAAGTGTTCCAAATTTGCTGACCTTTTCTGTAACGACAAGTGGCTGTCAGTAGTATGCTACCTAGCAGATATTTTCAAAAAACCAAACACACTTAATCTGTCCCTTCAAGGTAAAGGTGACGTTTTAACAGTGAGTGAGAAAGTAACTGCTTTTCGAAAGAAACTCGTGGTATGGAGAGAGCATTTTGAAAACGGATGTTTGGAAATGTTTCCATCGTTATGTGATTTTGCTGCCGAAAATGATGTAAGTGTGTCTCCTATAGAAACTCTCATATCTGCACACTTAAAAAACCTTGGAAACAGAATTTTCTAACCTGTTTAAAAATCTTCCAAACCAAGAGTTTCAGTGGGTTTTTGAACCCATTTGTTAAAAATATAAAAATGCAACACTTTCCTATTAGTTTGCAAGAACAACTGATTGACATCAGGGAACATGGAAATTTACAAGCCGAATTTCAACAAAAACCTTTGCATAATTGGTGGATGGGATTGAAAAATGAGTATCATGATTTAGTAACCGCAGCCAACAATGCACTTCTTACATTTGGATCTACGTATCTTTGTGAGGCATCTTCTTTAGCTATGACAGCCATTAAAACCAAGATGCGAAATAAACTGAACTTAGAACCAGACCTTCGAAGCACTGTATCACAAAGTGTTAAACCAAGGTTTTCAAAAATAATGAAGCATATTCAATCACATTGCTCTCACTAAAAAATATAGAGCAAAAAGGTTTTTTTATACCATTAAATAAAATAAAAAATTATTTAAAAAATATTGTTTATTTCATTCTTTTTTTAATATCTATTTTGGTGTATGTTTTATAATGTACATAATATATTAGTACAGTAGTACACGTATATAATTTATACATAAATAAATATACATATATTGGGGGTGCATGCTCAAAAAATTTTACTGATAGGGGTGCACGGTCAAAAAAATTTGCAGACCACTGCCTTAGAGAGTCTAAAGTGCCTTTATATCAATATATCTATATCCACATTGGGGGGGGGGTGTAACACATTAACTACACTGGTATAGGTAAAGGGGGACAACTTGTATGTGTAGACAAGCCCTTAGTTTCTTTTGAAACTGGGATTTAAGTTCCTAAGTCATGTAGGTGATTTAGAAAATGTTAAACCCAGCATCTCAAAAGAAACAGCCCCAGAGTCTGCTCCAGCGCTGACTCCTCTCCACAGGGTTAACCTTGGACCTGATTGATGAAGTGTGATCAGCAGCTCCAGAAAGACCATGATCTGGACGTTATGGTTTATCAGGTCATGAAGATAGCCAGAAGAACCACTTTGCTTATGTAAATAGGTATGGTTGCATTCCGGGCTTGGAGCAGTTAGAACACAGGGAGCTGATTTGAATTTGTTACCATCAGTTTCAATGTGCTGACCAAACTCCATCCCTCCCCCATTGATCTATTCCATGATCCAGGCAGGACTCAGACAACCACTGTGCAGTCACACTGTGCACCACAAGCTCAGCCTCTCTAGCTGCAGGGTGGAGAGTGAGGGAGCTAGAGACCCTATGTAGGATCAACACCCTTGAAAGTGTCCCCTTTGCATTGGCTACACTTATCTCTTACCTATTGCAAGGGACACTGCATCTGCCACCCACTCCTCTTATATTGCCACTCCTTATATTGCCAGTGAGATCCACCCATGTGGCACAGGCTAGTTGGCCCTTTAAAGGAAGTCAGGTCCAATGCTGGGAACACCCCACTATCCACCAGGGCCAAGAACACACCAGCCCATTCGAGCAAGACACAGAAATGGATGTTCCATCTCTATCTGAGCAAGATAAAAACAGGAAGACCTGCAACACGCGTCTTTCTAAGAAATCTGCACCTGGTGTCACTCGGCTCATCTCTATTGCAGTCAATGGCAGCCAGACCCCCAGCATGTGCCGTCTGGCCAGCGTTCTGCTGATGTCAACGGCTCAGAGCCCAGCTACTGTAAGTTGATGTAGCGCTGTGACACCGCTTGGCACCAGCTGAGGATCTGGCCCATTGTCACACTGAAATTAGCGGCAATGCTTGCCCGGCCAGGTCAGGGTGGCAGGGGCTGGCCCAGCTGGTAGAAGTCAGGATCAGCTTCAGCTGTGAAGCAGCAATTACAGTACTTCCTCTTTCCCCCACCTCATCCTCCCCCCACTGATCCTGATTGGTGGCTTAATTGCAATTCTTGGGCACAGCTCAGAAAGGGTCAGTAAGGCCTTCAAAGTGAGAGAGCTCAGCTGGGAAGGGCCATCTAGGAGTCTCCTAAAAATCAGGATTGTCTGTGTGACACAGTAGAGTAATGTGCCCCATACTGTGCAAAAGGACAGAAGTTTAACCACAAGGCAGAACTTGGTTTAGGGGAAGCTAATAATTACCTTCCGACTGTTCTCTCAAGCAGTCACAGGGAGTTTCAGCACATGCTTCGATCTCCGCATCCTGATACGTCCCTCCCTATGTAACTATCATGTAGCTCCCTTGGAAGTGAACGTCATTCTGAGATGAACCCCTGTTCCTGTGTAATTCCAAACAGATCCATGTAGTTACCTCTGCAGTTGGAGTCTAGCACACTATGGATTTCTGAGCTGGCAAGGCAGTACCCTGAATTGCTTTCCTGCTGCACTTGTGTAATTACATGGAATTGGGGCCAGGAGCAGTAATAGTCTGTAACCTAAGCTGCTATCTCACTTGTTATATCTTGACAATCACCTTTACCATAGAACAGAGCCCAGAGTTCCCCAATGGAAATATTTCCCACCGCATTTCTAATTAATGTACAAAGCATGCCAAGGGACTGCTCTAGGGGTGGGCAAGTGGGGTCCATATTGCTCAGCCATGTTTTGGTTTGGGGTGTTCTGTTTCCTCTGCTCTAGTTTATATATTTTTACTTGGCCGCTCCAATGAGTGGAGGGGTGAAAACATTTTCCACCATGGCTGCAAAATGCTTTGGACTACTTCTGAGCATGCCCCATACCCTACGTCGCCATGTGCTTGGCCAAGCCCCTGCTCTCACTCTCTTCTTTGCTTAGACTGACAAAAAAGCTGCTCAGGGCATTACATTCTGTGGTCGTTCTAGAGCTTCTAATTTTCAGTTTTAACCGATAAACACCAATAAAAGCTCACCAATACAAAAAAAATGAAATAAATAATCCCCAAAAATCAGAAGCCCTGGTTATCTCAATTTCTTCCCACATGGAACTGAACTAAGATACCACAGGAGACAGACAGATATCTAGGTGGGGGGTCAGTTCACACAGAGCACCATGTGCTACCAGCATTTAATCACTACCAGCCTGAGCCTTCCTAGAACTGGTGCCCCAGAAAGATAAGGCTGTAGCCAGACATCTGGGCCCCTGAATGGGTTGAGAACAGCTCATCCCAAGTTTCTGGTTTTCCTTGAAAGGTTCTTTGGGCCAGAGAGAGATTTGCATCCTGGCAACGGGGCCAAATGTGGCCCTTTGAGATTTATAACAGTAGCCCTGTTGTATGGCATGCAACCTCATGGGCAGACGCTCAGCTAGGGTGAATCCAGGCAGCTACCTCTGAGTCCGTGGAGCTACACAGATTTACACCAGCTGAGGTTCTGGCCATCCCCTCACACTGAAGCTTTGTGGGTACAGACAAAAGCGTGCTCTCTCGATGCCAGTGGGCATCGCTGGGAACACTGCTCCGTGTTCACGTCTTGTCCTACCTTGGTATGCATTGTTGCCGTGCATTCTTACACAGCTGTCACATGCTGTGCGTGCATATTTGAACGGTAGATGAAGTGATTACAGCGCAGTGGGCGGATGTTATAATTTGGAATGACATGAAGTGCCTCACTCGAGGGGTTAATTTAGTTCAGACTCCATTTCCTGGGCTGTGACAGCTTTCAATGTTCACCTTTGATTGAGCACTGGCTGATTGTCTCCATAGCGCCTAACCGTTGCTGCCATTCTATTTGTGATATCACTGCCCTCTGGTCAGAGTCCTCTGCTTGCCAGAGGGCATAGTTGGCTTCACCTTTGCTAGGGGAATAACCCACTGAAAAACTAACTTGGGTTTGGAATTCCGTAGGCGAATTTGGACAATCCTACAGCAGATCCTTTCAGCCTAGAGTACAGAGATCAGCAGAACTTAGGTGGCACATGCAGGTTTGGGGCAAATCCCAAATGCAAACTGTTAGCTAAAAAATCCTGACCTCCCTATGTTAGAACCAGATGATGAAACAGAAACCTGGGTGACCCTCAAAGAGGAAGTGGGGTTAGGAATCAGAGTAAGGAATCTGTGTCCTGCTGTGGTGCCCTCAGACCCTTTCTGAGGAAGCATAGGAGTGAGTTCCTGACTACTTCTGCCTATTCCATTCTCCTGATGTTTTAAACAAGAACAGGCGCTGCTAACCCAGGTCTCCAGTCAACATTCCAACATGGGCAATTCAATTCTGCATCCCTAAATCCCTCCTTCAACCTCAATTAGTGCCTTTTCTCACCCTGTCCTAAAATTGCCCTGCATTGTTAAACAGCTGTCATATTCCACACCAGAAATGGCTGCATTTGAGTTGTGGCTGAAGGTATCACATAACACTATGCCTATGTGATGGGACATACAGGACCGACTAGGGTTAAAGTGGCCGGGTAGGCTAATTAAGTGCCCAGGCTGCACTTGGATGAGGAGCCAGGAAACAGAGAACTAAGTGGCTGCAAGCAGGCTCAGCTGTGCAGGAACAGGTGGGGCCTATAAATCCAGGTAGAGGCCTACAAATTTGGGGGCTGCTGGGAAAGACCATAGGAAGACAGGCAGCAGTCAGTCCCTCGGAAATGGGAGAAGGGTTCTTGGAGCGAGTATACCTGGAATGAGACGGGGAACCAGTGCAGTAGGAGGCAGCCCAGGGAAGAAGCAGGGAGAGGAAGCTCAGAACTGCTGAGATGAGGGTCCCTGGACTGGAACCTGGAGAAGCCGGCAGGCCTGGGTTCACCTATCAGCCACTAAGGGCATGCATAGAGTCCAGGCAGTGAATGGGCAGGCTGCCTAGGACTGCTGATGGACTGACCCCGGAAGGGGAACGCTGAGCTGAGTAACCTCGTGGAGGGCTATGTTGTGAAGAGAATACTGAGGGCCCTGGAGCAAGAGAATCTGAGACCAGAGTCAGACTGATGGCATGTAAACCAGGGATGCAGGTGTTGGCTTTGACAGAGAATCTCCAAAGTGACCAGGAAGTGCCAACTCAGGGGTGAATGGAGCACCCTGTGACAGCCTATTAACTTAAAATATGCTTTGAGATCTTTCAGGGTGAAAGACACTACCACAATTTTGCTTCTAAAAAACCCCTCCTGATCTGCACAGTGCTTAGTGGAATGTGCATTTGCCATTATGCATGCGTATTTATTGTACTGCATTTAGGGCCTGGTCCAATTCCCACTGAAGTCAATGGAAAAGCACCCACTGGCTTTATCAGGAGCTGCATCCAACCTGCAAACTCTCGGATCCCCAGGCCAGGCACATGTCACCTGTTTGACATGATTCTCCTTATTGTGTCCTTATAAGAGATTTCTGTGATATTGTACAAGTATGGTCCCAAACACCAGAGCAAGAACAGTGTTTGGGGGCTAGTTACTGTAAAACAGGGGTTCTCAAACTGAGTGTTAGGACCCCTCAAGGGGTTGTGAGGTTATTACGTGGGGGAGGAGGAGTTATGAGTTTCAGCCTCCACCCACAAACCCTGCTTTGCCGCCTGCATTTATAATGGTATTAAATATATAAAGTGGCTTTAACTGATTGACGAGGGCCGGGATTTGCACTCAAAGGCTTGCTATGTGAAAAGGGTCACCAGTACAAAAGCTTGAGAATCACTGCTGTAAAACAATGATGTGTATTTTTGTTTAGGGGAAGTATTGTGCTCACTGATGACTCAGTATTAAAATAACAAAGTTAATATGGATTAAAATTATTTGTATGCATAAATCCTCCCCATATTTGTGCCTTTTCCGCTTTCTTTCCCTGGGAATATTTGGGGTGAAATCCTGGCTTCATTGTAATCAGTGGCAAACCCTTCATTGATCTTGGTGGAGCTCAGATTTTATCCTGGTTCTTGTTGCTTGCTCTAAGATACATTAGAGAGAGAGATTCCTCACATAGTGGTATTTAAGTTTATATGATTTTCTCAAAATTGTGCATTAGAACATAGACATATTTGATCATCGATAGTGAGATGTCTGGTTGGTGCATTTCACAAGATAAGTTAGCATAGGTGGGATCTAGTTCCTTTTGATTTCAGGTGAAAGAATCCCATCCACTTCTAGGGACAATCATGCCCTGAATGGGTTATAGGTGTAACAGCAGGTGAATTTCCTACAAATACCATGTGACAAAATTCTGTTTCCCCAGGAGGTTGCACGGGAGTCTTTCTGAGATTGCTTTGGGTGTAAGGAACCAGGTAATTACTGTAAGCATCCAGTGACAGGGGCTGGACATTACAGGGGACATGCTTCTGAGGAGTTCGTGTTTGCTTGTAAGACAAAGTAGGGGCTGGCAGAGTCCAGAGAAGAGTGTTTAAGTGGGTAAAGGGCTGGCAGCATCAGGGAGCTGCCACAAGAAAGACTCCCTCTCAGAGGAGGGGAAAAGAAGATAAGAGGAGCAGAGATCTCGCCACATTTTGTCAATGAAGAACTCAGTGAGATCCTGTGCAAAGAGAAGTTAAGGCAGGAAGGGGAAGGTTGTAGGAAGGAATCAAAGGTGGCAAAAAGACAGCTGGGGTTGTCAATGTGGGATTTCAATTAGGGTGGAGAAGTAGAGTTGCTTAATTAGGGTGATGTCATTGTCAACACACTGCATGATCACCATGGTCCCTTCTGGTCTTGGAATCTATGAAAACAATGAGATTGTGTGACATCATTGGGTGTTGGCCTCCAAAGATGTTCCTGCTTTTCTGAATGATAGTATACAGTCCCCAGATTAGAATGAAAGTAACAGTTCACTTTCAATCTCCCGAGCAATGCTGAAGAGACCACTGCAGGGGGAGGCATGTTTAAGGAGAGCACACCAGCAGCGATGGGGCCCCAATGTTGTGTGGAGCATAGCTAACTTTGCAATTGCAATGACTGACGTTTGAGTGGTGTCGCAAAATGACTTCAGTCAAGTGGGGAAATTTTCGTCTTTCTTAAAGGCTAACAAGTAAGGCTGATCACCTTTTGATTCTTTTGACTACACCTATAGCTGAGAGCTAAAGCAAACAATCCACAGTAAGGCTTAGGAGAGGTTTCCATTCCTCTCAATCACTTACAGTCATTGGAAGCAAACTTCTTATTTCTGGCTGCAACCCTCAATCCTGTCTTGTGAATGACAGATGGCAGCTGAGCTTTTGGTAGAAATGAGTCTGTGCAATAAAACCTGCACCTCTGGATCAGGGCTCTATGTATGGTGCAGCTCCCTGGCAGAGACTGTACTGCGGAATCTCTTTGTTGCGGAATCGTGCTTCAGCAGCTCAGCTTTCATGTTTACAAAATGTGATTTGCTCTCATGGTCATGACGAGAACCTTGAAAGTGTGACTCGAGTGTAACTGATGCAGTGTTGTCTTTCTGAGTCTGCAAAGAGCCTGAAACCATAGCTCTGAAAGATGTGAACCACTCCATTCATCTCAATGAGTTAACTCTGAAGCCCAAAACCAAGTAGCTATTTAAATTCTCAACTACTTCCCTGCTGAACCATTTTAGTAGAATGTCATTGGTGTCATAGGTCTATGTGTCACTAATATACTGGAAGACACTTGAGGCTCACTAGGTACTAGTAGGTTGATTGGGTATGTATAGTAAATGCATATCATCAGACATACTCACAGTGAAGTTAATGAGGCTGTGCTTGACACTAGCTGAGGATCTGGCCTATGATATTTACAGCTGACCCAGTGCATCAGTGATACCCAAAGCAGCTGCACAGCGCGGGTAAACCAAAAGACTTGCAAGAAGAGTTCAACACTAACATTGGCCCATCATGGGTTACTCAGTCTCATCAACGAATCCCATTTCACATCCAAAGAAGTGGAAGGTGAACTTAAGTCTCTTGAACTGGGGTTTGGTGAGAGAAGACAGGCCCACGCAATGAGTTTCTCCAGTGGCGGCCATTGGAAGATGGCCCATTGGAATTAGGATCCTCGGGGCAAGATCTACAAAGAGATTTCGGTGGCTAAGTCCAAAATTTAGATCCTCAAACCCCCTGCTCAGCTGCTACCTAGCCCTGTACACACAAATTCCCCAGCTGCCTAGACTTCTGCTGGTGGGTATGCACAAAGCTGCCTAAGCTCTGATGCCAAGCACCCAGTTCAAACCAAAGCCCTAGCAGTATCCCCAAAGTGGCATTTTCTCTTGACTATGGGCTGTGATCTGGTATGTGGTCTCAGACCATGCCTACTAGATCAGGCATCATACAAAATGGTGATGGTAATGCCTCTTACAACCTTTGCCCCACTAGTTAGAGGCCTCAACCAGGCTACAGGAAATGCAGGTTCAAATCCCTACACTTCTTTATATGGAACAAAGACCTGAAACCTGGTCTTTCAGCTCCCACATGAGTACCCTAGCCCCAGGGCTATGAGCAGTTCTGGGATGGGTCTTTACCCTCTTGAAGCTGTTTCATTTTGTATTAACTATTTACTAGTCATTGAGCCAGCAAAAGTGTGATTCTGTAGCCCAGTGGCTAGGGCACTAACCCTAAGGCCTGGTTCCAATGAGTGTAGAATCAGGCAGAGGGAGCATTTGAACCTAAGTGTCCCACATCTGAGGCGAGTGTGCTAGCCACTGGGCAAAGGCACTACCCCTGTGCCTCAGTTTTCTGTGAGAAGGAACTTGGGTGCCATATTCCAGGAAAGGGTTCATGGCTGTGAAACCTGAGCAGAGAGATACACTTCCCTCAGGCCCAGAGCTACACAACTAAGCCCCCTAGAGGGTTTCCTATTGGCTAGGTTAGGCAACCCCCCAGTCAGCATGCTAGCTTCTGTGAATCCCTGCCTGACTTAGGCACCTAACTCTCCCCCTGCATTGTACAGGGAGCTTGAGTGCCCAACTCAGGGTTCTGAATTCTACGAAGCATCAGGGCACTTAAAGTTAGACATTGCAGCACTGAGCCTAGATCCCCTTTGCGGATCCGACCCTAGGCGCCCAAGTCACTTTTGGAAATGGGACTCTGGCTTCCAGGTCGTTCAGGTGCTTTTGACAATTTTACCCAATTTTGTATTTGAGTAGCACTTCTGGGCAGGAATCCAGACGGGGGCCTCTTTGTGCAAGGTGCTGTAGAAGCAATTCGTTTGAGGTATATATGGTCTAAATAGACAAGTTAAAGAATGGGAGGGCAAACAGAGACGAGAGGTGAATTGATTTCCCCCAAACTGCTGTGGGTATGTCCACACTATGCCCAGGCTGACTCAGCTTTGAGCTCACACACCCTCTTCCATCCACATGCAAATCAGTCTAATTCAGGCTAGCAAGTACTCAGGACCTGGGTCCTAGAACCCCGTGAGGGGGGTAAGTCAGAGCACGAGATCCACTGTGACTCCAGTCCATGCCCTGTTGTTTTCCAGGGTGGATGCAGGCCATGCCGCAGACCTGAGTCAGAAGGTCTGCGTAGTGCAGTGTGGCTGCGTTAGCATGGCTGAGACCTGCCTCCAGCAATTGTAAGCCCAGGTTCACAATGCAGTGTGGCTGCTCAAGAAGGGGCTTGAGAACACCAAGTCCACAGACCCAGGTTTAGTGTGTCTTTTGACTGTCAGTTTATTGCTCTAACCAGCATAGTATATTGCCTCTTCATAGCCTATTTCACAGGTACAAAATCTAATAGCCCTAACCTTGTTTAAAAGTTGTAAACTACTGGTATCGAGCTTCACATGGCCAGGCGTGCCCAAAAAGTGATAACACCTAAAATCCTTACATCACATAGCTGCATACCTCCTAGTAGCCTATATTTGATCAAAGCTTGCTCTCCACTTCTGAAGACCACCTGTTAGATGAAACCTAGCAACCCAAAGTGGACTATCATAACATCAGATAAGTGCGTAAAATAATGAAAGCCAACTGTGGGGTCTTTGCCACTGTCTGAGCCAAGAATGTCCCCATCACGTAAAACTGCTTCCCAATTTCATCTCTTCATTCCTCTTTTCTGGACAATTTATTCCAAGTATCAAAGCCTTTAATGATTTTTGCCTGTCAGGGAGTAAGCATCTGCTCTTACTGATTGCCTCCTTCATGCAAAGCATGAATGGAGTATGTGTCATGGTCACAAATTAGGTTTTGTACCATTCTTGTACATGTGACAATAAGCAATGAAAAGGACTGGAAACCCTTTAAAACACATAGAAATCATATGCCTTTTGTCTTGTGCGGCTATGGTGTAAGGAAGAATCAAATCCAGCATTCTAATCCATTCAGTGCACTTTAGTCAGGTTTATACATTTGAGCTGGAGATGGATGTAGGTCATTTGGCAGGAAAATGGCCTATGTACAGGGATGGCAGGATGAAGGATTAGGAGGAGGGAATGAATGTGTCATGATTGGGGTATAAAAATAGAGCACTCCAACAAAAATAAAGTTCCTAATTACTGGAAGGACAGCATGAAGTGCATCAGTCAAGAAAAACTTTACAGAAATATAAATAATTACATGCAGCATAAAAATATTCAGTTGGTGTCAGAGGCATATGGGACTAGGAGCCAGAACTCCAGTTAGTCACAGCTCCAACAGAGAAATGCTCTGTCTTCCAGCAAATCCCTTAAAATCACCATGCCTCCATTTCCCAGTCTAATACATGGATATCATGATGATGACTATCTGTTTTGCAGGGGCCCTGCATATCTATCATACACTGAAATAATTAACTATTTGCGCAGCGTTTGGGGTTAGTTAAATAAAAGGAGCTCTAAGTGCAAAGTATATTGGAAGCATACAAAGCAGGAAGCTGCCAATTTATTAGTATATTACTTGCAAGATTTTAAATGCTGTACATAAACTGCTATTCTCATATGCTTTAAAAAGTTTCACATACTGTTTAATTTGTTGCTTTAGGGTGATCCTCCTTTAGGGTATAAAAACACTTGTGGGATTTTTACCTTTGTAAACTGTTTCACAGGAGTTTCAGATAACAAACATCTCTACGGATGGGGTCCTGTACATGAGGTCCTGTGTAGCAAATAGAGGCTAGAACTGTGGCACACAGTGATGTTTTGAAAAGGACAGTTTTGCCCAGAAGTAAAGATGGGTAACGGTGTAAAGTGTATTACACTGGATGCAGTCGGTGGTGGTCTCTACTTACATTCCTTGATGCAATGGCTCCTCTCAGCATAACTAAATTTAAAAAAAAAAACACAAACAAAACCTGAAACTGTTGTACACATTTTTTTAAACCCTCTATTTTTAGTAAATTGGTCTCTGACTCAACACCAATGTGGGCTGAATTCCAGTCTCTTCAATCGGAGAGTCTCTTCTGATCCCTTTTCTACTTCCCATTCTAGGAGATCTGGAGGGGGCTTCAGCCTGGAATGTTGCAGGATCCTTCCTGACCCAGGTGGAGAGACCACTGCTGAGTGACATGAAGCACTCCCAGCACCAGCCGCACAATTCTGGGGCTAGAAAAATGGGAGCACCACTCAGTGGTTCGAGGAGCTGAGACTCTAAAATGGTGTCTCGTTGCAATCTTGAGTCCTTCCATCGGGTTGGCCAATATCCATTCTCAAAGACAATCATGCTGGAGCACATGACTAACCATTTCGTGAACAACTGCAATTACAAGTCCCAGAATCAATGTGTCTTAATGCTCCTATGTAACTAATGGGGGAGGGGCAGATCGTCAGCTGGTGCAAATTGTCATCACGCCATTGGACATGTCCCCAGGGTCCTGAGTTTGTGCCAGTCTAACCACGTAAGGACAATTCCAGTCACTGACTCTGCTGTTCCAAAGAAAAGTATTTTATCCAAACCAAGCGGACAACTCTTCAGTCTCTAAGGAGAGACTGTCAGTAGTAGATTTCACTCCATGGTCTTCACCAAGGGCAAAATCAACTTCTTTTTTTTTTTAGAGTTTGATGTACAATCCAATGTATTACCTAATTGTAAAGGGGCTATTGTCCCCTTACTAAAACTCAGTGGGGTGTTCTGGTTGGCTAACTCCCAATACCAAAAGAAAGAGGAAGGGTCAATGGGAAATCAGGACCCCGTGATTGACAGTCCCCAGGAACAATGTGGAGAGGCCAGTGCTACAGATCAGCCCAATTGACAGGGCAGGAAGGTTAATCAGGGAGCCAGGAGGCCAGAGGGGGTCCTCTCCTCAGTGTGAGCTGGAATTGCCTGGGTCAGAGTGGGGCTGAGCTAAGGAGAGAGCAGGAGCCCAAGCGGAGCTGGGGAGCAGAGCTGTGCCAGATCTAGAGGAGCCAGAGAAGCCACCCAGGAAGCAGGTCAGTGCTGGGAGCAGAGTCACAGAAGCAGCCCAGGGAGCAGACCTGTGCTGGGAGCAGAATTGCAGCAACCAGAGCCAGAGGGGCCAGAGAAACAGCCCAGGGAGCTGGAGGCAGAGCAGCAGCTGTGCCGAGGCAGAGTGGTGGATCTGGGGCTGAGGCTGGAGAAGTCTGGAGCCAGGTGCAGTGGGCAGCTGAGGAGAGCGAGGGGGACCCTGGGCAGCAGGCCCAGTGCAGGGCGATGCCCCCAGCCAGGAGGCCCTGCAGGCCAGACTTGGAGGGGGATCGTAACCCCAACAGGGCAGGGGTGATCTGGGAAGAAGGGTCCTGCCACCTAGAGCCTGAGAGTGTGGCCACCACCGGAGCAAGTGTCCGACCCACAGCATCCCTTCAGCACAACCAGGGCCTGAGAAGGAGGCCTGGGATGTGTGAGGAACAGACTGTAAACTGCCCTTACATCCCAAAGCTGGCTGGTTGTGATAAGCCCGCTCTGTGGCATGGGGATATGTTTTCCTTTAACCTTTCCCCTTTTTTAAATTGGTTGCTGTTTAATCAATTGTATTTGCTTTGAACTGTATGTAATGATCAGTGGGTCAGGGAAGCATCCAGAATGGAGAGCACCCCGGAGTGGGAACACCCTAACCTCTGCCCTAAGTGACCACAACAAGTTGGGGGTCGAGCCCCCCAGGTATCCTGGGCCCAGCCTTGTTGGGGTCACAAGGACTCTGTCCCCCAGGAGAATGGAAGGGGAGCCCTCAAGGGCAGGCAGGCCTCTGGGTAAAGGAAGAGGGAGCGAGGACTCGGATCCTTTCGCTAGCCCATTTCACCGGGGTAGTGCAGAAGCCAGGAAAGTTCCCCACAATAGCGGGACCATTTTCCCACCTACATAATGACACAGCAGAGAAAGCACTGCCAAGTGCATGGCAAAGAACAGATCAGACTTGACAGCACTACAGAAGAGAAACTCTGAGGCGAGGGGCTTACAGTGGCAGCTCCTACGCAGCTGCATCCACTGCTGTAGCGCTGCTATTACAGACACGATAGGCCGATGGGAGAGAGCTCTCTTGTCAGCTTAGCTACCACCACTTGTGGGGACTGGAGTAACTCTGTTGGCACAAGGAGAAGCTCTCCCGCTGATATAATGCTGTCTGCACCGGTGCTTAGGTCTGTATGACTTACATTGCTCTGGGGTGGTTTATTCACACCAGTTATGCCAACATTAGTGATAGTGTAAACATAGCCTTAGTGTTTAGACATGCATACTATTACCTGCTCACTGCTAGCAACACATGAGGGTCTACCAGCAGAGAGTATAATGTGCCTTTCAAAGCTGTGAGAGTCTCTCCTTTAAACTGTAAGCAAAGACTATAAAGCTGCAGGCAGCTTCTGGTGAAACCAGACAACGAAAGTCACAGGGATGGTAAAATATGTATTTCTTGGAGAAGATCTGTAGCTGTGAGTTTTGCTGGCTGATTCATTAGAATAAATACTCAGTGTTGACTATTTTAAAGGAGGCTGTGCCAGAACTGTAATCACTGAGCAAACAACTGATCAGGAAAGAGGGCTGTATGTGTGGTGCTAGTCCTAGCCGAGCAGCTTCCTACTGTCTTTTATAATGCATTTCTCACATCATCCCGTGATCCTCCATGATTTGTTAGGGATGTAGCTTTCTTTAAAATGCACAGGCTGGGTACTGCTCTTGTAGCCTGCAGGCTGTTATGGAAAAACATTAGGCCCAGGGTGCTGCTTTGTGTTTCTGGCTTGCGTGATGTGACGGGGGCAAAAAAGAAGATGAAATTACCTCCTCGTAACTTGGCATTTCAGCTTCTGGGGTAGCGTGGCCAGCTGGAGAGCTGGGGTAATAAATTCATTTCAGTCAAACAGCTTGTACAAATAAAATATTAAATACATGATTTGGGGGCCTCAGCCACAGTCGATGTCATGCATTTTTAATCAAACAAATGTGTCGCAGAGCATTTTGATCTTACAGGCAGCTGGAAAGATACAGAGCTTGATCTGAAGCCCAGTGAAGTCTGCAGGGGTCTTTCATTGACTTGGCTGGGCTTTGGATTGGTTCCATATTGCACAGCTTATAAAGATGCTGAAGCTGTTACTGCTGTTTATCTCAGGGGTTGTATCTTTCCCCTCTTTGATCTCCTTCTGATTTTGCTGGTATACAACAGGGCAAACCAATCAGATTGATCTCTTGTGATTATTAGGTTTTTTAATTGTCCTGCTAATTGTGCACATAGTTAGGTTGTCCTTGGGAGCTTTTCAAAATAACTTTTGACCCCCTCCCCTAATAAAATCATGTTTTGACAAAATCAGAATGCTTTTGGGAACGCATTTCTGTTTCTTCGATACTTCCTGGGTTTTGACTAAAATTCGAAAAGGAAAAATGGGTATAATTTTTCCAATGTGTTTTAAAATTTTGTCCTTCACATTGTTGGGGAATATCTCATTTTCTTTTTTCTCCTTCTTCCCTCCTCCCTTGCTGGAAAAAGATCTTGGGGGGGGGTCCACAAAATCAAAATGTTTGAGAAATATTCATTTTGCCTGGAAAAATTCATGAAACATTTTGAACTAAACAAAAAATTCTTTCCAATTTTTTTCACAATGTCCTTCCCTTCTTTTGCCCAGTTCTATTTCCCTACTGTGTGTCACTGCCACTGTTGCCCATGTGTTTCCTTCCTTTTCCCTCCCAACTGATTCTACTACCTATTTTTTTTTTTAATTTCCCTTATATTCGACTGTATGCTTCTTAGGGGTAAAGGCTGTCTTTTCCTTTGTGCTTATACAGAACCCATCACAGTGAGAACCCAGTCTTGTGTAGGACATCCAGAAGCTACTACGGTACAGAACAGGATTATAAAGAATTGACACATTAGATCAGACCCATAGCACATCTTGCTCCATATCCTGTCTCTGACGGGAATCGGCACCGGATGCTTCAGAAGAAGGTGTAAGAATCCCACAGTAGCAGATGTGAGATAATCTGTACCCACACAGGACTCATGCTGGTCTCGAATAGTTCATTAGAGATTGGTATGAAAGCTGAAGCACAAGGTTTAATAGCCTTTCCAAACACTTTTGCTATGTCTAGAGCAGTAGTTGAGCCTTCAGTCTCAACAGCCTCTGTCTTTCCCTTCTTACCCCTCCCTGCCCCTCCAGACCTTTTGGCACTCAATGGCTGCTGTTCTACATATGATTTGAAGGGGATTCAATGGTTGTCACACTGGACAATGAGTCAGGAGGCTCTGCCACTGACCTGCTTTGTGACCTTGGGCAAATCACTTCACCCCATGCCTAGCACCATGGGGCTGCCAATCTGTTGGGACCTATAGGTGCTACTATCACACAAATAATAGGAAAACAACTGAAGTCTGGCTGTACCTTACAACGTGTGTGTTTCTGCAGTTGTTCCCTACGTGTGCTTTGCATGAGTTGCATAGATATTGGCTCTCTGTCTTTAAGATAGGAGCTGGAAATATTTTTCTACTGCATTTAATCATCCAAAGCTTGGATAAAAGTGAAGGTGTTCACCGCTGTTGCTGTAGTGACTATACCCCACCCCATGCCAGACCAGTCCCAGGGCCTTCACATGTCTGAGCTGTTCATTGGTCTTCATGAATCTCTGACAGCCTGAAAAGTGCATTCCAGCAATAAAATGGACCCTTCCCCACCCCTCCGCCCTTGAAATCCTTTCCCTGGCTTTTATAGACTTCCCTCTTGCTGAAATTAAAGGGTAGTATCATATGACCGACTTGCCCTGGCCTTCCATTCTGCAATGCAAAGACGTTGATAACAGTCTTTTGCAATACCAAGCCCAGGCAGTATTAATCTTACCAGTAAGCCAGGCAGGTACTGCTCTGACTGTGGAGCTTTGCAAAAGAAGAAGTGATCTCATCTTGGGAGAGTCAGGAGCCCATTTAAGCTCACATATGGAAACATTTTTCTCCATATGTTAAGTCAAATGTTTCATTTATTTGTCATGGCCTATACCATGCACTTAAAATATTACAGTTTGCATGCTATTTAAAATAGCTGGCAGTATACACGGGCCTTAACATGAGTGTAATATACTCCCATTTTAAAATCACATTATGCTGCTTGAGAGGTGTAAAGGGGGCTCAGTGTGAATGAGAATCTGCCTATGGAAGGATGGATGTGGATATATTTCAACTCCAAGCATTCAAAAATCTTGAGCCAAGTCCTCAACAAGCATGAGATGGGATGAAAAAATCATGATATTTTTTTAAAAATGGGGGAGGAGGTATTTATCCTCTTGGATTTTAAGCCTTTAGGATTCATATTGTCAGGTCTCAGAATCTTATGACTCCAGGAACTGGGGTTTTAAGCAAAACACCAAATGACACATGACTTCCAATGAACTTGTGAAAATCAGCCATACTGATGCTTTCTGTGTATGGTTTTGGTGAGTACCATGTGTTGGATTAGCTGATTTTTTTGCAACAGTCATGATGTAATTCTGTCGTAGAACACAGAGCTGATTGTGGATTCAAAGTGTCTTACCTTGTCACACCTTTCTCTCTAATGGATGGATAGTTTGCAATGGACCTAGGGGCTACCATGCTCCTACCCTCTGCATATTCCGAGAATTTAGGACCAATTTCTGATGCTCCTTGAAGCTATTTTTATGAGATCTGTTCTTCTAGTTAAGGACAGTTTATGTGAAAAGGTTTTTTGAGTTTTCCATCTTATAACTAAGTTGTAATTGTGTTAAATCCATTAAGCCCCATAGGTGGTATGAAGCCCTCACTGAAAGCTGGAGCGCCTCATAAAAAGACAAATCAGGTTAAACAAAAATATGTGGGGAAAAGTGGCAGGAAGAAGAGAGAAGCGAAAGAAATCTCAGTCAAGGATTAAGAAAGTAGAGCTGATATTTTCTTGTCAGTAAAGCAGTCAGGAGTGTAATAACTTTTCATCTATGAAGCAGCATCAGCAGAGAGAATACAGAAAACCTGTGTCCAGAAGGAGAGCTCTGAGTGCTGGGACACAAGGACAGGTGGGTCTGGCACAAGAATCAGCATGTGGAATTAAGGAAAGTTGGAGATGGCAGAAAGAAGACGGTGTATCACAGATGGCTTGGAGACAGGGCTTGGAGCCTGTTGCAAAGATTGGAGTTACTTTACTCTAAGCCAGGGGTGGCCAACCTGTGGCTCCATAGCCACAGGTAGCTCTTCAGAAGTTAATATGCGGCTCCTTGTATAGGCACCAACTCCGGGGCTGAAGCTACAGGCACCAACTTTCCAATGGGCCAGGGGGGTGCTCACTGCTCAACCCCTGGCCCTGCCCCAATCCACCCCTTCCCACCCCCTCCCCTGAGCCTATGCCCTTGTGCTGCCCTCTTCTCCCCCCTCCTCAGAGTCTCCTGCATGCCACAGAACAGCTGATCGAGAGGGGGAGGGGAAGGCATTGAAAAGTTTGGTGGGGCTGCCAGTGGGTGGGAGGTACTGGGAGCAGGCGGACGATGATGGGGGGCTGCTGATGTCTTACTGTTTCTCTTTAGCAATGTACATTAGTAAATTCTGGCTCTCTCAGACTCAGGTTGGTCACCCTTGCCCTAAGCCTTCCCCCCCAGCCCACCCACAGTCATCCATTGCTTAAGGACCGGGAGAATATTGGGACATGTAGACAAGCAGACTCATCCCTGCGGCGCCTCCTGCTGGTGACTTCGGGAATTAGCTCGATTCAGATCTGGAGCACCCTCTGCAGGCCAGTGATCCACCTGTCCTCTGGCCCCCATGTCCCTCTCTAGACTCGATGCCCTTTTACATGGGGTGCTGCCCCCTGGCAGTAACCCCTTTCTCTCAGGGTCTCCCCTCCCCAGGGAAGACCCCTACCCTCTATCTCCACCTTGCCTCAGTATATGGCTACTGCCAGTCATCGTCTAGCCCCACGCCCTGGGGCAGGCTGCAGTATCAGCCTACTCATCACTGGCAAGGAGGGTTTGGACCTGCTGCCTTGGTCTACCCCTGGGCTGTTCTCTACAACCCCCAGTACCTATTAGGCCAATGCTAGGCCACAGCCTGGGGCTTTCCAGGCTGAAGCCTCCCCATCTCCTCTGCCTTTCCCCAGCCCTGCTTCACTCAGGTACCTTATGTCCAGCTCCCTGCATCCAGACCCCTCTCTCTCTACAGCTAGACAGAGTCCCTTACTCCTGGCTTCTCTGCCTTCATAGGGCCAGCTGAGTGTTTGGGGCATGGCCCCAGCTGCAGCCACTTCCCCCAATCAGCCCAGCCTAAAAGCTGCTTTCTCCAACCACAGCCCCCTCCCAGGGCTATTTTTAACCCTTCAGGGCAGGAGCAGGGGTCCATCCTGCTACAGGACAGAAAGAACTTTTATCTGGGGAAAGCTATGAGAGAGCCCTGACGAATGAGATAACAGGATGGGTATGGGGAAACTTTCACAGGAGGAGAACTTGAAAAGATCTTAAAGGGAAGATATGTAAAAGAGAAGAGAGTAGGATATGGTACAGGTATAATGGATGGGATAAAGATGGTACAGTAGAACCTCAGTTACAAACACCTCAGGAATGGAGGTTGTTCGTAACTCTGAACAAAACACTAGTGTTTTTTCAGAAGCTTACACCTGAACACTGACTTAATACAGCTTTGAAACTTTACTATGCAGAAGAAAAATGTTGCTTTTAACCATCTTAATTTAAATGAAACAAGTACAGAAAATTTCCTTGCATTGTCAAATCTTTTTTAAACCTTTCCTTTTTTAGTAGTTTGTTTAACACAGTACTGTACTAGATTTGCTTTTTTTGTCTCTGCTGCTGCCTGATTGTGTACTTCCAATTATGAGGTGTCCTGCTTCAGGGCATAAGCCAACCATGAAGTACTGGGGTCAGGAAGAACTGTTCCAGAGGTTACCCCCTAGCTGTCTCCTGCAGGGCTTCTGAAAAACTAACCACAGTCAGTCAGAGGCAGAATACTGGACTAGTTGGACCCCAGGTCCGATCCAGTCTGGCAAGTCCTGTGTTTCAGACAGCAAGAACACACGTTGGTGGTCACTGATACACGAGCAACAGCACACAGAGGGAAATTAAATGATATATGTTTGCTTTTTACATACAGTTTCTTGCATCTGTGCTTGGACTGCTTGACTCCTGAAATTGTACATTAATAAAGAACCTCTTTGTACAGTAAAGCATTATAGACACTGAGCCATATCCTAAGCCCATGGAAATCAGTGTAGCTCCATTAACATCAGTGGCTTCCTTTTACACCAGCTGAGGATCTGGCCTGTTTTTATTGAGCCACGCTACCTTTGAACAGCATGCCTGCAATACTCCATGTGGGCTGGGCTGTAATTATATCAGCATCACATTCCCAGCCAATTTTAAAAAGACATTTTCTGTATGTGCCAGGGAGCTGGTGATGAGTATGTTCTCAATAGCAGATCTCTGGGTTGGAGTTTATTAACTCTACAGCCTTTGGCTGGCTTGGCAAAGTGCATGGCAGAGGTCACGCTTTTGGGGAAATGTCTTTATTTAGCCAATGGGAGCTATAGATGCTCAGCAGCCTTGAAAATCAGACCACTTATTTGATGCCGAAAATATGGATTTAGGGGCCTAGCTCTAAGCACTCATACTTGAACAGCGTTCCAACTCCATTACACCATCAGCATAGGAGTGGGGTTAGAGACCCAGCTGGCAAGGAGATGCTGCAGTTGAGGGCTACACCTTTGACAGTGACATAGCTGAACAATGAATTCATTTGGAGGGAGGAAGCACAGTCCCACATCAGTGCCCATACTGGATATATAAGGGCAGAGTGGGGCAAGCAATGTCTTTCTGTCCTGTGAGCATTTTCAAGATTTTGAAATGTTTTCCCATCCCGAATCAAGGTGAAAAATTTGAAATCATGAAAATGTTCACAAGGCCATGTCAGATCGCGATTCCTACAGGGGGCAGCTTGCTTTCTTGCCAGATCAGTAGTTGAGGTCACCAGTATCAGATGTTTGGCTGCATGTGTTCCCTCTGTATGACATCCCAGCTCTGCACAGGTAGCTGACACAGCAGACCTCGAGCAGACCTCCCCAATGACCACAAGATCCGTTAAGATACAAAGGCGCCCACTCAGTTTTATTGTTGACAAAGCACAGTAATAGTTCCCGGCAAACTCTACCAGAATACTAAGACATGTGTGCCTGTGACAATGGACGCAGTTCAGTGAATGGCAGGACTTTCCATTCCCCTCCTTGACTAACCAAAGACACTGCCTCAGATCTCTTTATACGCCCATACAAACAAGTTACATATTGCCCTCTTACTTAGGTGCCACCCTCTGATGTATTGGGGTACCACCCATTGCCTTGTACTGGTTGGTTCGATCAAAACATCTTTTTCCATCATGCTGTCATCCTGACCTTATCTTCAGGAAGGTCAGTGTGTTCCTGTTGTCTTTGGGTATGTGCTGGTACTGGGGTGTTCTGGTACCCCCCTTCTGGAATGCATTTGTGTATAAATTCTTATACCTAGCACTACTTAGGAATGTGTATTTCTGAAATATCAGCCCTGCTCTTGACAGATTCTGGGAGCAGGCCTAGCTTTTGCTCACAACTTAACTTAACTTTGCTTTATGGCAGCAAAGCTTTGACCGCTGCTTTAGTTCAGGCGCATACCAGGCCTCTGATACAAGGGCTTATGTTTTAGGCTCTCTTCCTACTACACCAACAATTAGGAAAAAGAATCAAAACAGGTCACTGGAACATTTTGATAATTTCTAAAAGTTTTCTTTTTATTTGATTATTTTTGAAGACACTTTTTGTAGTGTAAACTAACCAAAAATTTCAAAACAAAGCATCATTCTGAAATAAAGAATGGATTTTTTTTAAATGACAGAAAAGCAGAAATGGACATTGAGAATTTTAAAATCTTTTTCTTTTCCAAAATGTTTCAAATCAGATTTTTTTTCTAAACCAACCATTTCCCACAGACAGTTTCTGTTTTGACTAATCTGCATTTTCTGCGGACAAAGGGTTCTTTTGGAGAACGCCTGACCAACTGTCCCGATGGCTACAAGAAGCTGGCTGTGCAGCCCTCACCACAAGCAGAAACTTGCAGTGTCTAGTGTGGGGATGAGCAGAATGAGGACCGAGCAATCTCATCCTGTGTGTAGCAGAGCCGTGGTCAGCGCTCTGTCTGTCCGGGCCCTGGCCCACTCGCTGGCCTGGAGAGAGGGAGCTTGCGTGTCACCAATACAGCTCTTAGCACAGCTCCGCCCTGCGTGACAGTGGGGTCCTAGACCTAGGGTGACCAGACAGCAAGTGTGAAAAATCAGGACAGTGTGGGGAGGAGGTAATAGGAGCCTATATAAGAAAAAGACCCAAAAATTGGGACTGTCCCTATAAAATTGGGACATCTGGTCATCCCACCTAGACCTCCTCTTCCCGCCGGCAGAGTCCTGCAGTGCTAGCCAGGAGGATCCCAGCCATGTTCTCTGAGCCCACCCGCAGCCATAGACTCAGAGTGATGTCCTGGACAACAAGGGGCCTGCGAGAAGTGATGAGGGACAGCAGCCTGAGCCCCATCTCCCCTCCCCACAGATGGGGCAAGGCACAGCCCCAGCAGGAAGTGGCTAGAGCCCCTCCCAGCCTAGGGCACACAGTAGCCAGAACAGGGCTACCTCCTCCTAGGCCAGGACAATGCGCAGCCAGCGGCAGTCTGGAGAAGCAGCAAGAGATGGCTCTGAGCTGCAGTCCAGGTATGCCAGAGCAGCCTGGAGCATAGCAATTCCTAAAACGCCTTCCATTCTGCAGCCTTACTGGTCTGATGCTCTGCCGGCATCTATGTAAATGAGGAAGTGAGTAGTCATTCAATATGCAAATTAGGACATATTATTTGCATAATGTCTCCAGATTTCTGCACCTTCAAGCTTTGATAGGTACATAAGAAGTTTGTATTGAAGACTCTTGCTTTTGAGTTGTACAAAAGTGAAAAGCCCAACAGCCCTAGAACTACAATACAATAATCCACCTCTGTTGGATTCGCAATATTGTGTGGTTGTCAAGGCAGGGACTGTCATTGGGCTGCAACTAGTGCTCTGGAGCCCTGACCTCAGCCAGCGGCGATGGTAACTTCTGTAACATACATACAGGGACTACTGCAATACACATAATAATCATCTCTTTGACCTTCTTCCTGAAGGTCCGGGCAGAGCATGTGCAGAGCTACAATCTAGCCCTGTGATTCTCAGCCTTTTCCAGAGTGCAACCCACCTCTCCAGGATCCCATGCCATCCAACTGGGATCCTCCTCTTTAGCATGGTCAGAAGGGCTGGGTGGGGCCCCAACTCCCTGGTGGAGCACTTCTATATAGCCATTGGTGAGTGGTCGGTTTTAGTCTCACAACATACTATGTATAATCACTTGGTGACATTACTGTTAAAATATTTGCTTTAGTTGCACCTATTGGCTTCAAATTAGACTGGGGCCCCAGCACAGACACACCTCAGAGGCAATCCCTCTCCTGAATGGCTCACAGACTAAACAAATATGCTGTAATGGAATAGATTTCAGAAATCACAATGAGCCCTGTACACTTCGTCATGGGCGGCGAGTATCAGGCCAGGGCAGGCTAAGCCTCCCCTAACCCAGGCTGTGGCCCTGCCCATGTTCCTCCCCAAGGCCCCCTCTCCCCTGAAGCCAGCAGAGCCACAGTCTGCTCCAGCCAGCGGCGTGGAGCACTCGAACCAGCCAAGAGTCGGACTGGCCAGCTATTTGGGGCAGCTATGGTGGGTAGGCTGTGGCTCCTCTGGTCCCTGGGGTGGAGGAGGGTAGAGGTGACCAGTTAGCCTCCCTAAAGAGGGCATTTACGCACTACCCATGCTTTGTCCTGCTTAAGGAGCAGGATTAAGCGATCCTTTTTTCTTAAATATAGTCACCCGTGTTTTTTCTTCTCTTCCAAACAATTTCAGTAAAATCTGCCTTGAAGAATTTGGCACATTCATCCTAGTTCCAAGCAGATCTGTTTAGCTGCTTTGCAAACACCAGCAGTGGAGGAAAGGCAGCGGGGGCTGGATGGGGGGTTACGACTGAAATAGCAAAAGGAGGAAGCATGCTTGCAGGCAAAGATTAAGATGGGTTTAGTGTACAGAATGTTGGACTCCCGCCAGGCTTATCTATCTCATTTAAAATGAGCACTACAATCCAGTTGAAATGCAAAATGGAGTGGGGGGGAATAAAGCTTGTTTCTCTCTTCCTCCTTCACAGTGTGGAGCCCAGGTAACAGCAAGTTTCTCATAATAATCAAGATGACAATATTTGCCCTGCTGATGTGTTTTC
This sequence comes from Gopherus flavomarginatus, assembly GCF_025201925.1. NCBI lineage: Eukaryota > Metazoa > Chordata > Testudines > Testudinidae > Gopherus > Gopherus flavomarginatus. The sequence goes on along the minus strand of NC_066626.1, from coordinate 3,993,199 downwards.
CATCTCAAGAGCTGAAAGTGCTTTACAGATCTCAGTGAGATACATCTGACAATATTCCTTTGATGTTTGCAATGTTGTAGCCATGTTGGTCCCAGGATATTAGAGCAACAAGATCGTTGGTGAAAGGCAAGCTACAGCACTCTTTCTCAGGCCTCGGACAGGTAACCAGAGTCACGGCTGAATACAAGGTGGAACAGATTGTTTAGAATAAGTAATTAATACATTTCAAGGGCCTGTTAACACCTGTCCAGTCATAGGACCAAAAGGGTAGAGGGTTATTCTAAAAAACCTGTTCCACTTAACTGTGACGCTCAGAGTCCTTTTTCCAGACCTGAAGAAGAGCTCTGTGTAGATCGAAAGCTTGTCTTTCACCAACAGAAGGTGGTCCAATGAATGTTACCTCACTGACTAATATGGGATGTAGCGTCACATAGTAATAGTATGATATGATTATGGCATAATCATGATGCATTTTGTACAAGATGGGTCATGAGGTCATTGGAAAAGTTATAATTTGCTGAACGATTGTCTTTGTGTGCATGTATCATTTTTGTATCTGAAATTAAAAAATATTGACTGTGCATCTGTATTTCAAATGTAGTTAGGCCTCGGTGACACCTGCTAAGCAAGATGCTTCCAGTCTAGATAGCTGGTTGGGGAAGGCTATTCAGGGTAATGGGCCATTAGGAAAAATAATAGGCCTTAGGAGAAGCTTATCTCGCACCTGCTGAGCCTTCCTGAGAACACTCCAGACTGCCTGTAAGTAATGGCTGCTATGACTCACAGGGCATGCAAGGGCATGCGACCAGGCCACAGACACTGATGTCCATTTTGAGTACCTGTAGTTTCCCACAAACTGGGCTGTGAACTGATTTTGGAACAAAGGGTTCCTGCCACATAGTAAAGCTATATAAGGTGGGGTGTGATATCAAAGGGCTTCACTCCCCACACAAGGACACTCCTGGAAACACCTACAGAACAAACTGAACTAGGGGAAATGCTGGACCCAGGCTCAAGGGATTTCCAGCCTGTGTCTGGAAACCTGGTGGACTGCTTGTATCATCAGCCAGGGTGACAGACTGGATATGAATTAGCAATTTTTTCTAATATCTTAGGCTTAGTTTGCAATTTTGTTTATTTACTGGTGATCTGTTTTGGTCTGTTTGCTATCACTTATAATCCCTTAAAATCTATCTTTTTGTAGGTAATTGTCAAGGCTGATTTCCCCACTGTGGCATTTTGAGTGCAGAAGGTGGGGGTCCACAAGGCTTCTACAAATTAATACTGGCCACTCCAGTCTTGTATTAAACTCCCAAGGCTACAGCTTTTTTCTGACCTTGGTGGGTAGATGCTGCCACCACCAAAGTGCAACAAAAAACCCTTTGAGAACCCAGGAAGCCACACTTGGGAATTCCTTCCTTCACCTACAAGCACTTTCACCCTCCCTCCAGGGAAGAGCTGAGAAAGAAAACAAAGGAAATCAGCTGTTGCCACGAGCTAATTACACAACATGCACAAACATCTTAGGGACACACAAATCCATTTTTTTAAAGTCAACTTTATTAAAAACAAAAGAGAAAATACATCGGGAACTTAAGCTTTTTGCTAGGCTTAAAAAAAATTACAAGAGTTAAGCATCAAGATAGTTGGACCTTAAGAAGCTTAACAAAAACACCTGAGGTTAGCACAGAGGAGTCCACAACCAATAAAGAAATAAGAGATAAACGTGATCACCTCTTCCTAGACATTTCTTGATCTACTTGCATATCTGGGGTTTCAAATGAGTAGTTTCTAAGTATGATGTGATGATTTTCATACCTGGCCCAAAGCTTTTTACAGCATAGTCCCAGCCCTGTCTCTGCTATCTGGGAAAACAACACAGACAAAGAGGAAGTTTCTTCCCTCACCCCATTTTAAAAAGTTCTAGCCTTCCTTTTGGTCAGCTGCCCACTCCCTTCCTTTTACCTATGCAAGAAGACTTTTTAACCCTTTACAGGTAAAGCAAGTAGATAAGAGCTACTAACAGGGATTTTATAGCTGCTGCTGGGTGTCTGTAAAAGGGAGCTACCCCTCCCCCTTCATTTATTACAGTAATAAACTTGTTTTTTGCTTTAGCTAAACCAGTGTGCCTTTGACTGAAGTGTCTGGGGAAAAATTCAGATTGATTAATGTATGTTTGTTGCATATTCCTCTCCACACCGAGGGAGGGGCAAACTTGGTAATAAATTCATGCTGGGTGGGGTTTCGATCAGGACAGTGCAGCTCTAGGGTCTTAGATTGGGGAGCTGGGGGTTATTTTGGCTGTAGCCTCTCTATTGTTTCATGCAGTGGCTGGCCACAGCCTGCCTGCAACTGCAGCTAGGTGTGTCCCTGCCTGTGTGAATGCTGGTGGGAGCGTAGGACCGGGAGTAGTCTATCGTTTATCACAGCAGCATTGTGCTGAGGGAGCCCAGGTTAGTGACCAGAGGGCTCAGTAGAACCCCACTTCCAGGTGGCACCCGTGGACACCTGTCACTCACCCACCTTGTTTTTCTAATATTCCTTTGAGGAAGATAAATATTGCTTTTCCTAGTTTGCAGATAAGGAAAACCGAGGCATAGAAAGGTTTAGGCTCAAATTTTCAAGAGTGCACAAATTTGGGTGCCTGAATTATTGACAGGTAGGGCCTCAGACTGGCTGAGCACCTGTAGCTTCGAATGAGATTAGATGGAGTCATGGGGACTCACCACCTCTGAAAATCAGGCAATAGGTATCTTTAGTGAAGTCTCCCAAAACAGAGACAAAATCAGTTTCAAAATCAGAGGATACATTTGAAACTGTAGGCCTATGTGACTTGCCCAGATCACCCAATGAATCCGTGGTAGAGTGGGAAATAGTATTGGGATCTTATGCTTCCCCCAAGTGTCCCTTCACCACATGAGCAGAAGGAGTTGACCATTAAAGTCAGATCTGGTCTACACTAGAAAATTAAGTCAGCTTAACTATGTCGCTCAGGAGTGTGAAATCCATGCCCTTGAGTGATGTAGTTAAGCCTACCTAACTGCTGGTGGAGACAGTGCTAGGTGAACGGAAGAATTCTTCTGTCAACCTGTGCCACTGTAGCATTTTAAGTGTAGACATATTGTCCGAGTCAATCCTCAAAAAAAAAACATTCTTATTGGTACCTGAACTGCAAACTATGAAGTATTTGTCCTTCACCCATATGTGTAGTTTGAGTGTCCTCTGATAACAGAGACAAGGTGGATGAGGTAATATCTTTCATTGGACCAATTTCTGAGGGTCAGGGAGACAAGCTTTTGAGGTACACAGAGCTCTTCTTCAGGTCCGGGAAACATGGTGTTACAATTAAATACAAGACTGAACAGAGCTTAGCATACCGTAGTTAGCACAATTTCTAAGGGACCATTCAAGGTCCCTTATTTTATTGGGCCTATAAAAGATATTACTTCACCCATCTTGTCTGTCCAATATCTTGGGACCGACACAGCTGCAATTTATTATAACACCCGCTGATCTTTACTTCTGGAATTTTGTGTGCATGATCAGACTTCAGATCCTGAACCCAACTTCTCTGAAGTCCTGGGTCTGTGCACAGCCAGTGTTCTGAGCCAGGAGCATCTCTAGCAATGCAAGGGAGACAGATGTTCTGAGACTTGGGCGCAGTATTATGTAGGATGGTATCTGGCCAGTCCAGCCATCAGCTGGTGAACTCAATTGTTGAAGCCTGTTCTGCACCAGTTGGCAGACGAAACGGACACAAACATAGGCCCATAAGCTTTCACCATGGGAAATTCCAGCAGCAGATGAACCCTTTCAGCAGCATTGTTTTGTATCATGCAAACATATTTGGTAATAATTTAAAAAAAAAAGGGCGGCAGGGTACAAGGGTTCGGACAGTAGTCAGTGACTAGTAGATCAGGTTCTATTCCCAGGTGACCTTCTGTGTGACCTTGGTCAAGTTTCTTCCCCTCTTTGTGAGTTTAAAGTGTGAGTTCTTTGATTCTCTCTTTCCAGGTGTAAGACCACAATGGGTCCTGACCTGAGTTGGGGGGGCTGTTAGGCACCACCCTAATGCAACTAAGAAATAATGGGAACTATGGAAAACAGGCATGTAAAGCATATACAGAATATCTTCCAAAGTTCATCTCTTCCCCAGTTAAATCCCTATTTCCTTTGGTTCTACGAGGGACCACATTCATTTTTGCTTCATTATTAAAGGCGGAAGCCGCAGCTGTGACTGTTTGTCTTGTACCGTTACTCCCATTTGGTACTAGTTTTTTCTTAAGTGATATTAAAAACAAAACAAAAAAAAGTTGTAAGTAAGATCTGAAATCTCTAGCCATTGTCTGACCCTGGAGTTATTAATAATGCTTTCACTGATTTTTATTTTTTAAAAAGACATTCTCTGAACAACGTTGTTGATGGGAATGGATGTAGCAGCTTTTTAGATTTCCTTTGAGCTTCTCCTGAAAGCAGGTAATGAATTATTAAGCAAGACGATTACCTTAACTGGAATCTGGCTGTTTCATCAGTGAAGTTGGAGATAGGCTCAGGGAGGTTTAGAAAATCAGAGTTGAGAAACATCTTTCTTTTTCCTATCTGTTACAGGAAGGCTGCAGTAGCTCCCAGAACCTACCCTGATTCCTTCTGTACGGCCACTGTCTTTCTCGGAGCTAAATATGAATCACTCAGGAAGGGAAGGAACTTTTCTCTTCGCCTTTGGAGAACACTTCGCCCAGGTACTCTCCTCAGCACTACTTTTCCTTGGCCCAACACTTCTTTTTGGCTTTAGTTTTTAAAAATAACGGCTCTGTGCTTGTCTGCCATGATGAACTATGTATCCCAGCCTTCCTAGCGCAACAGAGACCAGTCAGGACTAGCCAGCCATGTTCCTCACTATGGAGGGGAGTTCCATCCAGCCTTCCCTCTACAAAGAACTCCAGACTCTAGGCTTTAAACTAGCATCAGCTTGTTTATAAATCCTTTCAGATTTCCTCCCCTTCAGCACTAATACCTGCATGAGAGAGAAGGAGGGCTTTATTGGTGGTGTCTTTGTGATGAGGAAGCAAGGGTTAACAAGTAGCTCTGGCCCAAAAGGCCCTGCTCAGCTGCACCTGTTGGGCACATTTGCAGTGGAGGCAGAGCTCAATCAGAGGGCAGAGCAAGGAGCAGTCCTGCAAGACCACAGGGCTCCATGCCGCCTGAACCAGACCCCACTGCCAAGGCCCCCATGAAGACCAGGAGGGGCCACAACTGAAGGAGAGGAGCCTCTGGTGAGAACTATCTCCCATGAGCTCATAAGCTGACCCCTTTTGTGATGCTGGAGGGAGCTGAGAATGCAATAGGAAGGGACTCAAGGAGCAGACTTGGGAGTAGGCAAGTGCCAGGCCACATATCTGACCAGCCAGTCACAGGGCCCTGGTGGAGCAGGGACTGCCCCGGTTCCCTTACCACCCATGGTAGACTCTCAGCGCTGGGCAACACAGCCATAAACTTGACACTGGGCGACAGGGTCACAGACTCTCACCACTGGGCGGCACAGCTGGGTTCAGACACTGAACCTCCAACAGTTTTAATAGATTTTTAAGTCAAGAAGGGACCACTGTGGTGATCTAGCCTGGCCGTCTGCACAACATAGGCAGCACTATTTACCCTTAGTTCACAGATGGGGAAACTGAGGCACACAGCATGAACAACTTGTTCAAGGTCATCGAGGAGTTCATTAGCAAAGCAGGGAACTGAACCCAGGACTAGGGTTGCCAGGTGTCTGCTTTTCGACCTGAACGCCCAATTGAAAAGGTACCCTTGTGGCTCCAGTCAGCATTGCTGATTGGGCTGTTAAACGTCCAGCTGACACAGCTCCCTGTAAGTGGCAACATGTCCCTTGGCTTCTAGATGGAGAGATGGCCATGTGGGCTCCATGTGCTGCCTGAGCTCCGGCTCCACAGCTGCCATTGGCTGGGAATCACAATGTCTGTGGCCAGAAGCAGCGTGTAGAGCTGCCTGGCCATGCGTCTGCCTAGGAGCCGAGGGATATGTCGCCACTTGCGGGGCGCTATCTGAAGTAAGCGCCACTCGGAGCCTGCACCCCTTGCCCCAATCCCCCACCCTGAGCCCCCTACACACCCAAACTCCCTCCTGGAGCCTGAACTCCCAACCATCTCCCGTGCCCCAACCCCCTGCTCCAGCTCAGAACTCCCTCCTGATCACAACCCCCTCATTCCCAGCCCCACCCCAGAGCCTGCACCCCCAGCCAGAGCTCTCATCCCCCTCTGCACCTCAACCTCCTGCCCCAGCCCAGATCCCTCTCCCACACCCTGAACCCCTCATTTCTGGCCCCACCCTGGAGCTTGTGGCCCCAGCCCAGAGCCTGTACCCCCTCCCACACCCCAACCCCATGCCCAGCCCAGTAAAAATGAGTGAGGGTCTGGAAGAGCGAGAGACAGAGGGAGAAGGGGCAGGGCAAGGGTGTTCGGTTTTGTGTAATTAGAAAGTTGGCAACTCTACCCAGGACTCCCGAGTTGCAGCATAGCACCCTAACCACTGGACCAGCCTTCCACTGAACCTGGAACAGGCTGATGCTGGCCCAGGAGGGTCCCCTCTATTAATCTGAAAGCACCAGGACACTGTTAGAATTGCAAAAAAAAACAAAATACTGATGGTAAAATGAAAATATCAAAGCCCCTATATGCGCTCATCTAAAAATGCTTGTACCTCTGTTTCAAGCTCCCCAGATCACCTTCCTAATTCATAACCAAGAGAGGCATCTGACTCTGCATTAAGTCAAAACTGTCCCTGGGGTCCCATAGAGGGTGATAGGAAAATCTGAGTTCCTAAGTTTAAAATCGCATAAATCAGCACAGAGAAGATGATTTATCTTTTTTTTTTCCCCCTGTGTTAATTACCAGCTGCAGGCATCTCACTGATCAGTAATGCTGATCAGGACTTATTTTTCCTGTTACAGCCAGTGAGCCACGAAGTGTACAGAATGTGAATTCTCCTTTGCCAGGCAGCTCGGGCAGAGGGGTAATGAGGTGTGTATTGGAGAAGAAAGAAGATTCCAATCTCTGCAAAGATTTCTAAGGACTAGAATTCTAACTCTAAGGGCTGTTTTACACTCTGAGGGGGAGTGGGCCAACTGCTGACGAATATACGACAAATACAGGAGCATTCAGGGAGCTGTGAGCACATCCGTCCTGTCAGCACATCCATCCACTGACACTACTCACTATACCTCCATGAATATTTTATCTGCGGCTGATATTCATAACATCTGCTAACAAAAGGGGGATTGGTATATGGCACCATGCCCATTCACCCTGTTCCTGGGGTACAAATGGATAGGTGGCTGGTTTTATTGGCATGGTGGTAGCACGTAGGGAGCCAATCACAGTTCAGGACCCACAGAGGTGGATATAGGTGTGTAGTGTGTGCAATTATGTTAGAGTGACCAGATGTTCTGATTTTACAGGAACAGTCCTGATTTTTCTGTCTTTTTCTTATATAGGCTGCTATTACTCCCCACCCCCATCCAGATTTTTCACATTTGCTGTCTGGTCACCCTAAGTTATGTAGTTAATTTCCCTTTTACCTTTCTGCTAAATACTGTAAGTTTCATTTCAGTGTGAACTGCAAATTAATCCTGCCTGAGCACGGGGGGGGTGGACTAGAGATCCCTTCCAGCCCTACATTTCTGTGATTTTATGACCTTGTCCCTTTGCTCTATAGTCAGAGTAAATTCCTGTCACTGTCTATGCTCCCATCATTCTCTTCTCATGCCCATCCCATACATTGTAGGCCTCTGCCAGCCTTCCTAAACTGGAAAGCAGAGCAACTTCCCTAGAGAAGGACCACAGGCCTGCCACACTGGCCACTCCCACTCCAATGGAACAGCACCCCGTCCAGCTGGCAGATGTATTTTTGATTTTAGTTTTGCCATTAGCCACTTCCTCCATCTTATGTTTGTAACTGGTTATCTGGACTACATCAGAAAAGGCAGCCATTGTGTAAAATGCATCTTTACTGAGTAGGCCATAGATTTTTTTCAAAGCAATGAACCTGATGTGCGTGCATGAAATGGGCGGGCATGTGCCTGGCCAGACAATAGTTCTTGGATATCCTTGCAGAAATTGAAATCTCGAGCAAAAGTAATTCTTGATTCCTCAAATACACCTGTCTTCACTCCTCTCCCCCACCTTCATTGGCAAAGGAGAATTCATATTCTGTGCACCTACTGTCTCTCGGTGGTTTGTCACAGGCACATTTGAAAATTTTCAGCGGATAGTGCTTAAAAGTGCTCTATTAGTTACTTAAACAAAATAGGGCCTCAATCCTTCAAACACTGAACATGCATGTTTAATTTTACACATGGAAATAGTCCCATTGAACTCAAAAATGCAGAAGTCTTTGCAGAATTGAGGGTTAAATTGGCAGACCTCGGTGTGGTCATGTACTTAAATGCACAGGGACATCTGCAGCATACAAGGATACAAATTGTACTCCTGAACTCAGGTGAGGAATTTCCCTAGTTAAGGAGCTATGAATGATTGAAAAGCACTTTGTAATACTTTATTCTCCATTTCCAGAGGGATAGGTTTGATTTTGCAAACCCAGTGTGATTTTTGTTTATGCCGTTGTTTTATATTCTTTCTTTGCATTAAATAGTTACAATACTAATGTCAGTCACTGAAACCCAAAACCAACCATTAAAAAATAAAAAACAATAAAACACGGCAACTCAAATAAACTAAGTACTTCAAAATGAAGCACAATATAAAACACCATGGACTAATATAAACCATACCAACTATATAGTTATAACAGAAGCTCTTTCCCAGTGTCTGATTCACCAGCACATACTTACTTGGGTAAAAATAACTAATTCTTGGAGTGAGCCCCAAATTTAATTTGTCTCATAGACCAAGTAAAGGCTGTCAAATCTGCCTAGATAAAGCCCAGTGGTCTCATATTTTCATCATATATTGTGAAAAATGAGACAGGAAGATATTTTTATCCTGCTATTTCTAGGTCTCAACTGTGTCTTCCTAGTGCAAGGCCATAACAGGTCATTCTGGTGGTTTTGGCCTAACACACAAAATTACCTGTGGGATTCATTGCCACAACATATTACTGCAGCAAGAGCTTAGCAGGATTCACAAAAGGGAGTGGCTAGCTATGGATAATGAAAGTATGCAGAGTTATAATAGGAAATATTGATCAATAGCCAAGAACTTTGGAAAGGATAGAAACTCATGTTTCAGGGCACATGGGTTGAAAGGAAACTTTCCCTGGGAACATTTATCCCATAACCGAATCTTGCAGGTGTAGTAAATTTAACTGGGTTACTCAAAGTATTAGGGGATGGAGCCATGCTCCCTTATTTCCTGTTTTGTGAGAGGCAGTTCCCCCCCCCCACACACACACAGTTGGTTGTGAATAAGGTGAATAAAACAGCAAGCTCCCCAGCCAGCAGGCAGAGTCCTGCTGTGAGTAAAGTGTTATTTTGTTGCTCCTTTACCAAAAGCAGGGGTTTTGCACCTTCCACTGATGCATCTGGTGCTGGCCACTGTCTCTGATTGCTGCAGTGCATTTTATTCTGGCTCCCATTGCTAGATTGTCTTTACATAACATTTCTCTCTCTTAGCCCACCAAACTGGTTCTCTTGCACTGTGCTGCACCATTCCTAAAAGTCTCTGCAATTCTTTTCTCTTGAGGGGGTGGTATGTTGGCTGTTGTTCATACTTAGACACTTGTCCTGATGCTCTGCAATGTAACAACATGCCTTTGCACGTAGCTACCCTTACCATATACTGTGTTTTTTCTGGGTTACACTGGATCTTTTCTGCTTGGGCTCCTGTGAACTGCCTTATCTTCCACTCATCCTTTAGCTTCATATACACTATTATGATCATGTCATTTTTTTATAAAAGTTTCTCAGGAATGGACCTACCTTATCAGCAGGGCTTTAACTCCCTACAATAAGCACACCGTGTTCTTTTTAAAGAAGCCAGGTAGAGGGTATTTACCTTGCCTGGGTTTTCTGTCCTCCAGCTGAAATCAGTCTATTTATGGTACTTATTATAGGTCCTATCTGAGCACCTTGCAGTCTTTTAATGGACTTGCCCAATCTCACATGCCTGTTGTGAGGCTATCTCCAATCCACAGAGGGGAAAACCTGAAGGACCAAGTGATTTGTCACCGGTTGTAGTAGAGTAAGGACTTGAAACAGGGCCTCCAAAGACCTGGGTTTGTGTCCTAACTACTGGGCCAGCTTCTTCTGAACAATCCTGAGTCTTCAAGTACTGTCCCTTTAATTCACTTTGCCCTTTGCCATTTCTGTGTGCAAGCAGGGTCTGCATGTGCCTGACAGGAGGTACCAGTCTTCAAGTGTGACACTACCCCCATATTCGTGCTAGTAATGTATGATTATGACATAATTGTGATGCATTTTGTACAAGATGGGTCATGTATCATTGGAAAAGTTACAATTTGCTGAATGATTATCCTATTTGTATGCATGTATCATTTTTGTATCTGAAAGGATAAATATTGCTATGGCTCTGCATTTCAAATGGGCTTACTCTAGAAAACACCACAACGATGTGTCAAGTATCAGAGGGGTAGCCGTGTTAGTCTGGAGCTATAAAAAGTGACAAAAAGGTGCCACAGAACTCTTTGTAGCTTCTTACCACAAAAATGAAGAAGCCAGATTGTTGATGAGCCATTAGCATTAAGACAATGGACTGTGGAATAGTTAACCTTCCTGAGAACACTCCAGACAGCCTGCAAGTAATGCTTGCTATCACTCAGTAAGGTATGCAAGGGCATGTGACCAGGCCACATGACTCTGACCTCCATTTTGGGATGTCTATTTTTCCACAAACTAGTCTGCGAACCAAGTTTGAAACAAAGGGTTGCCGCCCTATGAAAAAGCTATATAAGGCCGGGAGTGATATCATCGGTGGTTCTTCACTTCCCCACAACCAAATACCTACAAGAAGCTCTCAAGGAAAAGGACTTGGGATGGGAATCCCAAGCTGCAAAGCAAATGCAGCTTGTCCCTTAAGAATCTGCAACCTTGCCTGTATCATCAGTCAGGGTGAGAATTTGCTAATTCATACCCTATCTTTCTAGTATCTTAGGTTTAGTTTGCATTTTTGTTTATTTACTAGGTAATCTGCTGTGATCTGTTTCCTATCCCTTAAAATCTGTCTTTTTGTAACAAATTTATTATATGTTTTAACCTAAACCAGTAATTTTGGAGCTAAATGCTTGGGAATATTAGTTGAGGAGCAGGGGCTGTTGCATTTCCTCTCCACATTGAGGGAGGGGAGACCTCTATGAATGTACACTGTACAGTTCCCGATGCAGTGCAAGATGGTATAATTTTGGGTTTATACTCCAGTGGGGGGTTGCGTGCCTCAGAAGTTGGGGGTTATCTTGGCTGTAGCTTCTCTATTGTTGGTTCATGCAGTGGCTGGTCAGACAGCCTGCATGTAACTGCTGCTGGTGTGAATACTGGTGGAAGTGTTGGAGCGGGGGTGGGTCTCCAGCACAGTGTGAGAGGGAGCCCAGGCTGGTGAGTCAGAGAGGTTAGTGGTACCCCAGTTCCAAGCGGCACCCAGGGGAGAACCCATCACCAGGTACAAAAAGTAGCTGGGAAAAGCAGATCCAGAGTTGTAACTTAGGTGGGGCAAAAGCAAGGGATATTAGCAATGTCTTCTCCTGCCAACCCCAACTCACTCCATGTGGCAAGAGAACTCCAGGGAGGTCCAGCTAGGCTGCTCCCTTGGCGAAAGCCCTGTGGAGACAGGGCATTGCCTAGATCACTTGCTGGATTCAGAGGTCATTTCCTCTTTTACAAGATAATGGACTAGCTACAGGGCTGGGAGCTCACTCTGCCTGTTTGGGGACTATCGTTTTTTCCCCTCACTGCAGGAGATCTGAGGACTGTAAACTAGACCTGGAAATGAGGGGGCACGGACGTATTTATCTAAACTTTGGCTGTGTAGTAAACTTCTCTGGCAATGCTTATTACTCTCTGAGGATACCAGTCCCATGGCTCTAGGACCAGCCAGAGACATAGTGTGCTGTGGACACTTGATATGCTCCCCAACACCACTGGTGCTAGACCTAGTGAGACTGGGGGTGCTGTTGCACCCCCTGGCTTGAAGCAGTAGCAATACACACTAAATACATGGTTCCAGCACCCCTGCTCTCTCTCACACGCACACCATATTCCTCTTGAGACTCTGCATGAGCTGGGGGGGGGGGGTTTCCAAGAGGGAGGTGGCAGAGTTTGCTTCTGCTCTGTGCTGTGTGCAATGGTACCATTCAGCACTCAGCTCCAAGAAGATCTCATCTCGTCTGAATTGCCAACAGCCACTCTTCTCATCAATAAGATTTTTCCAACTGGCTGACAATGCACACCCCCTGCTATATAGCTTTGAGCTCTAGGATTAAGGCATTCTCTTCATTTCCATTTTTTTCCTGTCAGTTGCAAATCAGCCATTAACCCAAAGTGTAGGTGTGTTCCGGAGAGGTTTTACACAGAGTTTTCAATTGCCTCAGTGCTCAGTCAGATAAATATCTTAATCTATCAGCTACCTAGACTAATGCAGCCTCCATCTGTCTGGTCTATCTGATTTCCATAGTGTCCATTGTGATCTTATTATTTGTTTGTATTACCGTAGTACTGAGAAGCCCTAGTTATGGACAAGGCCACATACACACACGCACACACACACACACACACGCACGCACGCACGCACGCACTCCGAGTCCTCTACCTGCCTTTGCATCACTTTCCACATCCACTTTCCCAAATGCCGCCACCTCCTCACAAACGCTACATCTCGTGTCATCTCAAGCCTCCTAACACTCTCCCACTGTGGCCTTATGCTCTGCCAGTTCTAATTCCCTCAAACCTCATTTGTTTCCTTCTCGCACCACTGCCTCTGTGCCTTCACCCATGCAGCCCCTCCCCCAGCCTAAATCCTGTACAGCATGGTACATCTGCACTGCGATAAAAGACCGGTAGCACAGCCATGCCTGGCCCAGATCGGCTGAGTAGGGCTTGTGCAACTCACGCTGTGGGACTGAAAATTGCAGTGTAGACACTGGGGCTCAGGGTGGGTGGGTCTGAGTCTGGACTCCAGCCCAAGCCCAAACATCTACACTGCCATTTTTACCCCTGCAGCCTGAGCCCCACAAACCCGCCTCAACTGACCTGGGCTCTGAGACTCGGTGCTGCAGGGTTTTTATTGCAGTGTAGACATACCCCCATGTATCCTTGCTTCACCTCAAAGTACACCTTTCCCTCAAGGACTTGCAATTCTGCTAATCCTCCACATTGTAAATGTGTGGCCAGCACATTTGGGAACACCTCCTATAGCCTGTCATTCCCCACCTGCCTCCTCACAGCTGAGTTCTCCTGCTAGGTTAACCTCGAGTGCCTCTAGCCCCTCTTCTTCACGGCCTAAGCTAATAAACTCAAGCATCAAATACTATTTCCCTCCTTATACAGAATTGCAAAATTAGCTAGATGCATAATGGTGGAGTGAGAATCCTCTTTCTCTGATGCATCAGGTATTGGCCACTATCAGGCTAGGTTATCAGGATTTGATGGTTCCATGGTCTGATATGGGAAATATGTTCCTATTTTGAATGCACACACGCACAAAGATGAATGCTGGCTCTGCCTGGGACTGGCCTGATGGTTTTTTAATACACACACTTTTTTTTTTCCCTTCTGTAAGTGCTGCAATCCAGATCTGAGCCAACCCTTCAAGATGTAATAAGATCTAGAAAACCTTAGGGATCTTCTGTGGCAGGCAAATGAACCAAAAAGACAAAGACAAAAATCAGTTTGATCTGTTCAACATCTTTTCTGGTTTAGGTAAGCATGCGAACCTAGCATGCAGCTGTGGTGTGCTTTTCACTGTCTCAGCAAACAGTCTCTCAAGGAATGTCTGCTCTCAGAACTCCTGAGCTAGTCGCAGAGCTCTTCTCTCTGTGCTTTGCAAAGCCAGACCTGGTGGACGCTTTTGCCCTGCCTTATGTGACTTCCCACTGCAATGCTTTCCATCAGGCCAAGTAGCTGTATGGTGTTGATGAGCCCTTACATTATTGCATATATAATATGGGTAACTCTTGACCTAGTTCAAACAAGACAGCTTTGACTATCTGAAAAGGGGATAGTTCGACATTAGCAGACAGTGAAAGAGAAATAGAGAATTCTCTCTGCTTCCATGCAGAGCCTTGGGTTGGCCCTGAGAACCAGTTTCCAGTTGCAAGCACAGAAGGGAAACATGATACCATGAGGTGTACACTCGGAGTTGCCCAGGCAAGCCTGTTAAGGTCACTTGTGACACTTTTGTCCTGGAGAACTTGGTTGAAAACAAAGGGTTTCCCAGAAAGAGCTCTATGTGATGCCACCAGCTGCAGAGTCCAAGTCTGGAAATGGAACTCTGAGTTATTTTTGAGTCAAACCCCAGAAGACTAAGGTTCTCTGGCAGTGGAGGGAGGAACGCCCAAGTTTTTGCGTGAGATTTTGCCACTTTTTCACTCACCTAATTTTAAGTCTGTTCACAGGACTGGGCAAATTGGAGCTAGCAGTGCCTTTCTTTTGGCTCTGGAAGGAGCCAGTGGCACAATGCGTAGACTGTCTTCACAAGTTAAGAAATCAAGCATGAATGCCTGTGTATAGTAACCTTTTATGTGTCTCAGCAGTAGATGCTATGTTAAGGGTCCTAGGTCCATTGGAGTGACATGCGTCGTTTATATCACTGTATGGCATAAATGGGTCACCGGTTTTATTATATATCACACACAAACAATTTGGAGTAGGACCCAAACATGTTCTTGGCTCAAAGAATGATTCCAGATACAATTTGGAACTGAGGAAGGCTCGGTCCTGGGCTCTGTCCAACCTCAACATTGAAGTGATCAAACGTTCATCATGCCGTTATTTAATGCTGCAAATGACACAAACTGCTTCCGAGCAATTCCCAAGCACCAGGCAAGACCTGCTGCTGAGAACTGACCTACCTTAGTAGAAATCCAAACACTGTCAGGCTTGTTTCTGACTCTCTGAAGGTTGCACAGGAAAGGAGGTGGGACACAGAAGGGAAGGTGATGGATTAGTGACATGTTTTCTGTTCATCTTCCTTGTACAGTGCAAAAAAACTCAGTGAAACCAAGGCACCCAGCCATTTCCTCAAGCATCATGCTGGCTGTGTGGTGTGTGCAGCCACCTCCGCTCAGAGCATCTCATGTATAGAGGCATGGCAGTTAAGCGCTCACCTCAACTGAAGGAATCCACAAAATACATGCTTCTTGCATGTAGCTCACTCAGGGCCAGATCATGATGATCCCCTTCCATATTAAAGCCTTTTGCAGAGGACACAGCTGAGAGGAGGTGACCCTCACAGAGAATCCCCCATGACACCCCATGTGGGAGGATGATAGAAAAGGCCATTGGACCTGGGAAGATGCCCAGGGATCTGCAAGGTTCCTGAGGGATCTGCAGAAGGCCCCAGGCCTCCGGTCCCAGTATTTTCCTCAAGCCTCTGTACAGCTGGAATCCTTGGGAGCTGCACTATTGGAGACTTACCTTGACCACAACAGCCCCCAGGGCAGCCTGGATGGAGACAAGGATACACGCTGGGCTTTGTTGTTTTTCTGAAGCTGAGGCCAGTGGGAAGCTGATGTGCATGTTTCCCCTAGCCCATGGTTCTGCTCTGAGCCCACTCACTCTTCACTCAACCAGTCTCCTCCTCTTCCCTAGAGGGGACAGGGACCTGCTCAGGACAGTTGGTGGGAGGGACTATGGAAGCATCTGGGCCTCGCTTTCATGCAGAAGAGTTTATATAGGGACAGTCCCCTCCTCGCACAGACTGGGAGCAGGGAGCTCAATGCAGCCCTCAGTAATTACCCAAGTAGCAGCTGGAACTTTCAGCAAGGGTATATACGGCCAGATTTTCAAAAGGGATTAGGGCTGGATTTTCAAGTGCCTGGCGCCCACAGTTGGCTCTAGATTTTCAAAAGCGCTGAGCGCCCAGCAGCTCTCAGAGTGATATTGCTGGAAGTCTGTCTCCAGTGAAGGTTGCTGAACTTTCTTTTGAAATTTAGACCACAGAGCCTGTTATCGCGGCTGTGCACGCACTCACCCATGCGCAGAGGAAAAGGAGGCTGCTAGTGGGGGTCTGTAAGCAGAGCACTAGCTATGCAATGCAACAGGGCTGCAAAGCCAGCAATGGAAGAGAGCTTTTCCTTTCCTTCTGCAGCAGCCAGTGGCAGAAATGCAGGCAATCCCTACCGAGAAGGCGGTTTGGAATTCAGGGCTGAGTGAACGTGTGTCTGAAGTAGCCCAGCAGGATTAATGTGGGTTTGCAATTTGCTGAGGTAAGAGAACAAAAGCAAAAGGGAGGAGATAGTCACTAGTTTGCAGTAACGTGTGAGGAGAAAAAGCAGCTTCTGTGGAAGAGCTGAGGAGTTGGTGGTGGCCAGTGAATGTTTAATAAGCTGGATCCCTGTACCGGGGTTCCTGCTCACCATTGGCGTGCCTTCTCATGCCTTCGTCTGGGAAAGTAGCTCTCGCAGAATTGGGGGCCCCCTTCCTTTTTCTCTCTGCTCACTCTGTGATAGTCTTGCTGACCAGGTCCCCGTTTAGTCCATCCCTTCTGGGGTTGTGAAGCCTGACAGGGCCACTATCCAAATGCCTTCCCCAGGGAGTGCTCAGTCCCAGCTCAGGCTCCTTGCCACCATGCCAGTGGCTGGCAGGGGAACCCAGGTCCACTTGCTACACTGGGTTCCTGCCCAGGGACCCTATAGCCTTCAATCCAGGTCTGCTCAGTCCCCATTCCTGCATCCCTGGGCTGGGCTCCTTTCTACCCAGCCTCTCTTCCCTTGCCTGCTTCCAGGTTTACCACAGGAGCAAACTCTGTTCCCTGTGGCTATGTCATCCCCCTCTTTGCCTCTTACAGACTCCTTACTCTAGAGCAGGATCCCAGGGCTTACTCATCCCTTGGACTCTCTCCTTGTCCCTTACAGTCTTCCAAAGAGTGACATAACCTCCCTCCTCTTTAGTCCCGTTCCCCACACAGCTTCCTGGCTTTATAGTGTTGTCCCAGCCCATCCCCAGCAGGGCTTCACTCTCAGTTAACCCAGGCCCTCCCTCTCCCAGGCAACCTAATTGGGCTCTCAGGACCTTGTTAATCCTGTCAGAGCTGGTGTGAGGTGCCCACCCATCACAATCCCCACTTGGTTTCACACAGTTCAGGTCCTTGCCATGTGGCAATATGTATCTGTAACCCTTCCGCTCCTCTGAATTGGCAGCAACAAGGGCCGGGTTCAGTATCCAGGGGCTCCGTTTCAATAACACAATGCATAACCGGCTCGAGCCCCCACCCAGTGACCTGGGACACTCACATACCACACCCCCCTGGGCGCCTCTAGGAGGCAATACTTCCCCTCTCGCAAGCACGGAGTCTGAGTGTAGTAAAATCCTTTTAATAAAGGAAGGAAACAATGTGGCATCCCATTGGAGAAACACCACAAACAGGATTATAACACAAACCATAAACAAAACCCACCTCCAAGTACATTTGGCAATGTCCTTTCCCCTTTAGGGTCTTAAGCCCAATCACCCCAAAGTCCAACAACCCGAAAGTCTCTGGTCAGTGCCACCCCAGAATTCAAAAGTTTATCTGAAGAGTTTTACCCCCCCCAGCCTGGGTGGAAATGGGGGAGGGAGTCCACATAAGGTGTTAAGAGGCACCTTACATGGGCCAGGGCCAACTGCTCCTCCTCTCCATGGAGTTCTGCTGCAGCCTTCACCACGACCAGCTCCACTACACCAGCAGTGCCGCTCCTCCAGCTGTCACTGCAAACCACTTCACTCCACTCACTGTTCCATGGGCTGCTCCAACACGCTGCAAACTGCTCTGCTCTGCCAGCTGCTTAGCAATAGGTCTTCAGGCTCCCCCACTAGTTAACATAGCACTCAGTGATCTCAGCTCAGCTCTTTCAGTGATTTCAGCTCTTAGTAGGGGAGCCCTGGTGCTGGTGCACCATTGGCCCAACATGAACTCAGCTCAGCAGTCTCTAGATGGATTCCTAATGGAATCAAAATTAGCTCTGCTCTTTTACAGTAGAGAGAGAAGGATGTGCAATTAGTGTTCCAGGCACTCAAAAGGGGCCCATACTTTCAGGTACACACACCAGTCCCCAACCTCTCTCAATTCACTGGGTATTGGAACCCATGTCCTTTGTCTAGCAAGTGTCACTTAAGTTATATTGAGACATCTCTGTCACAACGCAGTCTCATAGTTCCTCATTCACATAATCAGGTGACAACACTTTATTTATCCTGCCCCAATAACAAAGACATTGGGGATCCCAGAGCTGTCAAAATAACCATCCCAGGCGCCTTGGGCTCTGCTGGACGTGCCCATGCAAATACCTGAGAATTCACATTTCCTGAAATTCTTTCCACACTTCCCATAATTCACCACCAGATGTCAGGGTAGAGCTCATCCTGGCTCTGCTCACATCTCTATGCTATGAAAGCATTTTGAGCCTGGGCTTCTCACGCTAGTGCTGCTCAGCTAGAGACTGTCTGACAGATGGAGTATGGGCCCACAGTAGACCCACGGTTCCCAAATATCCTTCTGACCTGTCAGACCATCCCACTCAAATCTGTCAATACAGTCCTACTGCACCCCTCACCAGGGCCGGCGCTACCATTTAGGCAGCCTAGGCAATCGCCTAGGGCGCCAGAATAATTGGTGGGCGCCGTTTTGCCGGAGGGGGAGGCAGGCGGTTCCGGTGGAGCTGCCGCAGTCGTGCATGCGGACGGTCGGCTCCTCGCGCGGCTCTGGTGGACCGCCCGCAGGCATGACTGCAGCAGCTCCACTGGAGCCGCAGAGCACCGGACCCTCCACAGGCACCACTGCGGCAGCTCCACCGGAGCCACGGGACCAACGCGCAGGGCGGCGAAATTGCCATCCACCTAGGGTGGTCAAACACCTAGCACCGGTCCTGCCCCTCACCAGAGCATCTAGGCACCATGGATGAAGTCATTGGGACCTTTCTTTAAAAAAGGAAAAAATGTGATCCGAGTAACTATAGGCCTGTTAGTTTGACATCTGTAGTATGCAAGGTCTTAGAAAAAATTTTGAAGGAGAAAGTAGTTAAGGACATTGAGATCAATGGTAATTGGGACAAAATGCAAGATGGTTTTACAAAAGGTAGATCTGGCCAAACCAACCTGATCTCCTTCTTTGAGAAGGTAACAGATTTTTTAGAC